>NC_083288.1:46397970-46749775 GCF_963506605.1 Zootoca vivipara
TTAAGGAATATTCCCTTATGCTGAATAGGCTTCATCGCGAGAAAAGGGAAAACTTGGCAGCTATGCCTTCAGTTCCTCTCCTTGACACTTGCAGAGTCTGCTGCTTTGTACTGTGCTTGAAGAAACACAGTTTATAGGTTCCAGCTCCTAGGGGCCAAGGTCCCTTCAGCCCCCCAATAAAACATTTGAAGCAGCCAGTCCCCCCCCCAGTGGATGGGCATTGCTTCATGTCTTCTGATCATTTATGTGGGGCAGGGCTCAAACACCCACATCCACACACACATATTTTATTCAAGTTGGCACACCTGACACAAGGAAGGAGAAGCAACTGAGACAAGGACTGGAATTGTGCACAGAAAAAGAGAGAATACAATACTGATTCAGGACATATATTTCTAGTGCTATTCAATGGCAAAAACATTACTGCATACTCATGGCCAGTGTAGAGTTACCATCATTTTGTATCAGAAAAGGCAGAAAGTGACCTCTGTTTTCACCTCATTTACAGAGATGACTTTGAACAATTCATTCAGATACTGATGACCAGTGTAAATGATTTACATTTGCTATTGTTGAGCTTACTATCATTTTGTGAGAATGACAACTGGGATGGGAAGAAATTGGAAAGGCTTTCCCCTTCTGCAGACTGAGAGTCTCAAGATATTAATGAAGATTACCAATGGTGAAATAAATGTTCGCATAATAGAAGTTGTGATCAAGTGCTGGGTGTATAGATGTGATTGTGAAAGAAAAGGCAAGTATTGATATATCTATAGGATGTATTAAATATATATCCTTTCAAAGACAATACACAATCCAGCAGTTAAAAGAGAGCAAACAAGAAAAAAGCCCCCATAAATTTTAAATTCTTATGAAACGTCACTGAAGACCTGCGAAATAAGTCAGTCTCTAAGCATACTTGGATCTCCTTCATGTTTAACAGTGATATTTTAATATATTTCATTTTCAAAAACCAATACAATTCAGTGATCAAAATATAAGTGGAGGCCCATATACACAAGGATTCATTTAGCAAGCAGGAAGAATAAGAGGCAAACAATGGGGAGCAATCAAAGGGGAGCTTCTTTTCCTGGCCAATGCCACTTCATACTCCTCATCTGCATTTGAAACAGAAAGAACAAAGATAGGCATGGACACAACATGGAAGGTGGCCTGGAAACAAGCAAGATCAGGCAACAAGGCACTAAAGGAATCATACTTAGGATCCAGTTTTTTGGTTTGTGGTGTTTCCCAAACTTTCCGCTAACCATAGTGCGTCATGTTTTAATCTCTAATGCAAATAATATTAATCATGTTTAAATTTTCTTCCTTAACATTTGCTCCCTGCAGTTCAACTCAGGCTTCAAAACAATGATGTAGCATTTAGGAGAGAAGATGCAACCCAATAACCCAGCGCTGGAAGCCAGGATGGAAAAGATCTCCACAGTCACCATGTCTTTCCCTTTGGTGCTCAGGTAGGTTGGCACAAAGGTGACCCACACACTGCAAAAGAGCAACATGCTAAATGTAATGAACTTGGCTTCATTAAAACTATCCGGTAATTTCCGGGCGAGAAATGCAACAAAGAAACTGATGATTGCCAAGAGTCCCATGTAGACAAGGACACAGTAGAACATGGCATTGGACCCTTCATTACACTGTAGAATGATTTCGTCAGTTCCTGAGTGCATGTCTAAATCAGGATATGGGGGAGAAGTTGCCAACCACATGGTGCAAATAATGACTTGAATAAGGGAACAGGAAAGGACAATAGAGTTGGACAGGTTTCCCCCAACCCATTTCTTCATTCTGGATCCGGGTTTTGTGGCCATGAATGCTATAGAAACAATGGTTGTCTTTGCCAGCACGCAAGAAACAGCCACTGAGAAGACAATGCCAAAGGATGGTTGGCGAAGAAGGCAGGTCTCTTTCTCAGGTTTGCCCAAGAACAGCAAAGATGAGAGGAAACAGAGCAAAAGAGAGATGAGGAGAGCGTAGGTGAGGTCCCGGTTGTTGGCTTTGACAATGGGGGTATCTCTGTACTTAATAAAAATTCCTAGCACCAAAGCTGTGATCAGGGAAAAAGAAACAGCAGCTGAAGTAAAAATAACCCCTAAGGGTTCCTGGTATGATAGGAAAATGATAGATTTGGGGATGCATTGAGTTTTGTCATCTCCTGGATACTGATCTTCTGGGCATTGGAAACAAGCAACCATATCTAGAAAACAAAAATAAGTCTGATTTCAGTGCCTATTCGCATTGGTGTATAAACATTTCCCACTGTCTGCTGTATGGAAATCAAGGATATTTTAATGATGTCTTCATATGCATCCTGAAGTGTAATAGATGTTAGGGGAGGGTTAGTTGGTGCTCCTGCTGGGACGGTTGGTCCACTTTTGTTCCCCATCCTGTGCTCAACTGTTACCTGTGGCTCTCAGAAGCAGTCACACTGCAGAAAACTTCTTCAACTGTACCTCTAAACCAGGTGAGGGTAACCAATGGGGCTCAAACCCTCAGTGAGATCGGGACTTTCCCTGCATATGAAGACAGACTCCAATGCCTTTGGAACATCTTGTTTGCCCCTGTGTGAAGAGAAGTGTTATCCAACTTTTGCTCTTCTTACCTTTTTATTAAATGTATTTACAAAGGTTAGGAAGTAAGCTTGGCTTGATTATTGCATTTTAATATTCTTTTGTAAGCCACCCAGAGTGGCTGGGAAAACCAGCCAGATGGGTGGGGTATAAATATTTATTACTACTACTACTACTACTATTAACAACCCTGTGTGCCCTACTTCTGAGTAAATATATGCAGGACTGAGAACAACCTGGAAGGCAGCAGAGAAATGTCTGCATGCTGTATCAAGGAGGGTTGTGTGATCAAGACCAATGACTAGCCAAGTACTCCCAAATTCACAATGAAAACCAGTCACTTTTAAATTTCCTCAGCTAACCTAATAATTTTATTTGGCCTCTTTGACAAAAGGGTTGGAGTAGCACATTACCTACCTGTCTGGTTGGCAAACTTCCCTTCTGAGCATGACACACAATCATAGCAACAAAACTTCTCCTCTTCCTTCCTTTTCTTCTGATTGCCAGGCTGGCAGGGTTCATTACACAAAGACAAGGGACGAACCTATCCATAAACAGATATTAAGATGGGAGAAATCAGCCAAGACACCATTTCAGTTGCTGATCTTCAAACTAAGTCAGCAGTGAACAACATCCAGATTTTGAATGT
The DNA here is from genome assembly GCF_963506605.1 of Zootoca vivipara. Taxonomy (NCBI): domain Eukaryota; kingdom Metazoa; phylum Chordata; class Lepidosauria; order Squamata; family Lacertidae; genus Zootoca; species Zootoca vivipara. Next base: position 46,401,211 of record NC_083288.1, read on the forward strand.
CTTTGGTAGGTCCCCATTTTATGCAGACTTCCTCTCCATTGTATTTCTCAGATGTTGATGGATTCCAAGTTCCATCAGGCTCAAATAGTGATAAGCAAATATGTCAATTGCTTTTTCTCTCATTTCCTCATTTTTTTCTAACCTTAAATTCAGTCTCCTCATTTCCAATCAGTTTTTGAAGAAAAACTCAAAATAGAAAATGATCAGGAGTGGAGAGCAAATTCCTCACAGTGTGCATATTTTATATGCATTTTGGGTTATACCTATGGTTTTGCTAAGCAATTGCCATGAGTGTATGTACTTTGGTTCACAATACTTTTCTGGATAACTCTCTTACAAAATTCAGAGAAACCTGTGTTTTGAAGATTGAGGGTTTGGGGGATTCAAAGTTCAATAACATATTTTGGCTACTGGGTTTGGGAAGATTATTTTACAGTTTGTCAAAGCACCATGGTGGGCAGCAAAAAAATAAAACAAAACAAACACTTGATGGCATCAAAATGACCTAAGACTACGCAGAAGCCATACCTGATTGAAACCTCTGTGCCACAAAATTGTGTCCTCATCAATGACGAACTCTTTTCCTCCAAGGCCCACCCTTCCAACTTTTACTCTCTGGAAGGAATTGTTTGGGAACATGACCATGTTAGTGATATCAAGTCCACCTCCTATTTCCATTTTTCCATTGAAAGTGAAAATTTCTCCGGCTGAGTTGTTAAATGAAATGCCTTGGAGAGATGAGTGGAGCTAATTGAAAGAGAGAAAGAAACAAAGGGAGATTAAGGGAAGGGAAAGAACTGGATAGACATTTTTTAAAATAATTATTTCTTCTGGAGTTCCACCATCATCCCAAAAAATAGAAACACAAAAAGAACATGCAAGAAACATAATCATCTCACAATTCATTTACCTACAATTCTTATTAATAATACTAGTTACAACATTTCATCAAAAATGATAAAATATTGCCATTGAGCTACATTTATGTGGAATGGAGATTTTACACTGTATTGTAGATTATTTAAACAGGATTTTAATTCCCCAGGTCTCAGAGAAAATCTGAAGCCACAAAGTATATAGAACAATGTAGGTGTGCAACTCCATCTTTTCAGTTATTCATATACAGTATAAGAAAGCCGTCTGTAGGCTCCCCCAGAAATAATATGGTACTATTTTTATTTTACTTTGCTGTAGTGACATTACTTGCCAAGGCTGCAGATCTTGAAGTTCAAATCTTTCCCTTCCCAACATGGCTCTGTGCTTGGTTCTAGTTGAGTAAATGGCATGCAAAGCATTCGCCACGGCATAGACTGCATTGTAAATACTGTAGCTGTGGCCAGTCATGAGCAGCTCAAACTGAGGACTAGGAAGACTTTCCAGCTTCTCCTCCCCACTGCATCTTACACTGTTGTATTCTGGCCTTTCAGGATTTGGAAATGAACAGTCAAATGCTTGCTCCCATAAATTATTAACAAATCCATCTCCTTCAGTCCAGTTAGGTTTTACTTTCTGGAGAAATTGCCTGAAAGCTGGAACACCTTGTGAATGAATGGTAAAGGCAATTGTACCTTGAAACATCTGAAAACCCCAATCTCTTTGATCGCTGGATATTGCAAAATCCATCTGAGTTGTGATGATCCAAACCTTTCTCAATGACTCATTTTCCTTATTTTCTGGATCTTGCATAAATATAATACCTCTTAACCACATTATTGTCCATGTTTCTCCATAGATGATTGACGTATTGACTTTGCTGTCTATGATACGTACATAATTCTTTAACATCACTTGAAAGTGTTTTTCCAGGTCATCAAAATGGGCCAATTGTAGGATTCTTTCTGTGAAGGCTGAACAGATTCCATTTTGGGAAAACAACGGCTCCATGGTCTGTAAGAAATTTTCTCCACTCCCATCATCCACAACAAAGAGCCCAACCCACGTCCATCCAAAATGCTTAAGCAAGCTGATAATCCCCTTGTACAGATAGACTTCATTTGGCACCATGTGGTAGAAAAAATGGCCTTGATCTATGTCAGTCTTCTCTGGAGGAAAGGAGCCATAGGTGAGCTAAAAATATGATCAAGTACATATATTTTATTGTTAAAGCCCACATATATTATAAAGGTGGTACTCTCATTATGTGCTGTATCATTTTTGTGAGGAAGTGAATAAATGACTAAATATGTGGATTGTACCTAAATATTTGAGAGTATAACAATGATTTCATGCAAGTTATCAATATGGACTAGTTGGGAAACACATTGTAGGAACACTGAACAGATTCATTTCTGCAAAATAATGGCTCTGTGGTCTGCAGCATTCATCACTGTGTGGCTCAAACCTGTTCCACATTCACCCAAAATAGCTTAGTTCGGTGATGATCTCTATATATTGATGGGCTTCATTGTGCTCTATGCAGAAATAGGAAAGAATATGATCTGGCCTTTATTTTTTCCTGTCAGAACTCACTGAAACTCAGTTACAGCATTTTTCAGGTGGGTGCCGTTGCCATTCTAAGAGAATGAGGGAGTCGTTCTTGGTGAGTTCCAGCCCCTCTTTCTCTAGAAAAATAGCATTGAACCTGATGTATCTCATTCATGTGTGGGGTATGTGAGCTCTAAAAAAAATGTGCACATAACAAAAAATTATACACAGAGGAGTTCTTAGATAGTGCTGAATCTATCACAATGTCTCCAAAAGATCTTCCTCGCGGTCTGGTAATATAATGCGTTCATGGGATGTTTTCCCTTCATTCATGTACTGAAGCACAAAAATCACAATGAGAATGAAAAATAAATAAATCTTTGCACATATAACCTTTATATTGCCAAATAGAGAATCGGAATTCCTCCTTATTTTCTCTCTTAACTCCCTTTTTCATTTTTTAATGACTTCTAGCTCTTGTCTCCTTCTGTTAATTCTACCTATACCTATTATTTAAATTGTCCTCTACACAGGGTTAATGAGGACACATACAGGAAGGTGATGGATGGATGATGAGGGACCCTGTATGAGAAGGAGGGAAGCGAAGAGCTCCCAGGATGGGAGGCAAGGAGAAGAAAGGAAAGCTCCGCTTTGCACCTGGGGAGGGCACACCACCTTTTGTGTGGGACAATAGTTAAGGTGCACCTATGATGGGGGATTTTGTATTTATTCCCCGATCCCTCCACTTTCTCTCTCTCTCTCTCTCTCTCTCTCTCTGCCTATCTGTCTTTTTGTGCATTTGTCTTGTTTTGGTTTATTCCTTCCTTTTCTATTTCCATTTATTGTATGTTGAAAAGTTTCAATGAGAATAAAAGAGGAAAAGAAAGGAAAGAAAAAGAATCGTTTCTGAAAATCCCAACACCCCATTAACAAATCTTTACCTGTGGGATCTTGAAGAGACCTAAGATGTCTGCCATAAGGGAAGAGGTCTCAGAGCCAAGTCCCCCAATGACAGCTATGAGTTTTTTTTGATTGTCACATCTGTAGTTGAGGACAAATTTATGTGATTTGAAGAGCAGGTCTAGAGTGGTTCGATAGGTCATCATGGCATCATAGTAGCTGCCGTAGATGTGGAATCCAAGTGTCATGTTAGGCAAGATCATGGGATTTTGGTTGATCTCATTTATGGCAAATGCCAAGGAAAGAACATGCTGGTAGAATTTTGTCACAATACTGCAAAAAAGAATGTATTTTACTACTTCAAAAGAGAATCATACAATTTATTAAGATCTTCTTGTTCTGTATGTGAATCATTTAAGATGCAATAAAACAGTTGAAGATGTATCTGAGTTCTGATATTTGTGCTCTGCATGGTTGCTTGACATTATCTGCTGCTATTTTTGGATGTGAAGGTTTCCTTTTTCTTTAACTTACCCCCCCCCCCCTTTTCCACCATGGCTCTAATGTATACTTAATTCCATCAGTCAAACTTTCCAAAATAGAAAGGGATATTATAATTAAGTCCTAATTTATTTTTTAAATTTTGTAGAATGTGCACTGTTTGTAATTCCTCTGTGTATACACAGAGGAATTATACCTGAAAGATATGGAGGTCTCGTACACCTCAGGTAGTGTGGTTGCTGACCTTGAGCCAGACATCTTTGAGAGTGAAGTCAAATGGGCCTTACAAAGCACTGCTAATAACAAGGCCAGTGGAAGTGATGATATTCCAGCTGAACTGTTTAAAATTTTAAAAGATGATGCTCTTAAGGTGCTACACCCAATATGCCAGCAAGTTTGGAAAACTCAGCAATGGCCAGAGGATTGGAGAAGATCAGTCTACATCCCAATTCCAAAGAAGGGCAGTGCCAAAGAATGCTGCAACTACCGCACAATTGCGCTCATTTCACACGCTAGCAAGGTTATGCTTAAAATTCTACAGGGCAGGCTTAGGCAGTATGTGGACCGAGAACTCCCTGAAGTGCAAGCTGGATTTCGAAAGGGCAGAGGAACCAGAGACCAAATAGCAAACATGCGCTGGATTATGGAGAAAGCTAGAGAGTTCCAGAAAAACGTCTATTTCTGCTTCATTGACTATGCAAAAGCATTCGACTCTGTCGACCACAGCAAACTATGGCAAGGTCTTAAAGAAATGGGAGTGCATGATCACCTCATCTGTCTCCTGAGAAATCTCTATGTGGGACAAGAAGCTACAGTTAGAACTGGATATGGAACAACTGATTGGTTCAAAATTGGGAAAGGAGTACGACAAGGTTGTACATTGTCTCCCTGCTTATTTAACTTATATGCAGAATTCATCATACCGAAAGGCTGGACCAGATGAATCCCAAGCCGGAATTAAGATTGATGGAAGAAATATCAACAACCTCAGATATGCAGATGACACAACCTTGATGGCAGAAAGCGAGGAGGAATTAAAGTACCTTTTAATGAGGGTGAAAGAGGAGAGCGCAAAATATGGTCTGAAGCTCAACATCAAAAAAAACAAGATCATGGCCACTGGTCCCATCACCTCCTGGCAAATAGAAGGGGAAGAAATGGAGGCAGTGAGAGATTTTACTTTCTTGGGCTCCTTGATCACTGCAGATGGTGACAGCAGTCACAAAATTAAAAGACGTCTGCTTCTTGGGAGAAAAGCAATGACAAACCTAGACAGCATCTTAAAAAGCAGAGACATCACCTTGCCGACAAAGGTCCGTATAGTTAAAGCTATGGTTTTCCCAGTAGTGATGTATGGAAGTGAGAGCTGGACCATAAAGAAGGCTGATCGCCGAAGAATTGATGCTTTTGAATTATGGTGCTGGAGGAGACTCTTGAGAGTCCCATGGACTGCAAGAAGATCAAACCTATCCATTCTTAAGGAAATCAGCCCTGAGTGCTCCCTGGAAGGACAGATCGTGAAGCTGAGGCTCCAATACTTTGGCCACCTCATGAGAAGAGAAGAATCCTTGGAAAAGACCCTGATGTTGGGAAAGATTGAGGGCACTAGGAGAAGGGGACGACAGAGGACAAGATGGTTGGACAGTGTTCTCGAAGCTACGAACATGAGTTTGAACAAACTGCGGGAGGCAGTGCAAGACAGGAGTGCCTGGCGTGCTATGGTCCATGGGGTCACGAAGAGTCGGACACGACTAAACGACTAAACAACACAACAGAATGTGCACTACACTCTACATTTTTTTTATGATGTAAATATACACAGACAATGCAAAATGAGAAAGATAATAGATTTCTTTACCCTGAAACCTCAAAGAGCTTCTGAGAAGGCTGTTCCTCAAAGTAAATTTCTTCGGAAACATAAACTATATGAGAAGTCATCCCACCAATGCAGAGACCAACTTGTTGGTACCACTCATTGGGAACAGGGAGGGGATCAGTCATGGAGCACAGACTAGAATTTACTTCAAATATTATTGAAGGCAAGAGATATATAAGTCCAAACACCAGCATCCTTGCAGGAAAGGTTAATTCTAGATGCATCTCTCAATTATTCACCCACTTTCTACACCCTCATCACTTCAGAGGAGAAGGGATGTTGTGCAACCCGGCTAAAGGACTCCACAGGAAAGCACCTCAACCTTCTGTTATGTTACAGGGATACAAAGCCAATGCCTTCAATAGATGAGATTGGCAATGTTACTGTTTCAAGTCTGGCTTCTATGAATAAAGAGAAAACTATCAGAGGTGAAATTGACAGAGCCCAGCCTGCCTCTTGCCCCTACTCCGAGCTCCTACTTCTACTGGGATTACTTATAACTACTTTTTGGCTGATTTGCTCATTCATCATTGTTGTTGTCATTTTCTTCTGGAAAGCCTTTGGAGCTCAGGGCAGCTGGGCAAATTATATTGATTTGAATAATTTCAGAGTTAGAAACATGCTAGTTCAGAACCTGGGCCCCAAGTGGCACTTTTTGTAAGAAACATGTTGATAAGTTTCTTCCTAGATTTGACCAATTGCCCAATCTCTCTTCTGTATTTGCTGTTGCTTAACAATGGTTCTTTCTAAACTTTTTTTTTTAAAAAAAATGTCCTGCACTTTAGCCAGACATCTACTGTACCTCTTTCCATTCCTAACAGTTGGCCAAGGAGAGGAATCTGGTGGCTCATGTCAGCAATTAATCTTAAATGTCCAAACATTATTTTCTTACATTTTGCACAGCTTTATAGGCAGTGGGTGGGTGGGGGCAATAGCATCAATAATTTCAAAATATCTTCCAACTAGGCAGAGAATAAGAGGCTTGGGCACATCAGAAAGCATGAATTTGACATTTAAGAAAAATACTCTTGTTTAGTGGGACAGTTGATGGAGAATGTCCAAAATGCAGTGAACATGGAGAATAAGTAAAATATCTATGCGGTAATGAATAGAGGTGTTGATTGTAAAGTGCAAATTCCCTTTGCAATCATCTGACCGTTTTCTCATATCCCCCCAAGAGTGAATTCTCCCTTCAGTTCATCTCCTTGACACTTGCAGACTCTGCTGCTTTCTACTGTGCTTGAAGAAACACAGTGTATAGGTTGCAGCTCCTAGGGGCCAAGGTCCCTTCAGCCCCCCAATAAAACATTTGAAGCAGCCAGCCCCCCCTCCCCCGAGTTGATGGGCATTGCTTCATGTCTTCTGATCATTTATGTGGGGCAGGGCTCAAACACACACACACAAACACACACACACACACACCCATATTTTATTCAAGTTGGCACACCTGACACAAGGAATGAGAAGCAACTGAGACAAGGACTGGAACTGTGTACAGCAAAAGAGAATACAAAACTGATTCAGGACATATATTTCTAGTGCTATTAAATGGCCAAAACATCACTGCATACTCATGGCCAGTGTAGGGTTACCATCATTTTGTATCAGAAAAGGCAGAAAGTGACCTCTGTTTTCACCTCATTTACAGAGATGACTTTGAACAATTCATTCAGATACTGATGACCAGTGTAAATGATTTACATTTTCTATTGTCGAGCTTACTATCATTTTGTGAGAATGACAACTGGGATGGGAAGAAATTGGAAAGGCTTTCCCCTTCTGCAGACTGAGAGCCTCAAGATATTAATGAAGATTACCAATGGTGAAATAAATGTTCGCATAATAGAAGTTGTGATCAAGTGCTGGGTGTATAGATGTGATTGTGAAAGAAAAGGCAAGTATTGATATACAGTCGTACCTCGGGTTACGAACACCTCGGTTTGCGAACAGTTTTGGTTACGAACTGCGCAAACCCGGAAGTGTTTTCACCGTGCGCGCGGTCTGCACATGCGCAAAATGGCGCTGCGCGTCGCGTTTGGTTTACAAACTATTCGGGTTACGAACTGCGATCCGGGATGGATCGCGTTCGTAACCCGAGGTATTACTGTATCTGTAGGATGTATTAAATATATATCCTTTCAAAGACAATACACAATCCAGCAGTTAAAAGAGAGTAAACAACAAAAAAGCCCCCATAAATTTTAAATTCTTATGAAACGTCACTGAAGAGCTATGAAATAAGTCAGTCTCTAAGCATACTTGGTTCTCCTTCATGTTTAACAGTGGACACAAGGATTCATTTAGCAAGCAGGAAGAATAAGAGGCAAACAATGGGGAGCAAGCAAAGGGGAGCTTCTTTTCCTGGCCAATGCCACTTCATACTGCATTTGAAACAGAAAGAACAAAGATAGGCATGGACACAACATGGAAGGTGGTCTGGAAACAAGCATGATCAGGCAACAAGGCACTAAGGGAATCACACTTAGGATCCAGTTTTCTGGTTTGTGGTGTTTTCCAAACTTTCCGCTATCCATAGTGGGTCATGTTTTAATCTCTAATGCAAATAATAGAAATCATATTTAAATTTTCTTCCTTAACATTTGCTCCCTGCTGTTCAACTCAGGCTTCAAAATAATGATGTAGCATTTAGGAGTGAAGATACAACCCAATAACCCAGCGCTGGAAGCCAGGATGCAAAAGATCTCCACAGCCACCATGTCTTTCCCTTTGGTGCTCAGGTAGGTTGGCACAAAGGTGACCCACACACTGCAAAAGAGCAACATGCTAAATGTAATGAACTTGGCTTCATTAAAACTATCCGGTAATTTCCGGGCGAGAAATGCAACAAAGAAACTGATGATTGCCAAGAGTCCCATGTAGACAAGGACACAGTAGAACATGGCATTGGACCCTTCATTACACTGTAGAATGATTTCGTCTGTTCCTGAGTGCATGTCTAAATCAGGAGAGGGGGGAGAAGTTGCCAACCACGTGGTGCAAATAATGACTTGAATAAGGGAAGAGGAAAGGACGATAGAGTTGGACAGGTTTCCCCCAACCCATTTCTTCATTCTGGATCCAGGCTTTGTGGCCATGAATGCTATAGAAACAATGGTTGTCTTTGCCAGCACGCAAGAAACAGCCACTGAGAAGACAATGCCAAAGGATGGTTGGCGAAGAAGGCAGGTCACTTTCCCAGGTTTGCCCAAGAACAGCAAAGATGAGAGGAAGCAGAGCAAAAGAGAGATGAGGAGAGCGTAGGTGAGGTCCCGGTTGTTGGCTTTCACAATGGGGGTATCTCTGTGCTTAATAAAAGTTCCTAGCACCAAAGCTGTGATCAGGGAAAAAGAAACAGCAGCTGAAGTGAAAATAATCCCTAAGGGTTCCTGGTAAGATAGGAAAATGATAGTTTTGGGGATGCATTGAGTTTTGTCATCTACTGGATACTGATCTTCTGGGCATTGGAAACAAGCAACCATATCTAGAAAACAAAAATAAGTCTGATTTCAGTGCCTATTCGCATTGGTGTATAAACATCTCCCACTGTCTGCTGTATGGAAATCAAGGATATTTTAATGATGTCTTCATATGCATCCTGAAGTGTAATAGATGTTAGGGGAGGGTTAGTTGGTGCTCCTGCTGGGACGGTTGGTCCACCTTTGTTCCCCATCCTGTGCTCAACTGTTACCTGTGGCTCTCAGAATATTACTACTACTACTACTACTACTACTAACAACCCTGTGTGCCTTACTTGTGAGTAAATATATGCAGGACTGAGAACAACCTGGAAGGCAGCAGAGAAATGTCTGCATGCTGTATCAAGGAGTGTTGTGTGATAGAGACCAATGACTAGCCAAATTTACAATGAAAACCAGTCACTTTTAAATTTCCTCAGCTAACCTAATAATTTGATTTGGCCTCTTTGACAAAAGGGTTGGAGTAGCACATCACCTACCTGTCTGGTTGGCAAACTTCCCTTCTGAGCATGACACACAATCATAGCAACAAAACTTCTCCTCTTCCTTCCTTTTCTTCTGATTGCCAGGCTGGCAGGGTTCATTACACAAAGACAAGGGACATACCTATCCATAAACAGATATTAAGATGGGAGAAATCAGCCAAGACCCCTTATCAGTTGTTGATCTTCAAACTAAGTCAGCAGTGAACAACATCCAGATTTTGAATGTGCTTGGTAGCTAGCTCTCCATTTTATGCAGACTTCCTCTCCATTGTATTTCTCAGATGTTGATGGATTCCAACTTCCAACAGGCTCAAATAGTGATAAGCAAATATGTCAATTGCAGTTTCTCTCATTTTCTCATTTTTTCTAACCTTAAATACAGTCTCCTAATTTCCAATCAGTTTTTGAAGAAAAAATCAAAATAGAAATTGATCAGAAGTGGAGAGCAAATTCCTCACAGTGTGCATGTTATATATGGATTTTGGGTGATACCTATGGTTTTGCTAAGCAATTGACATAAGATGGCTAGATTGGCCTCTACTAGAGCCAGGGCCTTTTCAATACTGGCCCCAACATGGTGGAACGCTCTTTCCCAGGAGACCAGGGCCCTGCGGGATTTGTCATCTTTCCGCAGGGCCTGCAAGACAGAGCTTTTCCGCCTGGCCTTTGGGGTTAGACTCAGCCTGACCCGGGTGTTTTCCTCCATCATGGCTTGGATTTATGCCCTACTTGAAGTGAGGCTGCACTTTAAATTTCAATACTGTATTTTAATCTGTATTTTAATTAATTGTTGTTATGTTTTATTGTAATTCTGTTGGTGTGAGCCGCCCTGAGCCTGGTTTTTGACTGGGGAGGGTGGGGTATAAATAAAAATTTATTATTATTATTATTATTAATTATTATTATTAATTATTATTATTATTATGTGTATATGTACTTTTGTTCACAATACTTTTCTGGACAACTCCCTTGCATAATTCAGAGAAACATTTGTTTTGAAGGTTGAGGGTTTGCGGGATACAGAGTTCAATAACATCTTTTGGCTACTGGGTTTGGGAAGATTATTTTACAGTCTGTCAAAGCACCATGGTGGGCAGGAAAAATAAAAAATAAAATAAACACTTGATGGCATCAACATGACCTAAGACTACGCAGTAGCCACACCTGATTGAAACCTCTGTGCCACAAAATTGTGTCCTCATCAATGATGAACTCTTTTCCTCCAAGGCCCACCCTTCCAACTTTTATTCTCTGGAAGGAATTGTTTGGGAACATGACCATGTTAGTGATATCAAGTCCACTTCTTATTTCCATTTTTCCATTGAAAGTGAAAATTTCTCCAGCTGAGTTGTTAAATGAAATGCCATGGAGAGATGAGTGGAGCTAAGTGAAAGAGAGAAAGAAACAAGGGGAGATTAAGCGAATGGAAAGAACTAGATAGACATTTTTTAAAATAATTATTTATGCTGGAGTTCCACCCCCAACCCCAAAAATAATAGAAACACAAAAAGAACATGCAGGAAAAATAATCATCTCACAATTCATTTACCAACAATTCTTATAAATAATACTATTTACAATGTTTCATCAAAAATGATAAAATGTTGCCATTGAGCTACATTTATGTAGAATGGAGATTTTACACTGTATTGTAGATTATTTAAACAGGATTTTAATTCCGCAGGTCTAAGAGAAAATCTAAAGCCACAAAGTATAAAGAACAATGTAGGTTTGCAATTCCATCTTGTCAGTTATCTATATATATAAAAATGTAAAAATCGTGAAATCCGGGGTTCCACTTTTCTCCGTAACCGCTTGACCGATCGTCCTGAAATTTGGACACAACGATCCAGGCCACTACTAGATCGTTGTTGGGGGCAAAAATCCCTCAAATCACACACCTGCCCAGGTACAGACCTGCTTTTCCACCAAGTCAAACAGCGCCCTCAAGTGGCGTAGTACCCTCCTCCAACCCCTCCCTTCCTCTGAAATCTAAGCCACACCCACAAACCAAATGACATCATCATCAACCAAGCAACTGAAACACACCAAGACAGCCATTTTATCTAGGCCTTTGTTTTAGGCCCCTGACAGGCTGCCAGGCCTCCACTAGGCCCGGGGAGGGGAATAACCCACAGCAACACATTTGGGGGCACGGCAAGGGGTTTTACTTTACCATTTAGCACCACTACCCCCCCAAAAAAAAACCCACCAAAGAACCAACATTGCCAAGTGGAGGTCGGGGCCTGCCTGGGGGGGGGGGTTGCCACAGACCACAGCACAGCCTTTGATCTATGTAGGCCACTACACTGCAAGGGGTTTTACTTAACCATTTAGCAACACTACCCCCACCCAAAAAAACCCCCACCAAAAACCAACATTCCCAAGTGGAGGTCGGGGCCTGCCTGGGGGGGGGGGGTTGCCACAGACCGCAGCACGGCCTTTGATTTATGTAGGCCCCTACACTGTAAGGGGTTTTACTTTACCATTTAGCACCACTACCCACCCCCCCACCCCCAAAAAACCCCCACCAAAGAACCAACATTGCCAAGTGGAGGTTGGGGCCTGCCTGGGGGGAGGGGTTTGCCACAGGCCGCAGCAAGGCCTTTGATTTATGTAGGCCCCTACACTTCAAGGGGTTTTTACTTTACAATTTAGCACCACTACCCCAAAAAAATCCACAAGACAAAAATAAATATGACTTATTTTATGGGCATGTCTTATTTTAGGAGAAACAACCGATTGTAAGCCTCTGTGTCTTTTTTAAAAAAAACAACCATTCACTTTCTCTCCCCAGTTTAAGTGCTCAGATATTTGCAGTGCACACCCCCCACCCCATTTACAATTCCCTACCTTCCCCTTGCCACTTCCTGGTTTTTTTTATGGAACTGAACAACTCGGGTACTTCAGAACGCGCATTCTGTTGCCAGGCCCTTGCAGGGCCAGGCAGAGGCCCGGCCCAGGTGGATAGGATAAGGTGTCCCTGTTTTTAACGCTTTTCTTACTTTTTTTCATTTTACTGATTGTGAATATGCTGACCGAGGCTGGCTTTGGATTCAGAGGCCCGCGCCAAGTGGCCCATATGATCCCCCTCCTCCTGTCTGGGCCAAGGTATGGAGATACAGGGGGGAGGGGCTAACACTCCCCAGGGACAACAGAGGGAAGGGTATCCTACCGAAACACAGGGATGAGCCGGGGTGGAGGGAGGAGGGGCAGGATACGTCATGGATCGTGACAGGGTGGGGGGGGGGGATCACAGGAAAGAACCACAGCAACGCATGACCGGGTCAGCTAGTCTATATATATAAAAATGTAAAAATCGTGAAATCCGGGGTTCCACTTTTCTCCGTAACCGCTTGACCGATCGTCCTGAAATTTGGACACATCGATCCAGGCCACTCCTAGAGCGTTGTTGGGGGCAAAAATCCCTCAAATCACACACCTGCGCAGGTACAGAAATGATTTTCCACCAACTCAAACAGCGCCCTCAAGTGGCCCTCCTCCACCCCCTCCCTTCCCGAGAAATCTAAGCCACACCCACAAACCAAATGACATCATCATCAACCAAGCAACTTAAACACACCAAGGCAGCCATTTTATCTAGGACTTTGTTTTAGGCCCCTGACAGGCTGCCACTCGATATCCATCTGTCAGAGGTATCCAGGACCTCCTCGGATATACCCAACACCAGCGTCTGGACCTCCTAACAACCTAAAAGTATACCTTTCCCTCTCACAGTCCCTCAATCTTCCAACCTCTGATCCATTCCCACTCAAACTCACATCCTCCCACAGACACTCAGATACTTTCAAAAATTACCAGTTTTTCTCCTTTATACCCTAAATAAACCCACCTCCCACCCTTTAATTGCAGGACAATCCAACATCCATTCATACCTTCAAGTGATCCAGGACAACCCCAGGATACCCCACCTTCACCAAAACTACAACTCAACCAATTCAGAAAAAACTCTAAATGTAAGATACCACATCTCTACCCCAACAACATTACTTCTAAAATTCCTTATATTTAAAATTCTTTCCATTTCTTATATATATATATATAGATACTCACATAAAATCCCTTCACAAACCCACCTCCCACCCTTTAATTACAGGACACTCAAATAGCCATTTGGACCTTCTCAAGAACCACCACACACCAGGATAAACTTCTGCAGAGAGGACTGGGACACTGCTGCTGCCTGTGAGTGCCTGTGAGTGCCTTTTGCCAATTCCACCTGGGCTGGGGGCGGGGCCTGCACTCATCAACACAGCCATAAAGCCTGCCTGCCTGCAGAGAGGCCTGCTGTTGTTGCTGCATATACTTTTAGCAGCAAGAAATGTTTTTAAATGTCCAAATGTGTTTAATTTGCGTTTGTTTAAATTTATTTTGTTTAGTTTGTTAGTATGTTTTCTGTATTGGTTTTAAACTTGATTTTAAGTGGAGGGGTCAATTTTAGATTGTAATTTTTTGTCTTTGTTGGTATTGTTTTATTGTATTAGTTTGTTTTCTGTATTGGTTTTAAATTTGATTTTAAGGGGAGGGGTTAATTTTAGCGTGTAATTTTCTGTCTTTGTATTGTTTTATTGTATTTTTGATTTATATAGGTTTTAGTTTGTTTTTAAGGGGAGGGGTCAGGGCAGCCTGGGAGTGGGTCCCAGCCAACAAAATGGCTGGGGCAGATTCCACAGGGGGGGATGCACTGGGACAACGGATCTCAGTGATCACGGGTAGGAGGAGGAGTTACGCTAAGACCAGACCACGTCATTACCGAGGAGGCAGGCTCAGTCGTTGTTTGAGGACTATCCCTGCCTCCGGGTCTGGCCCTGACCAGATGGGTACTGGAACCAGCAAGGGATACCCACATGACCTGAAGGTGCTGCTGTGCAATGCCAGGTCAATGATCCACAAGACCACTGCCATCCACGACCTGATTGTGGATGGAGGATTTGACCTGGCCTGTGTGACAGAGACCTGGTTGGATGAAGCAGATGGGCCTGCCCTTGCTGCTGCTTGTCCACCAGGTTTCTCTTATGCACAGCAACCCAGGCCATCTGGGCGGGGAGGGGGGGTTGCAGTGATTTTTAGGAAGTCATTAGTTTGCACCGGGCGTCCGATTGGCAGGACCAGGTTTTCGGAGTGCATGTTCTGGAAGTTGGGCAATAGGGGCAGTACAGGATTCCTTTTGGTGTACCGACCTCCCCGCTCCACCAAGGATTCCCTGTCCGAGCTGCTTCAGGTCGTGTCGGATGTGCTCCTGGAGACACCTAGCTTAGTTGTCTTAGGGGATTTTAACATCCATGCCGACACGACCTTACAAGGAGCCGCTCGGGACTTCGTGGACAACATGGCCTCCATGGGGCTGTCCCTGAATAAATCTGGCCCAACTCATAGCCGCGGACATGCCTTGGACCTGGTGTTTACCTCTATGGATGTTGGTGATCTGACACTAAGTAAAAGTGAAACCAATGAAGTGCCATGGTCAGATCACTACCTGGTGCAACTGGACTTCTCCGCGACCCTTCCCCTCTGCAGGGAGGTGGGACCTATTCGGATGGTCCGCCCCCGCCACTTAATGGATCCAAATGGTTTCCAGAGAGTGGTAGAGGATGTTTTATCCCATGTTGATGGCCTTTCAGCCGATTCCCTTGTGGCCCGCTGGAATGTGGAGTTAACCAGGGCTATTGACTGTTTGGCTCCGAAGCGCCCTCTCCGATTGCATGGAGCCCGGACAGCCCCTTGGTTTTCCCCGGAGCTGAGGGCGATGAAACAGTCGTTGAGACGGCTAGAGCGCCGGTGGCGGAAAACGCATTCTGAATCCGACTGAACACGGACTAGAGCTCAACTTCGAGCCTACCAAGTAGCAATGGCGACGGCGAAGAGAACCTTCTTCACCGTCTCCATTGCATCTGCAGAAAACAGCAGCAGGAGACTGTTCCAGGTGGTTCGTAATCTATCCGAACCACCTTCGTCATCGGGGCCTGGTAGGGACCCCAATATCTCCTGTAATGCTTTTGCAAAGTTTTTTGCAGATAAAGTCGCTCAGATTTGGGAAGAGGTAGACTCCACCGTGGGAGCAGGGCCGGGGCGGGGGAGTGCTAGAGTCCTGTCTAGTCAAATTGGGATCAATTTCAATCGGTTACCTCCGAGGATGTGGACAGGCTGCTTGGACAAGCGAAACCAACCACCTGTCTCCTTGATCCTTGCCCATCCTGGCTTATAAAAGCTAGCCGGGAAGGGCTGGGCGATGGGCTTCGCGGGTTGGTGAATGCTTCTCTCTGTGAGGGAGCCTTCCCACACCTGCTGAAAGAGGCGGTTATTAAACCCCTTCTTAAAAAACCATCTTTAGATGCTGCCAATATGGCCAACTATTGCCCAGTCTCAAATCTTCCATTCTTGGGCAAGGTGATTGAGCGAGTGGTTGCTGAACAACTCCAAGCACACCCGGAAGAAGCGGACCATTTGGATCCCTTCCAGTCGGGGTTCAGGCCTCATCATGGGACTGAAACTGCCTTGGTCGCACTGGTCGATGATCTCCGGCGGGCTAGGGACAAAGGTAAGAGCTGTTTCCTGGTCCTGCTGGATCTCTCAGCGGCTTTTGACACCATCGACCATAACATCCTTCTGGACCGTCTAGAGGGTTTGGGAGCTGGGGGCACTGTTATACAGTGGTTCCGCTCCTTCCTCCTGGGCCGTGTTCAGAAAGTGGTGGTGGGGGAGGAGTGTTCAGACCCCTGGCCTCTCACTTGTGGGGTGCCTCAGGGTTCTGTCCTCTCCCCATGCTTTTTAACATCTACATGCAGCCGCTGGGAGAGATCATCAGGGGGTTTGGGCTGCGTGTCCACCAGTATGCGGATGATACCCAGCTCTACCTCTCTTTCAAATCAGAACCAGTGAAGGCGGTGAAGGTCCTGTGTGAGTGCTTGGAGGCGGTTGGAGGTTGGATGGCGGCTAACAGATTGAGGTTGAATCCTGACAAGACAGAAGTACTGTTCTTGGGGGATAGGAGGCGGGCAGGCGTGGAGGACTCCCTGGTCCTGAATGGGGTAACTGTGCCCCTGAAGGACTAGGTGCGCAGCCTGGGAGTTATTTTGGACTCACAGCTGTCCATGGAGGCGCAGGTCAATTCTGTGTCCAGGGCAGCTGTTTATCAGCTCCATCTGGTACGCAGGCTGAGACCCTACCTGCCCGCGGACTGTCTCACCAGAGTAGTGCATGCTCTGGTTATCTCCCGCTTGGACTACTGTAATGCACTCTACGTGGGGCTACCTTTGAAGGTGACCCAGAAACTGCAATTAATCCAGAATGCGGCAGCTAGACTGGTGACTGGGAGTGGCCGCCGAGACCACATAACACCGGTCCTGAAAGACCTACATTAGCTCCCAGTACGTTTCCGAGCACAATTCAAAGTGTTGGTGCTGACCTTTAAAGCCCTAAAGGGCCTCGGTCCAGTATACCTGAAGGAACGTCTCCTCCCCCATCGTTCTGCCCGGACACTGAGATCCAGCGCCGAGGGCCTTCTGGCGGTTCCCTCACTACGAGAAGCCAAGTTACAGGGAACCAGGCAGAGGGCCTTCTTGGTAGTGGCACCCACCCTGTGGAATGCCCTCCCACCAGAGGTCAAAGAGAATAACAATTACCAGACCTTTAGAACGCATCTTATGGCAGCCCTGTTTAGGGAAGCTTTTAATGTTTGATTGATCTCTGTATTTTAATATTTTGTTGGAAGCTGCCCAGAGTGGCTGGGGGAACCCGGCCAGATGGGCGGGGTATAAATTATTATTATTATTATTATTATTATTATTATTATTATTATTCAACAAAACTACAACTCCACCACTCCAAAAAGTACTCTAAAGGTAAGATACTCCATATATACCCCCACAAACATGAATTCCTTACTTTCAAATATTACCAGTTTTTCTCCTTTATACCCTAAATAAATCCACCTCTCCATGGAAAGTCTAAACCAACATTCTTTTTTTCTTACACTTTTAACAATATCACGAAGAAAAATCAACCACAACAAAAACTTCAACAACCACGTAAAATAAAATTAAAAACATCCAAAGAACAAACTCTAACCCAAACATTGACTGAATATATTCCTACTTTTCAAACTACAAACACAACGCCACAGCAACGCGTGGCCGGGTCAGCTAGTTCATATATAAGAAAGCCGGATGTAGGCTCTCCCAGAAATAATATGGTACTATTTTTATTTTACTTTGCTGTAGTGACATTACTTGCCAAGGCTGTAGATCTTGAAGTTCAAATCTTTCCCTTCCCAGCATGGCTCTGTGCTTGGTTCTAATTGAGTAAATGGCATGCAAAGCATTCGCCATGGCATAGACTGCATTGTAAATACTGTAGCTGTGGCCAGTCATGAGCAGCTCAAACTGAGGACCAGGAAGACATTCCAGCTTCTCCTCCCCACTGCATCTTACACTGTTGTATTCTGGCCTTTCAGGATTTGGAAATGAACAGTCAAATGCTTGCTCCCAGAAATCATTAACAAATCCATCTCCTTCATTCCAGTTAGGTTTTACTTTCTGGAGAAATTGCCTGAAAGCTGGAACACCTTGTGAATGAATGGTAAAGGCAAGTGCACCTTGAAACATCTGAAGACCCCAATCTCTTTGATCGCTGGATAATGCAAAATCCATCTGAGTTGTGATGATCCAAACCTTTCTCAATGACTCATTTTCCTTATTTTCTGGATCTTGCATAAATATAATACCTCTTAACCACATTATTGTCCATGTTTCTCCATAGATGATTGATGTATTGACTTTGCTGTCTATGATACGTACATAATTCTTTAACATCACTTGAAAGTGTTTTTCCAGGTCATCAAAATGGGCCAATTGTAGGATTCTTTCTGTGAAGGCTGAACAGATTCCATTTTGGGAAAACAACGGCTCCATGGTCTGTAAGAAATTTTCTCCACTCCCATCATCCACAACAAAGAGCCCAACCCACGTCCATCCAAAATGCTTAAGCAAGCTGATAATCCCCTTGTACAGATAGACTTCATTTGGCACCATGTGGTAGAAAAAATGGCCTTGATCTATGTCAGTCTTCTCTGGAGGAAAGGAGCCATAGGTGAGCTAAAAATATGATCAAGTACATATATTTTATTGTTAAAGCCCACATATATTATAAAGGTGGTACTCTCATTATGTGCTGTATCATTTTTGTGAGGAAGTGAATAAATGACTAAATATGTGGATTGTACCTAAATATTTGAGAGTATAACAATGATTTCATGCAAGTTATCAATATGGACTAGTTGGGAAACACATTGTAGGAACACTGAACAGATTCATTTCTGCAAAATAATGGCTCTGTGGTCTGCAGCATTCATCACTGTGTGGCTCAAACCTGTTCCACATTCACCCAAAATAGCTTAGTTCGGTGATGATCTCTATATATTGATGGGCTTCATTGTGCTCTATGCAGAAATAGGAAAGAATATGATCTGGCCTTTATTTTTTCCTGTCAGAACTCACTGAAACTCAGTTACAGCATTTTTCAGGTGGGTGCCGTTGCCATTCTAAGAGAATGAGGGAGTCGTTCTTGGTGAGTTCCAGCCCCTCTTTCTCTAGAAAAATAGCATTGAACCTGATGTATCTCATTCATGTGTGGGGTATGTGAGCTCTAAAAAAAATGTGCACATAACAAAAAATTATACACAGAGGAGTTCTTAGATAGTGCTGAATCTATCACAATGTCTCCAAAAGATCTTCCTCGCGGTCTGGTAATATAATGCGTTCATGGGATGTTTTCCCTTCATTCATGTACTGAAGCACAAAAATCACAATGAGAATGAAAAATAAATAAATCTTTGCACATATAACCTTTATATTGCCAAATAGAGAATCGGAATTCCTCCTTATTTTCTCTCTTAACTCCCTTTTTCATTTTTTAATGACTTCTAGCTCTTGTCTCCTTCTGTTAATTCTACCTATACCTATTATTTAAATTGTCCTCTACACAGGGTTAATGAGGACACATACAGGAAGGTGATGGATGGATGATGAGGGACCCTGTATGAGAAGGAGGGAAGCGAAGAGCTCCCAGGATGGGAGGCAAGGAGAAGAAAGGAAAGCTCCGCTTTGCACCTGGGGAGGGCACACCACCTTTTGTGTGGGACAATAGTTAAGGTGCACCTATGATGGGGGATTTTGTATTTATTCCCCGATCCCTCCACTTTCTCTCTCTCTCTCTCTCTCTCTCTCTCTCTGCCTATCTGTCTTTTTGTGCATTTGTCTTGTTTTGGTTTATTCCTTCCTTTTCTATTTCCATTTATTGTATGTTGAAAAGTTTCAATGAGAATAAAAGAGGAAAAGAAAGGAAAGAAAAAGAATCGTTTCTGAAAATCCCAACACCCCATTAACAAATCTTTACCTGTGGGATCTTGAAGAGACCTAAGATGTCTGCCATAAGGGAAGAGGTCTCAGAGCCAAGTCCCCCAATGACAGCTATGAGTTTTTTTTGATTGTCACATCTGTAGTTGAGGACAAATTTATGTGATTTGAAGAGCAGGTCTAGAGTGGTTCGATAGGTCATCATGGCATCATAGTAGCTGCCGTAGATGTGGAATCCAAGTGTCATGTTAGGCAAGATCATGGGATTTTGGTTGATCTCATTTATGGCAAATGCCAAGGAAAGAACATGCTGGTAGAATTTTGTCACAATACTGCAAAAAAGAATGTATTTTACTACTTCAAAAGAGAATCATACAATTTATTAAGATCTTCTTGTTCTGTATGTGAATCATTTAAGATGCAATAAAACAGTTGAAGATGTATCTGAGTTCTGATATTTGTGCTCTGCATGGTTGCTTGACATTATCTGCTGCTATTTTTGGATGTGAAGGTTTCCTTTTTCTTTAACTTACCCCCCCCCCCTTTTCCACCATGGCTCTAATGTATACTTAATTCCATCAGTCAAACTTTCCAAAATAGAAAGGGATATTATAATTAAGTCCTAATTTATTTTTTAAATTTTGTAGAATGTGCACTGTTTGTAATTCCTCTGTGTATACACAGAGGAATTATACCTGAAAGATATGGAGGTCTCGTACACCTCAGGTAGTGTGGTTGCTGACCTTGAGCCAGACATCTTTGAGAGTGAAGTCAAATGGGCCTTACAAAGCACTGCTAATAACAAGGCCAGTGGAAGTGATGATATTCCAGCTGAACTGTTTAAAATTTTAAAAGATGATGCTCTTAAGGTGCTACACCCAATATGCCAGCAAGTTTGGAAAACTCAGCAATGGCCAGAGGATTGGAGAAGATCAGTCTACATCCCAATTCCAAAGAAGGGCAGTGCCAAAGAATGCTGCAACTACCGCACAATTGCGCTCATTTCACACGCTAGCAAGGTTATGCTTAAAATTCTACAGGGCAGGCTTAGGCAGTATGTGGACCGAGAACTCCCTGAAGTGCAAGCTGGATTTCGAAAGGGCAGAGGAACCAGAGACCAAATAGCAAACATGCGCTGGATTATGGAGAAAGCTAGAGAGTTCCAGAAAAACGTCTATTTCTGCTTCATTGACTATGCAAAAGCATTCGACTCTGTCGACCACAGCAAACTATGGCAAGGTCTTAAAGAAATGGGAGTGCATGATCACCTCATCTGTCTCCTGAGAAATCTCTATGTGGGACAAGAAGCTACAGTTAGAACTGGATATGGAACAACTGATTGGTTCAAAATTGGGAAAGGAGTACGACAAGGTTGTACATTGTCTCCCTGCTTATTTAACTTATATGCAGAATTCATCATACCGAAAGGCTGGACCAGATGAATCCCAAGCCGGAATTAAGATTGATGGAAGAAATATCAACAACCTCAGATATGCAGATGACACAACCTTGATGGCAGAAAGCGAGGAGGAATTAAAGTACCTTTTAATGAGGGTGAAAGAGGAGAGCGCAAAATATGGTCTGAAGCTCAACATCAAAAAAAACAAGATCATGGCCACTGGTCCCATCACCTCCTGGCAAATAGAAGGGGAAGAAATGGAGGCAGTGAGAGATTTTACTTTCTTGGGCTCCTTGATCACTGCAGATGGTGACAGCAGTCACAAAATTAAAAGACGTCTGCTTCTTGGGAGAAAAGCAATGACAAACCTAGACAGCATCTTAAAAAGCAGAGACATCACCTTGCCGACAAAGGTCCGTATAGTTAAAGCTATGGTTTTCCCAGTAGTGATGTATGGAAGTGAGAGCTGGACCATAAAGAAGGCTGATCGCCGAAGAATTGATGCTTTTGAATTATGGTGCTGGAGGAGACTCTTGAGAGTCCCATGGACTGCAAGAAGATCAAACCTATCCATTCTTAAGGAAATCAGCCCTGAGTGCTCCCTGGAAGGACAGATCGTGAAGCTGAGGCTCCAATACTTTGGCCACCTCATGAGAAGAGAAGAATCCTTGGAAAAGACCCTGATGTTGGGAAAGATTGAGGGCACTAGGAGAAGGGGACGACAGAGGACAAGATGGTTGGACAGTGTTCTCGAAGCTACGAACATGAGTTTGAACAAACTGCGGGAGGCAGTGCAAGACAGGAGTGCCTGGCGTGCTATGGTCCATGGGGTCACGAAGAGTCGGACACGACTAAACGACTAAACAACACAACAGAATGTGCACTACACTCTACATTTTTTTTATGATGTAAATATACACAGACAATGCAAAATGAGAAAGATAATAGATTTCTTTACCCTGAAACCTCAAAGAGCTTCTGAGAAGGCTGTTCCTCAAAGTAAATTTCTTCGGAAACATAAACTATATGAGAAGTCATCCCACCAATGCAGAGACCAACTTGTTGGTACCACTCATTGGGAACAGGGAGGGGATCAGTCATGGAGCACAGACTAGAATTTACTTCAAATATTATTGAAGGCAAGAGATATATAAGTCCAAACACCAGCATCCTTGCAGGAAAGGTTAATTCTAGATGCATCTCTCAATTATTCACCCACTTTCTACACCCTCATCACTTCAGAGGAGAAGGGATGTTGTGCAACCCGGCTAAAGGACTCCACAGGAAAGCACCTCAACCTTCTGTTATGTTACAGGGATACAAAGCCAATGCCTTCAATAGATGAGATTGGCAATGTTACTGTTTCAAGTCTGGCTTCTATGAATAAAGAGAAAACTATCAGAGGTGAAATTGACAGAGCCCAGCCTGCCTCTTGCCCCTACTCCGAGCTCCTACTTCTACTGGGATTACTTATAACTACTTTTTGGCTGATTTGCTCATTCATCATTGTTGTTGTCATTTTCTTCTGGAAAGCCTTTGGAGCTCAGGGCAGCTGGGCAAATTATATTGATTTGAATAATTTCAGAGTTAGAAACATGCTAGTTCAGAACCTGGGCCCCAAGTGGCACTTTTTGTAAGAAACATGTTGATAAGTTTCTTCCTAGATTTGACCAATTGCCCAATCTCTCTTCTGTATTTGCTGTTGCTTAACAATGGTTCTTTCTAAACTTTTTTTTTTAAAAAAAATGTCCTGCACTTTAGCCAGACATCTACTGTACCTCTTTCCATTCCTAACAGTTGGCCAAGGAGAGGAATCTGGTGGCTCATGTCAGCAATTAATCTTAAATGTCCAAACATTATTTTCTTACATTTTGCACAGCTTTATAGGCAGTGGGTGGGTGGGGGCAATAGCATCAATAATTTCAAAATATCTTCCAACTAGGCAGAGAATAAGAGGCTTGGGCACATCAGAAAGCATGAATTTGACATTTAAGAAAAATACTCTTGTTTAGTGGGACAGTTGATGGAGAATGTCCAAAATGCAGTGAACATGGAGAATAAGTAAAATATCTATGCGGTAATGAATAGAGGTGTTGATTGTAAAGTGCAAATTCCCTTTGCAATCATCTGACCGTTTTCTCATATCCCCCCAAGAGTGAATTCTCCCTTCAGTTCATCTCCTTGACACTTGCAGACTCTGCTGCTTTCTACTGTGCTTGAAGAAACACAGTGTATAGGTTGCAGCTCCTAGGGGCCAAGGTCCCTTCAGCCCCCCAATAAAACATTTGAAGCAGCCAGCCCCCCCTCCCCCGAGTTGATGGGCATTGCTTCATGTCTTCTGATCATTTATGTGGGGCAGGGCTCAAACACACACACACAAACACACACACACACACACCCATATTTTATTCAAGTTGGCACACCTGACACAAGGAATGAGAAGCAACTGAGACAAGGACTGGAACTGTGTACAGCAAAAGAGAATACAAAACTGATTCAGGACATATATTTCTAGTGCTATTAAATGGCCAAAACATCACTGCATACTCATGGCCAGTGTAGGGTTACCATCATTTTGTATCAGAAAAGGCAGAAAGTGACCTCTGTTTTCACCTCATTTACAGAGATGACTTTGAACAATTCATTCAGATACTGATGACCAGTGTAAATGATTTACATTTTCTATTGTCGAGCTTACTATCATTTTGTGAGAATGACAACTGGGATGGGAAGAAATTGGAAAGGCTTTCCCCTTCTGCAGACTGAGAGCCTCAAGATATTAATGAAGATTACCAATGGTGAAATAAATGTTCGCATAATAGAAGTTGTGATCAAGTGCTGGGTGTATAGATGTGATTGTGAAAGAAAAGGCAAGTATTGATATACAGTCGTACCTCGGGTTACGAACACCTCGGTTTGCGAACAGTTTTGGTTACGAACTGCGCAAACCCGGAAGTGTTTTCACCGTGCGCGCGGTCTGCACATGCGCAAAATGGCGCTGCGCGTCGCGTTTGGTTTACAAACTATTCGGGTTACGAACTGCGATCCGGGATGGATCGCGTTCGTAACCCGAGGTATTACTGTATCTGTAGGATGTATTAAATATATATCCTTTCAAAGACAATACACAATCCAGCAGTTAAAAGAGAGTAAACAACAAAAAAGCCCCCATAAATTTTAAATTCTTATGAAACGTCACTGAAGAGCTATGAAATAAGTCAGTCTCTAAGCATACTTGGTTCTCCTTCATGTTTAACAGTGGACACAAGGATTCATTTAGCAAGCAGGAAGAATAAGAGGCAAACAATGGGGAGCAAGCAAAGGGGAGCTTCTTTTCCTGGCCAATGCCACTTCATACTGCATTTGAAACAGAAAGAACAAAGATAGGCATGGACACAACATGGAAGGTGGTCTGGAAACAAGCATGATCAGGCAACAAGGCACTAAAGGAATCACACTTAGGATCCAGTTTTCTGGTTTGTGGTGTTTTCCAAACTTTCCGCTATCCATAGTGGGTCATGTTTTAATCTCTAATGCAAATAATAGAAATCATATTTAAATTTTCTTCCTTAACATTTGCTCCCTGCTGTTCAACTCAGGCTTCAAAATAATGATGTAGCATTTAGGAGTGAAGATACAACCCAATAACCCAGCGCTGGAAGCCAGGATGCAAAAGATCTCCACAGCCACCATGTCTTTCCCTTTGGTGCTCAGGTAGGTTGGCACAAAGGTGACCCACACACTGCAAAAGAGCAACATGCTAAATGTAATGAACTTGGCTTCATTAAAACTATCCGGTAATTTCCGGGCGAGAAATGCAACAAAGAAACTGATGATTGCCAAGAGTCCCATGTAGACAAGGACACAGTAGAACATGGCATTGGACCCTTCATTACACTGTAGAATGATTTCGTCTGTTCCTGAGTGCATGTCTAAATCAGGAGAGGGGGGAGAAGTTGCCAACCACGTGGTGCAAATAATGACTTGAATAAGGGAAGAGGAAAGGACGATAGAGTTGGACAGGTTTCCCCCAACCCATTTCTTCATTCTGGATCCAGGCTTTGTGGCCATGAATGCTATAGAAACAATGGTTGTCTTTGCCAGCACGCAAGAAACAGCCACTGAGAAGACAATGCCAAAGGATGGTTGGCGAAGAAGGCAGGTCACTTTCCCAGGTTTGCCCAAGAACAGCAAAGATGAGAGGAAGCAGAGCAAAAGAGAGATGAGGAGAGCGTAGGTGAGGTCCCGGTTGTTGGCTTTCACAATGGGGGTATCTCTGTGCTTAATAAAAGTTCCTAGCACCAAAGCTGTGATCAGGGAAAAAGAAACAGCAGCTGAAGTGAAAATAATCCCTAAGGGTTCCTGGTAAGATAGGAAAATGATAGTTTTGGGGATGCATTGAGTTTTGTCATCTACTGGATACTGATCTTCTGGGCATTGGAAACAAGCAACCATATCTAGAAAACAAAAATAAGTCTGATTTCAGTGCCTATTCGCATTGGTGTATAAACATCTCCCACTGTCTGCTGTATGGAAATCAAGGATATTTTAATGATGTCTTCATATGCATCCTGAAGTGTAATAGATGTTAGGGGAGGGTTAGTTGGTGCTCCTGCTGGGACGGTTGGTCCACCTTTGTTCCCCATCCTGTGCTCAACTGTTACCTGTGGCTCTCAGAATATTACTACTACTACTACTACTACTACTAACAACCCTGTGTGCCTTACTTGTGAGTAAATATATGCAGGACTGAGAACAACCTGGAAGGCAGCAGAGAAATGTCTGCATGCTGTATCAAGGAGTGTTGTGTGATAGAGACCAATGACTAGCCAAATTTACAATGAAAACCAGTCACTTTTAAATTTCCTCAGCTAACCTAATAATTTGATTTGGCCTCTTTGACAAAAGGGTTGGAGTAGCACATCACCTACCTGTCTGGTTGGCAAACTTCCCTTCTGAGCATGACACACAATCATAGCAACAAAACTTCTCCTCTTCCTTCCTTTTCTTCTGATTGCCAGGCTGGCAGGGTTCATTACACAAAGACAAGGGACATACCTATCCATAAACAGATATTAAGATGGGAGAAATCAGCCAAGACCCCTTATCAGTTGTTGATCTTCAAACTAAGTCAGCAGTGAACAACATCCAGATTTTGAATGTGCTTGGTAGCTAGCTCTCCATTTTATGCAGACTTCCTCTCCATTGTATTTCTCAGATGTTGATGGATTCCAACTTCCAACAGGCTCAAATAGTGATAAGCAAATATGTCAATTGCAGTTTCTCTCATTTTCTCATTTTTTCTAACCTTAAATACAGTCTCCTAATTTCCAATCAGTTTTTGAAGAAAAAATCAAAATAGAAATTGATCAGAAGTGGAGAGCAAATTCCTCACAGTGTGCATGTTATATATGGATTTTGGGTGATACCTATGGTTTTGCTAAGCAATTGACATAAGATGGCTAGATTGGCCTCTACTAGAGCCAGGGCCTTTTCAATACTGGCCCCAACATGGTGGAACGCTCTTTCCCAGGAGACCAGGGCCCTGCGGGATTTGTCATCTTTCCGCAGGGCCTGCAAGACAGAGCTTTTCCGCCTGGCCTTTGGGGTTAGACTCAGCCTGACCCGGGTGTTTTCCTCCATCATGGCTTGGATTTATGCCCTACTTGAAGTGAGGCTGCACTTTAAATTTCAATACTGTATTTTAATCTGTATTTTAATTAATTGTTGTTATGTTTTATTGTAATTCTGTTGGTGTGAGCCGCCCTGAGCCTGGTTTTTGACTGGGGAGGGTGGGGTATAAATAAAAATTTATTATTATTATTATTATTAATTATTATTATTAATTATTATTATTATTATGTGTATATGTACTTTTGTTCACAATACTTTTCTGGACAACTCCCTTGCATAATTCAGAGAAACATTTGTTTTGAAGGTTGAGGGTTTGCGGGATACAGAGTTCAATAACATCTTTTGGCTACTGGGTTTGGGAAGATTATTTTACAGTCTGTCAAAGCACCATGGTGGGCAGGAAAAATAAAAAATAAAATAAACACTTGATGGCATCAACATGACCTAAGACTACGCAGTAGCCACACCTGATTGAAACCTCTGTGCCACAAAATTGTGTCCTCATCAATGATGAACTCTTTTCCTCCAAGGCCCACCCTTCCAACTTTTATTCTCTGGAAGGAATTGTTTGGGAACATGACCATGTTAGTGATATCAAGTCCACTTCTTATTTCCATTTTTCCATTGAAAGTGAAAATTTCTCCAGCTGAGTTGTTAAATGAAATGCCATGGAGAGATGAGTGGAGCTAAGTGAAAGAGAGAAAGAAACAAGGGGAGATTAAGCGAATGGAAAGAACTAGATAGACATTTTTTAAAATAATTATTTATGCTGGAGTTCCACCCCCAACCCCAAAAATAATAGAAACACAAAAAGAACATGCAGGAAAAATAATCATCTCACAATTCATTTACCAACAATTCTTATAAATAATACTATTTACAATGTTTCATCAAAAATGATAAAATGTTGCCATTGAGCTACATTTATGTAGAATGGAGATTTTACACTGTATTGTAGATTATTTAAACAGGATTTTAATTCCGCAGGTCTAAGAGAAAATCTAAAGCCACAAAGTATAAAGAACAATGTAGGTTTGCAATTCCATCTTGTCAGTTATCTATATATATAAAAATGTAAAAATCGTGAAATCCGGGGTTCCACTTTTCTCCGTAACCGCTTGACCGATCGTCCTGAAATTTGGACACAACGATCCAGGCCACTACTAGATCGTTGTTGGGGGCAAAAATCCCTCAAATCACACACCTGCCCAGGTACAGACCTGCTTTTCCACCAAGTCAAACAGCGCCCTCAAGTGGCGTAGTACCCTCCTCCAACCCCTCCCTTCCTCTGAAATCTAAGCCACACCCACAAACCAAATGACATCATCATCAACCAAGCAACTGAAACACACCAAGACAGCCATTTTATCTAGGCCTTTGTTTTAGGCCCCTGACAGGCTGCCAGGCCTCCACTAGGCCCGGGGAGGGGAATAACCCACAGCAACACATTTGGGGGCACGGCAAGGGGTTTTACTTTACCATTTAGCACCACTACCCCCCCCAAAAAAAACCCACCAAAGAACCAACATTGCCAAGTGGAGGTCGGGGCCTGCCTGGGGGGGGGGGTTGCCACAGACCACAGCACAGCCTTTGATCTATGTAGGCCACTACACTGCAAGGGGTTTTACTTAACCATTTAGCAACACTACCCCCACCCAAAAAAAACCCCACCAAAAACCAACATTCCCAAGTGGAGGTCGGGGCCTGCCTGGGGGGGGGGGGTTGCCACAGACCGCAGCACGGCCTTTGATTTATGTAGGCCCCTACACTGTAAGGGGTTTTACTTTACCATTTAGCACCACTACCCACCCCCCCACCCCCAAAAAACCCCCACCAAAGAACCAACATTGCCAAGTGGAGGTTGGGGCCTGCCTGGGGGGAGGGGTTTGCCACAGGCCGCAGCAAGGCCTTTGATTTATGTAGGCCCCTACACTTCAAGGGGTTTTTACTTTACAATTTAGCACCACTACCCCAAAAAAATCCACAAGACAAAAATAAATATGACTTATTTTATGGGCATGTCTTATTTTAGGAGAAACAACCGATTGTAAGCCTCTGTGTCTTTTTTAAAAAAAACAACCATTCACTTTCTCTCCCCAGTTTAAGTGCTCAGATATTTGCAGTGCACACCCCCCACCCCATTTACAATTCCCTACCTTCCCCTTGCCACTTCCTGGTTTTTTTTATGGAACTGAACAACTCGGGTACTTCAGAACGCGCATTCTGTTGCCAGGCCCTTGCAGGGCCAGGCAGAGGCCCGGCCCAGGTGGATAAGATAAGGTGTCCCTGTTTTTAACGCTTTTCTTACTTTTTTTCATTTTACTGATTGTGAATATGCTGACCGAGGCTGGCTTTGGATTCAGAGGCCCGCGCCAAGTGGCCCATATGATCCCCCTCCTCCTGTCTGGGCCAAGGTATGGAGATACAGGGGGGAGGGGCTAACACTCCCCAGGGACAACAGAGGGAAGGGTATCCTACCGAAACACAGGGATGAGCCGGGGTGGAGGGAGGAGGGGCAGGATACGTCATGGATCGTGACAGGGTGGGGGGGGGGATCACAGGAAAGAACCACAGCAACGCATGACCGGGTCAGCTAGTCTATATATATAAAAATGTAAAAATCGTGAAATCCGGGGTTCCACTTTTCTCCGTAACCGCTTGACCGATCGTCCTGAAATTTGGACACATCGATCCAGGCCACTCCTAGAGCGTTGTTGGGGGCAAAAATCCCTCAAATCACACACCTGCGCAGGTACAGAAATGATTTTCCACCAACTCAAACAGCGCCCTCAAGTGGCCCTCCTCCACCCCCTCCCTTCCCGAGAAATCTAAGCCACACCCACAAACCAAATGACATCATCATCAACCAAGCAACTTAAACACACCAAGGCAGCCATTTTATCTAGGACTTTGTTTTAGGCCCCTGACAGGCTGCCACTCGATATCCATCTGTCAGAGGTATCCAGGACCTCCTCGGATATACCCAACACCAGCGTCTGGACCTCCTAACAACCTAAAAGTATACCTTTCCCTCTCACAGTCCCTCAATCTTCCAACCTCTGATCCATTCCCACTCAAACTCACATCCTCCCACAGACACTCAGATACTTTCAAAAATTACCAGTTTTTCTCCTTTATACCCTAAATAAACCCACCTCCCACCCTTTAATTGCAGGACAATCCAACATCCATTCATACCTTCAAGTGATCCAGGACAACCCCAGGATACCCCACCTTCACCAAAACTACAACTCAACCAATTCAGAAAAAACTCTAAATGTAAGATACCACATCTCTACCCCAACAACATTACTTCTAAAATTCCTTATATTTAAAATTCTTTCCATTTCTTATATATATATATATAGATACTCACATAAAATCCCTTCACAAACCCACCTCCCACCCTTTAATTACAGGACACTCAAATAGCCATTTGGACCTTCTCAAGAACCACCACACACCAGGATAAACTTCTGCAGAGAGGACTGGGACACTGCTGCTGCCTGTGAGTGCCTGTGAGTGCCTTTTGCCAATTCCACCTGGGCTGGGGGCGGGGCCTGCACTCATCAACACAGCCATAAAGCCTGCCTGCCTGCAGAGAGGCCTGCTGTTGTTGCTGCATATACTTTTAGCAGCAAGAAATGTTTTTAAATGTCCAAATGTGTTTAATTTGCGTTTGTTTAAATTTATTTTGTTTAGTTTGTTAGTATGTTTTCTGTATTGGTTTTAAACTTGATTTTAAGTGGAGGGGTCAATTTTAGATTGTAATTTTTTGTCTTTGTTGGTATTGTTTTATTGTATTAGTTTGTTTTCTGTATTGGTTTTAAATTTGATTTTAAGGGGAGGGGTTAATTTTAGCGTGTAATTTTCTGTCTTTGTATTGTTTTATTGTATTTTTGATTTATATAGGTTTTAGTTTGTTTTTAAGGGGAGGGGTCAGGGCAGCCTGGGAGTGGGTCCCAGCCAACAAAATGGCTGGGGCAGATTCCACAGGGGGGGATGCACTGGGACAACGGATCTCAGTGATCACGGGTAGGAGGAGGAGTTACGCTAAGACCAGACCACGTCATTACCGAGGAGGCAGGCTCAGTCGTTGTTTGAGGACTATCCCTGCCTCCGGGTCTGGCCCTGACCAGATGGGTACTGGAACCAGCAAGGGATACCCACATGACCTGAAGGTGCTGCTGTGCAATGCCAGGTCAATGATCCACAAGACCACTGCCATCCACGACCTGATTGTGGATGGAGGATTTGACCTGGCCTGTGTGACAGAGACCTGGTTGGATGAAGCAGATGGGCCTGCCCTTGCTGCTGCTTGTCCACCAGGTTTCTCTTATGCACAGCAACCCAGGCCATCTGGGCGGGGAGGGGGGGTTGCAGTGATTTTTAGGAAGTCATTAGTTTGCACCGGGCGTCCGATTGGCAGGACCAGGTTTTCGGAGTGCATGTTCTGGAAGTTGGGCAATAGGGGCAGTACAGGATTCCTTTTGGTGTACCGACCTCCCCGCTCCACCAAGGATTCCCTGTCCGAGCTGCTTCAGGTCGTGTCGGATGTGCTCCTGGAGACACCTAGCTTAGTTGTCTTAGGGGATTTTAACATCCATGCCGACACGACCTTACAAGGAGCCGCTCGGGACTTCGTGGACAACATGGCCTCCATGGGGCTGTCCCTGAATAAATCTGGCCCAACTCATAGCCGCGGACATGCCTTGGACCTGGTGTTTACCTCTATGGATGTTGGTGATCTGACACTAAGTAAAAGTGAAACCAATGAAGTGCCATGGTCAGATCACTACCTGGTGCAACTGGACTTCTCCGCGACCCTTCCCCTCTGCAGGGAGGTGGGACCTATTCGGATGGTCCGCCCCCGCCACTTAATGGATCCAAATGGTTTCCAGAGAGTGGTAGAGGATGTTTTATCCCATGTTGATGGCCTTTCAGCCGATTCCCTTGTGGCCCGCTGGAATGTGGAGTTAACCAGGGCTATTGACTGTTTGGCTCCGAAGCGCCCTCTCCGATTGCATGGAGCCCGGACAGCCCCTTGGTTTTCCCCGGAGCTGAGGGCGATGAAACAGTCGTTGAGACGGCTAGAGCGCCGGTGGCGGAAAACGCATTCTGAATCCGACTGAACACGGACTAGAGCTCAACTTCGAGCCTACCAAGTAGCAATGGCGACGGCGAAGAGAACCTTCTTCACCGTCTCCATTGCATCTGCAGAAAACAGCAGCAGGAGACTGTTCCAGGTGGTTCGTAATCTATCCGAACCACCTTCGTCATCGGGGCCTGGTAGGGACCCCAATATCTCCTGTAATGCTTTTGCAAAGTTTTTTGCAGATAAAGTCGCTCAGATTTGGGAAGAGGTAGACTCCACCGTGGGAGCAGGGCCGGGGCGGGGGAGTGCTAGAGTCCTGTCTAGTCAAATTGGGATCAATTTCAATCGGTTACCTCCGAGGATGTGGACAGGCTGCTTGGACAAGCGAAACCAACCACCTGTCTCCTTGATCCTTGCCCATCCTGGCTTATAAAAGCTAGCCGGGAAGGGCTGGGCGATGGGCTTCGCGGGTTGGTGAATGCTTCTCTCTGTGAGGGAGCCTTCCCACACCTGCTGAAAGAGGCGGTTATTAAACCCCTTCTTAAAAAACCATCTTTAGATGCTGCCAATATGGCCAACTATTGCCCAGTCTCAAATCTTCCATTCTTGGGCAAGGTGATTGAGCGAGTGGTTGCTGAACAACTCCAAGCACACCCGGAAGAAGCGGACCATTTGGATCCCTTCCAGTCGGGGTTCAGGCCTCATCATGGGACTGAAACTGCCTTGGTCGCACTGGTCGATGATCTCCGGCGGGCTAGGGACAAAGGTAAGAGCTGTTTCCTGGTCCTGCTGGATCTCTCAGCGGCTTTTGACACCATCGACCATAACATCCTTCTGGACCGTCTAGAGGGTTTGGGAGCTGGGGGCACTGTTATACAGTGGTTCCGCTCCTTCCTCCTGGGCCGTGTTCAGAAAGTGGTGGTGGGGGAGGAGTGTTCAGACCCCTGGCCTCTCACTTGTGGGGTGCCTCAGGGTTCTGTCCTCTCCCCATGCTTTTTAACATCTACATGCAGCCGCTGGGAGAGATCATCAGGGGGTTTGGGCTGCGTGTCCACCAGTATGCGGATGATACCCAGCTCTACCTCTCTTTCAAATCAGAACCAGTGAAGGCGGTGAAGGTCCTGTGTGAGTGCTTGGAGGCGGTTGGAGGTTGGATGGCGGCTAACAGATTGAGGTTGAATCCTGACAAGACAGAAGTACTGTTCTTGGGGGATAGGAGGCGGGCAGGCGTGGAGGACTCCCTGGTCCTGAATGGGGTAACTGTGCCCCTGAAGGACTAGGTGCGCAGCCTGGGAGTTATTTTGGACTCACAGCTGTCCATGGAGGCGCAGGTCAATTCTGTGTCCAGGGCAGCTGTTTATCAGCTCCATCTGGTACGCAGGCTGAGACCCTACCTGCCCGCGGACTGTCTCACCAGAGTAGTGCATGCTCTGGTTATCTCCCGCTTGGACTACTGTAATGCACTCTACGTGGGGCTACCTTTGAAGGTGACCCAGAAACTGCAATTAATCCAGAATGCGGCAGCTAGACTGGTGACTGGGAGTGGCCGCCGAGACCACATAACACCGGTCCTGAAAGACCTACATTAGCTCCCAGTACGTTTCCGAGCACAATTCAAAGTGTTGGTGCTGACCTTTAAAGCCCTAAAGGGCCTCGGTCCAGTATACCTGAAGGAACGTCTCCTCCCCCATCGTTCTGCCCGGACACTGAGATCCAGCGCCGAGGGCCTTCTGGCGGTTCCCTCACTACGAGAAGCCAAGTTACAGGGAACCAGGCAGAGGGCCTTCTTGGTAGTGGCACCCACCCTGTGGAATGCCCTCCCACCAGAGGTCAAAGAGAATAACAATTACCAGACCTTTAGAACGCATCTTATGGCAGCCCTGTTTAGGGAAGCTTTTAATGTTTGATTGATCTCTGTATTTTAATATTTTGTTGGAAGCTGCCCAGAGTGGCTGGGGGAACCCGGCCAGATGGGCGGGGTATAAATTATTATTATTATTATTATTATTATTATTATTATTATTATTATTCAACAAAACTACAACTCCACCACTCCAAAAAGTACTCTAAAGGTAAGATACTCCATATATACCCCCACAAACATGAATTCCTTACTTTCAAATATTACCAGTTTTTCTCCTTTATACCCTAAATAAATCCACCTCTCCATGGAAAGTCTAAACCAACATTCTTTTTTTCTTACACTTTTAACAATATCACGAAGAAAAATCAACCACAACAAAAACTTCAACAACCACGTAAAATAAAATTAAAAACATCCAAAGAACAAACTCTAACCCAAACATTGACTGAATATATTCCTACTTTTCAAACTACAAACACAACGCCACAGCAACGCGTGGCCGGGTCAGCTAGTTCATATATAAGAAAGCCGGATGTAGGCTCTCCCAGAAATAATATGGTACTATTTTTATTTTACTTTGCTGTAGTGACATTACTTGCCAAGGCTGTAGATCTTGAAGTTCAAATCTTTCCCTTCCCAGCATGGCTCTGTGCTTGGTTCTAATTGAGTAAATGGCATGCAAAGCATTCGCCATGGCATAGACTGCATTGTAAATACTGTAGCTGTGGCCAGTCATGAGCAGCTCAAACTGAGGACCAGGAAGACATTCCAGCTTCTCCTCCCCACTGCATCTTACACTGTTGTATTCTGGCCTTTCAGGATTTGGAAATGAACAGTCAAATGCTTGCTCCCAGAAATCATTAACAAATCCATCTCCTTCATTCCAGTTAGGTTTTACTTTCTGGAGAAATTGCCTGAAAGCTGGAACACCTTGTGAATGAATGGTAAAGGCAAGTGCACCTTGAAACATCTGAAGACCCCAATCTCTTTGATCGCTGGATAATGCAAAATCCATCTGAGTTGTGATGATCCAAACCTTTCTCAATGACTCATTTTCCTTATTTTCTGGATCTTGCATAAATATAATACCTCTTAACCACATTATTGTCCATGTTTCTCCATAGATGATTGATGTATTGACTTTGCTGTCTATGATACGTACATAATTCTTTAACATCACTTGAAAGTGTTTTTCCAGGTCATCAAAATGGGCCAATTGTAGGATTCTTTCTGTGAAGGCTGAACAGATTCCATTTTGGGAAAACAACGGCTCCATGGTCTGTAAGAAATTTTCTCCACTCCCATCATCCACAACAAAGAGCCCAACCCACGTCCATCCAAAATGCTTAAGCAAGCTGATAATCCCCTTGTACAGATAGACTTCATTTGGCACCATGTGGTAGAAAAAATGGCCTTGATCTATGTCAGTCTTCTCTGGAGGAAAGGAGCCATAGGTGAGCTAAAAATATGATCAAGTACATATATTTTATTGTTAAAGCCCACATATATTATAAAGGTGGTACTCTCATTATGTGCTGTATCATTTTTGTGAGGAAGTGAATAAATGACTAAATATGTGGATTGTACCTAAATATTTGAGAGTATAACAATGATTTCATGCAAGTTATCAATATGGACTAGTTGGGAAACACATTGTAGGAACACTGAACAGATTCATTTCTGCAAAATAATGGCTCTGTGGTCTGCAGCATTCATCACTGTGTGGCTCAAACCTGTTCCACATTCACCCAAAATAGCTTAGTTCGGTGATGATCTCTATATATTGATGGGCTTCATTGTGCTCTATGCAGAAATAGGAAAGAATATGATCTGGCCTTTATTTTTTCCTGTCAGAACTCACTGAAACTCAGTTACAGCATTTTTCAGGTGGGTGCCACTGCCATCCTAAGAGAATGAGGGAGTCGTTCTTGGTGAGTTCCAGCACCTCTTTCTCTAGAAAAATAGCATTGAACCTGATGTATCTCATTCATGTGTGGGGTATGTTAGCTCTAAAAAAAAATGTGCACATAACAAAAAATTATACACAGAGGAGTTCTTAGATAGTGCTGAATCTATCACAATGTCTCCAAAAGATCTTCCTCGCGGTCTGGTAATATAATGTATTCATGGGATGTTTTCCCTTCATTCATGTACTGAAGCACAAGAATCACAATGAGAATGAAAAATAAATAAATCTTTGCACATATAACCTTTATATTGCCAAATAGAGAATCAGAATTCCTCCTTATTTTCTCTCTTAACTCCCTTTTTCATTTTTTAATGATTTCTAGCTCTTGTCTCCTGTTAATTCTACCTATACCTATTTTTTAAATTGTCCTCTACACATGGTTAATGAGGACACGTACAGGAAGGTGATCGATGGATGATGACGGACCCTGTATAAGAAGGAGGGAAGCGAAGTGCTCTCAGGATGGGAGGCTGGGAGAAGAAATGAAAGCTCCCAGGTTGCACCTGGGAGAGCACACCACCTTTTGTGTGGGACAATAGTTAAGGTGCACCTATGATGGGGGATTTTGTATTTATTCCCCGATCCCTCCACTTTCTCTCTCTCTCTCTGCCTATCTGTCTTTTTGTGCATTTGTCTTGTTTTGGTTTATTCCTTCCTTTTCTATTTCCATTTATTGTATGTTGAAAAGTTTCAATAAGAATAAAAGAGGAAAAGAAAGGAAAGAAAAAGAATCGTTTCTGAAAATCCCAACACCCCATTAACAAATCTTTACCTGTGGAATCTTGAAGAGACCTAAGATGTCTGCCATAAGGGAAGAGGCCTCAGAGCCAAGTCCCCCAATGACAGCTATGAGTTTTTTTTGATTGTCACATCTGTAGTTGAGGACAAATTTATGTGATTTGAAGAGCAGGTCTAGAGTGGTTCGATAGGTCATCATGGCATCATAGTAGCTGCCGTAGATGTGGAATCCAAGTGTTGTGTTAGGCAAGATCATGGGATTTTGGTTGATCTCATTTATGGCAAATGCCAAGGAAAGAACATGCTGGTAGAATTTTGTCACAATACTGCAAAAAAGAATGTATTTTACTACTTCAAAAGAGAATCATACAATTTATAAAGATCTTCTTGTTCTGTATGTGAATCATTTAAGATGCAATAAAACAGTTGAAGATGTATCTGAGTTCTGATATTTGTGCTCTGCATGGTTGCTTGACATTATCTGCTGCTATTTTTGGATGTGAAGGTTTCCTTTTTCTTTAACTTATTCCCCCCCCCTTCCACCATGGCTCTAATGTATACTTAATTCCATCAGTCAAACTTTCCAAAATAGAAAGGGATATTATAATTAAGTCCTAATTTATTTTTTAAATTTCGTAGAATGTGCACAACACTCTACATTTTTTTTTATGATGTAAATACACACAGACAATGCAAAATGAGAAATATAATAGATTTCTTTACCCTGAAACCTCAAAGAGCTTCTGAGAAGGCTGTTCCTCAAAGTAAATTTCTTCGGAAACATAAACTATATGAGAAGTCATCCCACCAATGCAGAGACCAACTTGTTGGTACCACTCATTGGGAACAGGGAGGGGATCAGTCAAGGAGCACAGACTAGAATTTACTTCAAATATTATTGAAGGCAAGAGATATATAAGTCCAAACCCCAGCATCCTTGCAGCAAAGGTTAATTCTAGATGCATCTCTCAATTATTCATCCACTTTCTACACCGTCATCACTTAAGCAGAGAGGAGAAGGGATGTTGTGCAACCCGGCTAAAGGACTCCACAGGAAAGCACCTCAACCTTCTGTTATGTTACAGGGATACAAAGCCAATGCCTTCAATAGATGAGATTGGCAATGTTACTGTTTCAAGTCTGGCTTCTATGAATAAAGAGAAAACTATCAGAGGTGAAATTGACAGAGCCCAGCCTGCCTCTTGCCCCTACT
Source organism: Zootoca vivipara (assembly GCF_963506605.1). Lineage (NCBI taxonomy): Eukaryota > Metazoa > Chordata > Lepidosauria > Squamata > Lacertidae > Zootoca > Zootoca vivipara. The sequence continues at coordinate 46,439,158 of NC_083288.1, forward strand.
CCCAGCTCCTACTTCTACTGGGATTACTTATAACTACTTTTTGGCTGATTTGCTCATTCATCATTGTTGTTGTCATTTTCTTCTGGAAAGCCTTTGGAGCTCAGTGTAGCTGGGCAAATTATATTGATTTGAATAATTTCAGAGTTAGAAACATGCTAGTTCAGAACCTGTGCCCCAAGTGGCACTTTTTGTAAGAAACATGTTGATAAGTTTCTTCTGCTTGGCAGGGGGTTGGACTGGATGGCCCTTGTGGTCCCTTCCAACTCTATGATTCTATGATTCCTAGATTTGACCAATTGCCCATTCTCTCTTCTGTATTTGCTGTTGCTTAACAATGGTTCTTTCTAAACTTTTTTTTTTTAAAAAAATGTCCTGCACTTTAGCCAGACATCTACTGTCCCTCTTTCCATTTCTAACAGTTGGCCAAGGAGAGGAATCTGGTGGCTCATGTCAGCAATTAATCTTAAATGTCCAAACATTATTTTCTTACATTTTGCACAGCTTTATAGGCAGTGGGTGGGTGGGGGCAATAGCAGCAATAATTTCAATATATCTCCCAACTAGGCAGAGAATAAGAGTCTTGGGGCACATCTGAAAGCATGAAATTGACATTTAAGAAAAATACTCTTGTTTAGTGGTACAGTTGATGGAGAATGTCCCAAATGCAGTGAACATGGAGAATAAGTAAAATATCTATGGGGTGATGAATACAGGTGTTGATTGTAAAGTGCATTTCAGACACCACCGGACTTTCTTCAGGGGAATTCAGAAATACAAAAATTCAATGTGCAAATTATTTTCTCAGCAAAGGAAAAGCAGAGAAGGACCAGTGGATTTATTTATTTATTTAAAAAAGATGGACAATGAATAATTCTTTTTGCTAACCTTTGCTTTTTCTCCTTGTTTCTCATTTGTTGTATTTTCCTAAATTGATTGAGACAACTTGCAATTTCAAGTGTGCTTGTTTGTCACAATTCAGCTCTTGGAATAAGTTTGGAAAGGGGCTGCCATTGTGGGAGGTGGTTCTCCGCCCTCCCTCCCTCCCCTTCCTTTTTTGATTTTGTTCCCAGTTTAAGTGTTGAAATGTCAAGGACCTTCCCATCCAAAGGCATTCTGGGGACAATGTTTTTGTGGCTTTTGATGCTGCAGTAGACAAAAAGGGAGAGGATATATTAAATATATATATATACTGGCCATGATTAAAATGCAATAGTAAAAAGACAGTTAACAGCAAAATCTCATTCACTCAAACCCTTTTATTAAAATTATATCAAACATTAAAGACCTGCATGGATCACAGGGCAATTGACAATGTGTTTTTTAAATAAATAAATAATATTGTAAAATGAAAAAAATCAATAACCCCTGCCCACAGCTCAGAAAGCCAGAGATTGTTTAATTAGCCAAAAGCCTGGGAAAAGAGGGTTGTTTTTGCATGACCCTCAAATATATGCAATGAAGGTGCCAGGCGAGCTTCCCTGGGTAAAGCATTCCACAAAGGGGGAGCAGCTGCAGAAAGAACCTGGTCTCATGTTGCCACCCTCTCACAGACGAGGCACATGAAGAAGGGCCTCAGATGATGACTGCAGGGTCCAGCTCAATTCCTGAAGTATATCAGTGCTATTATCTTTCCTAGTAGTTGTAAGCAGGAGTGTAGGAAGGGAGGGGTGATGGGGGCGCTCCGCCCCGGGCAGCGTGACCCCGAGGGGGCCATGGCGGCTGTCTCCCCACCTACGCTGGGCGCCCCGCCCCCTGAATGCACCCACACCCCCAGACCGCACGCCAGTCTGGCCCCCACCTGCTCTTCGCCCCCGGTGCCGGACAATGAATTTCCGCCAGTGGTTCTAAGGATCCCGAGTCCTTACAAGCAACATGAAAGATTGTGTAAATATGTAGGGATCGTAATTTTATAACTGATCACAACAGAGAGAACAAGTTGTTCTGAGTACTGTAGACCTCTGGAATTAATTGGTACTGACTTCTCAGTGGCTCATTGAACATATTTGGATTTAAATTCCTGATTCTTCATTTTTCCCAATAATGAGATGCCACCTGGTTACCATTTTAAAATGAACTTTATTTTTAGGTTAGGTTCGAGTTCATGCTGTGACCCTATGAAATGCATTTCAATTTGCTACATGTATCCTTCACAACAGGTTGCAATGCAGTGATAGATTCTGCAGTATGAGCTGAAGTGCAGGTGTAATTGACAGCAATATTCATCAATGAATAGTTAAAAACAACTATTTTCATGTTTAACAAACCATAAAACGTCAATGCTGATCATGCCAAGGCTGCAGGTTTGATCGTCATATGGAATAACCACATATACCTGCATTGCAGGGGGTTGGACAAAATGATTCTCAGGATCCTTCCCAACTCCAAAATTCTATGATTCTATTTTTGAAAGTCAACTGATTAAAAAGCAGGCTTGGGTCAACTCAAAGAAGGATTCTTATAGCAATACAGAACTTTTCATGTGCTCCATAAAACAATATATGCCCTACTGAGCTCCTATGACAGGAAAAACAGGGTGGAAACCAAAATGATGATGATGATGATGATGATGAACAAGATAATGTGGTGGGTGCTTTTGATGGTCCCAGAAAATCCATCCTCCACATCTAGATTTGAACTTGAAAGTCTAGGGGGAAAGTGTGGCTGCATTAACTACTGCAATGTGTTCTACGTGGGGCTACCTTTGAAGGTGACTTGGAAACTACACCTAATCCAGAATGCGGCAGCTAGACTGGTGACTGGGAGCGGCCGCCGAAACCATGTAACACCGGTCTTGAAAGATGTACATTGGCTCCCAGTATGTTTCTGAGCACAGTTTAAAGTGTTGGTGCTGACCTTTAAAGCCCTAAATGACCTCGGTCCAGTATACCTGAAGGAGCATCTCCACCCCCACTGTTCTGCCCAGACACTGAGGTCCAGGACCGAGGGCCTTCTGGCGGTTCCCTCATTGCAAGGAGCCAAGTTGCAGGGAACCAGGCAGAGGGCCTTCTTGGTGGTGGCGCCCGCCCTGTGGAACGCCCTCCTATCAGATGTCAAAGAGAAAAAGAGCTACCAGATTTTTAGAATACATCTGAAGGCAGCCCTGTTTAGGGAGGCTTTTAATGTTTAATTGATTATTTCATTTCATTTTTCTGTTGGAAGCCGCCCAGAGTGGCTGGGGAAACCCAGCCAGATGGGCGGGGTATGAATAATAAATTTATTAATTATTATTATTATTAATTATTATTAAAAGCTTACTATCATTTTGTGAGAATGACAACTGGGATGGGAAGAAATTGGAAAGGCTTTCCCCTTCTGCAGACTGAGAGCCTCAAGATATTAATGAAGATTACCAATGGTGAAATAAATGTTCGCATAATAGAAGTTGTGATCAAGTGCTGGATGTATAGATGTGATTGTGAAAGAAAAGGCAAGTAATGATATATCTGTATGATGTATTAAATATATATCCTTTCATAGATAATACACAATCCAGAAGTTAAAAGAGAGCAAACAAGAAAAAAGCCCCCATAAATTATAAATTCTTATGAAACGTCACTGAAGACCTGCGAAATAATTCAGTCTCAAAGCATACTTGATTCTCCTTCATGTTTAATAGTGATATTTTAATATATTTCATTTTCAAAAACCATTACAATTCAGTGATCAAAATATAAGTGGAGGCCAATATACACAAGGATTCATTTAGCAAGCAGGAAGAATAAGAGGCAAACAATGGGGAGCAAGCAAAGGGAAACTTCTTTTCCTGGCCAATGCCACTTCATACTCCTCATCTGCATTTGAAACAGAAAGAACAAAGATAGGCATGGACACAACATGGAAGGTGGCCTGGAAACAAGCACGATCAGGCAACAAGGCACTAAAGGATTCACACTTAGGATCCAGTTTTCTGGTTTGTGGTGTTTCCCAAACTTTCCGCTAACCATAGTGCGTCATGTTTTAATCTCTAATGCAAATAATATTAATCATGTTTAAATTTTCTTCCTTAACATTTGCTCCCTGCTGTTCAACTCAGGCTTCAAAACAATGATGTAGCATTTAGGAGAGAAGATACAGCCTAATAACCCAGCGCTGGAAGCCAGGATGGAAAAGATCTCCACAGTCACCATGTCTTTCCCTTTGGTGCTCAGGTAGGTTGGCACAAAGGTGACCCACACGCTGCAAAAGAGCAACATGCTAAATGTAATGAACTTGGCTTCATTAAAACTATCCGGTAATTTCCGGGCGAGAAATGCAACAAAGAAACTGATGATTGCCAAGAGTCCCATGTAGACAAGGACACAGTAGAACATGGCATTGGACCCTTCATTACACTGTAGAATGATTTCGTCTGTTCCTGAGTGCATGTCTAAATCAGGAGAGGGGGGAGAAGTTGCCAACCACGTGGTGCAAATAATGACTTGAATAAGGGAACAGGAAAGGACAATAGAGTTGGACAGGTTTCCCCCCACCCATTTCTTCATTCTGGATCCAGGCTTTGTGGCCATGAATGCTAGAGAAACAATGGTGGTTTTTGCCAGCACGCAAGAAACAGCCACTGAGAAGACAATGCCAAAGGATGGTTGGCGAAGAAGGCAGGTCACTTTCCCAGGTTTGCCCAAGAACAGCAAAGATGAGAGGAAGCAGAGCATAAGAGAGATGAGGAGAGTGTAGGTGAGGTCCCGGTTGTTGGCTTTCACAATGGGGGTATCTCTGTGCTTAATAAAAGTTCCTAGCACCAAAGCTGTGATCAGGGAAAAAGAAACAGCAGCTGAAGTGAAAATAATCCCTAAGGGTTTCTGGTAAGATAGGAAAACGAGAGTTTTGGGCATGCATTGAGTTTTCTCATCTCCTGGATACTGATCTTCTGGGCATTGGAAACAAGCAACCATATCTAGAAAAGAAAAATAAGTCTGATTTCAGTGCCTATTCACATTGGTGTATAAACATTTTCCACTGTCTGCTGAATGGGAATCAAGGATATTTTAATGATGTCTTCATATGCATCTTGAAGTGTAATAGATGTTAGGGGAGGGTTAGTTGGTGCTCCTGCTGGGACGGTTGGTCCACCTTTGTTCCCCATCCTATGCTCAACTGTCACCTGTGGCTCTCAAAAGCAGTCACACTGCAGAAAACTTCTTCAACTGTCCCTCTCAACCAGGTGAGGGTAACCAATGGGTCTCAAACCCTCAGTGAGATAGGGAATTTCCCTGCATATGAAGACAGACTCCAATGCCTTTTGAACTTTCCATGAACATCTTATTTGCCCCAGTGTGAAGAGAATGCTGGACCAAAGAATCCTCTAGTGTTATCCAACTTTTGCTATTCTTACCTTTTTATTAATTGTATTTACAGAGGTTAAGAAGTAAGTTTGGCTTGATTATTGCATTTTAATATTCCATTGGAAGCCGTCCAGGGTGGCTGGGAAACCCAGGCAGATGGGCGGGGTATCAATAATATATTTATTATTATTATTATTATTATTATTATTATTATTATTATTATTATTATCACCCTTTGTGTCTTACTTCTGAGTAAATATATGCAGGACTGAGAACAACCTGGAAGGCAGCAGAGAAATGTCTGCATGCTGTATCAAGGAGGGTTGTGTGATCGAGACCAATGACTAGCCAAGTACTCCCAAATTCACAATGAAAACCAGTCACTTTTAAATTTCCTCAGCTAACCTAATTATTTTATTTGGCCTCTTTGACAAAAGGGTTGGAGTAGCACATTACCTACCTGTCTGGTTGGCAAACTTCCCTTTTGAGCATGACACACAATCATAGCAACAAAACTTCTCCTCTTCCTTCCTTTTCTTCTGATTGCCAGGCTGGCAGGGTTCATTACACAAAGACAAGGGACGTACCTATCCATAAACAGATATTAAGATGGGAGAAGTCAGCCAAGACCCTTTTTCAGTTGTTGATCTTCAAACTAAGTCAGCAGTGAACAACATCCAGATTTTGAATGTCTTTGGTAGGTCTCCATTTTATGCAGACTTCCTCTCCATTGTATTTCTCAGATGTTGATGGATTCCAACTTCCAACAGGCTCAAATAGTTATAAGCAAATATGTCAATTGCAGTTTCTCTCATTTCCTCATTTTTTCTAACCTTAAATACAGTCTCCTAATTTCCAATCAGTTTTTGAAGAAAAAATCAAAATAGAAATTGATCAGGAGTGGAGAGGAAATTCCTCACAGTGTGCACAGACAGGATGTTTATACGGCTTTACGCCCATCATAAAACACAACACAACAAAATAAATCAAATAAAACAGCGGACTCGTTCAAGCCACAAATAGTATAACACAATTCACAGCTCACAAGGACAAATATTAACAAATAAAAAGAAAAGTTTAAGATTATGATTAAAAATTTAGGCACTACGCTAAAATCAGTATCTGATGTCATTATAGAAAATTCTTATAACTATAAATAATCTGCTAACATTCCATTCCGTCTCTTGTACGAGAGGACGGCTGTTTGGAATTTAGCAACCTGTAGAGTAATATAAGGATCCACATCTTGAAGAACCCAGGCAAGCTGTAGGTCAACTGGTTTGTCAGCCATAGGCTGGATTATGGAATTTAGTATACTAGCACGAGCCGAAATGTACATAGGGCAGATAAACATAACATGATGTGGAGATTCAGGTGTTTTAATTTCACAAGCACACATTGAAGAGACTTGGCCCTTAGTAAATCTATGTCTCGCACAGTGTGCATATTTTATATGCATTTTGAGTGATTCCTATGGTTTTGCTAAGCAATTGCCACATGTATATGGACTTTAGTACACAATACTTTTCTGGATAACTCTCTTGCAAAATTCAGAGAAACCTGTGTTTTGAAGGTTGAGGGATTTTGAGATTCAATAACATCTTTTGGCCACTGGGTTTGGGAAGATTATTTTACAGTCTGTCAAAGCACTATGGTGGGCTGAAAAAATAAATAAATAAACACTTGATGGCATCAAAATGACCTAAGACTATGCAGTAGCCACACCTGATTGAAACCTCTGTGCCACAAAATCATGTCCTCATCAATGACGAACTCTTTTCCTCCAAGGCCCACCCTTCCAACTTTTACTCTCTGGAAGGAATTGTTTGGGAACATGACCATGTTAGTGATATCAAATCCACCTCCTATTTCCATTTTTCCATTGAAAGTGAAATTTTCTCCAGCTGAGTTGTTAAATGAAATGCCATGGAGAGATGAGTGGAGCTAATTGAAAGAGAGAAAGAAACAAAGGGAGATTAAGGGAAGGGAAAGAACTGGATAGACATATCCTATATAATAATGTCCAAGTTGTCCCTGCGTCCAGTTGTCCCGTGTGTCCCTGGGGTACTGCGCATGTACCCCAGAGACACAGGGATTGGACGGAGGGACAACGGCCAACCGCCGCTCCGCCAACCGCCGCTCCGAAGCCCAGTCTCATGCTGGAGGTGCGCGGCGAGGCGGCGGGGGAAAGAAGCGCTCCCCCCGGCAGCCTTGCCGCGCACCTCCGGCATGGGACGGCGCTTCCTCGGCCGAAGCGGCAGCGGGCGCCGAGGGAAGCCGGCTTTGGCTTGGCGGCGGCGGAAAGAAGAGGAGGAATTCCTCCTCTTTTTCCCGCCGCCGCCAAGCCAGTCCCCAAGCCGAAGTGCGTCGCGGTGGGGGCTTTTCGCTGTTTGACTTCCCGGAGTGAAGGGGGAGGCAAACGGCGAAAAGCCCCCACTGCGGACTGGCTTGGCGGTGGCGGGAAGAAGGGGAGGAATTCCTCCCCTTCTTCCCGCCACCGCCAAGCCAGTCCCGGAGCCAAATTGCAGCGTGGCAGGGGCTTTTTGCCGTTTGCCTCCCCCTTAGCTCGGGGAAGGCAAACGGCGAAAAGCCCCCCCCCCGCGCCGCAGTTCGGCTCTGCCCCCCGTGCGCTTTAGTTTGGGGAAGCAGGCAGAGAGACGCAACAGCCCAGGAAGCTGCGGGCTGTTGCGTCTCCCTGCCTGCTTCCCCGAGCCGTAGCGCATCGGGGGACAGCCAAAGATCGGCGGGCGCTGTTTGCCGGGGTTGACAAACCCCGGCAAGCGGCGCCCGCCGATCTTCGTGTGACAGGCAGTGGGGAATGCAGGCAGGCAATAGAGCAAGCGCCTGCCTGTCTTCCCCGCCGCCAGTCCCCCCGGTGCTTTGTGCAGCGCTGCTGGGTGCCGACCTGGCAGGCCGCTTCCTTGATCTGGCGGCCTGCCGGGTCGGCGCTGATCAGCACTGCGCGGAGCACCGGATCGAGGAGCCGGCATGCATTCTAGCGCCCGTTTATTTAACGGGCTGAAGACACTAGTTGGTTTATAATTATTTCTTCTGGAGTTCCACCGCCACCCCCAAATATAATAGAAATACAAAAAGAACATGCAGGAAACATAATCATCTCACAATTCATTCACCAACAATTCTTATTAATAATACTGTTTACAACGTTTCATCAAAAATGATAAAATATTCCCATTGAACTACATTTATGTAGAATGGAGATTTTACACTGCATTGTAAATTACTTAAACAGGATTTTAATTCCCCAGGTCTAAGAGAAAATCTAAAGCCACAAAGTATATAAAACAATCCATCTTGTCAATTATTCATATATGAGAAAGCCGGATGCAGGTTCCCCTAGAAATAATATGATACTATTTTTATTTTACTTTGTTGTAGTGACATTACTTGCCAAGGCTGCAGATCTTGAAGTTCAAATCTTTCCCTTCTCAGCATGGCTCTGTGCTTGGTTCTAGTTGAGTAAATGGCATGCAAAGCATTCGCCACGGCATAGACTGCATTGTAAATACTGTAGCTGTGGCCAGTCATGAGCAGCTCAAACTGAGGACCAGGAAGACTTTCCAGCTTCTCCTCCCCACTGCATCTTACACTGTTGTATTCTGGTCTTTCAGAATTTGGAAATGAACAGTCAAATGCTTGCTCCCAGAATTCATTAACAAATCCATTTCCTTCAGCCCAGTAAGGTTTTACTTTCTGGAGAAATTCCCTGAATTCCAGAACATCTTGTGAATGAATGGTAAAGGCAAGTGCACCTTGAAACATCTGAAGACCCCAACCTCTTTCAATGCTGGATAATGCAAAATCCATCTGAGTGGTAATGATCCAAACCTTTCTCAGTGATCCATTTTCCGTATTTTCTGGATCTTGCATAAATATAACACCTCTTAACCACATTATTGTCCATGTTTCTCCATAGATGATTGATGTGTTGACTTTGCTGTCTATGATACGTACATAATTCTTTAACATCACTTGAAAGTGTTTTTCCAGGTCATCAAAATGGGCCAATTGTAGGATTCTTTCTGTGAAGGCTGAACAGATTCCATTTTGGGAAAACAAAGGCTCCATGGTTTGCAAGAAATTTTCTCCACTCCCATCATCCACAACAAGAAGGCCAACCCACGTCCATCCAAAATATTTAAGCAAGCTGATAATCCCCTTGTACAGATAGACTTCTTTTGGCACCATGTGGTAGAAAAAATGGCTTTGATCTATGTCACTCTTCTCTGGGGGAAAGGAGCCATAGGTGAGCTAAAATAAAATGTTCAAGTACATATATTTATTGTTAAAGCTCGCATATATTATAAAGGTGCTACTTTCATTATGTGCTGTACATATCATTGTGGTTTTTGTGAGTGAGTGAATAAATGACTAAATATGTAGATTGTACCTAAATATTTGAGGGTACAACAATGATTTCATGCAAGTTATCTGTATGGACTACTTGTGGAACATTTTGTATGAACACTGAGCAGATTCATTTCTACAAAATAATGGGTCTGTGGTCTGCAGCATTCATCACTGTGTGGCTCAAACCTGTTCCACATTCACCCAAAATAGCTTAGTTCGGTGATGATCTCTATGTATTGATGGGCTTCATTGTGCTCTATGTGGAAATAGGAAAGATTAGGAAATAATCAGGCCATTCTCTCCCCCGCCCCCGACCCAATTCAGATCTCACTGAAACGCAGTTACAGCCTCTCTCGTGGGTGCCGTTGCCATTCTAAGAGAATGAGGGAGCCGTTCTTGGTGAGTTCCGGCACCTGTTTCTCTAGAAAAATAGCATTGAACCTGATGTATCTCATTCATGTGTGGGGTATGTTAGCTCTTAAAAATTAATGGTCACATAACAAAAAATTATGCACAGAAGTGCTCTTAGACAGTGCTGAATCTATCACAATTTCTCCAACAGATCATTCTCGCGGTCTGGTGATATAATGCATTTGTGGGACATTTTCTCTTCAGTCATGTACTGAGGCACAAAAATCACAATGAGAATGAAAATAAATTAATCTTTGCATATATAACGTTCATACTGCCAGATAGAGAGTCAGAATTCCTCCTTATTTTCTCTCTTAACTCCCTTTTTTAAAAAATAATTTCTAGCTCTTGTCTCCTTCTGTTAATTCTATCTATACCTATTTTTTAAAAAAATGTCCTCTACACAGGGTTAATGAGGACACAAACAGGAAGGTGATGGATGGATGATGAAGGATCCTGTATGAGAGGGAGGTTTATTCCTTCCCTTTCTATTTCCATTTATTGTATGTTGAAAAGTTTCAATAAGAATAAAAGAGGAAAAGAAAGAAAAGAAAAAGAATCGTTTCTGAAAATCCCAACACCCCATTAACAAATCTTTACCTGTGGAATCTTGAAGAGACCTAAGATGTCTGCCATAAGGCAAGAGGTCTCAGAGCCAAGTCCCCCAATGACAGCTATGAGTTTTTTATGACTGTCACATCTGTAGTTGAGGACAAATTTATGTGATTTGAAGAGCAGGTCTAGAGTGGTTCGGTAGGTCATCATGGCATCATAGTAGCTGTCGTAGATGTGGAATCCAAGTGTCGTGTTAGGCAAGATCATGGGATTTTGGTTGATCTCATTTATGGCAAATGCTAAGGCAAGAGCATGCTGGTAGAATTTTGTCACAATACTGCAAAAAAGAATGTATTTTACTACTTCAAAAGAGAATCATACAATTTATAAAGATCTTCTTGTTCTGTATGTGATTCATTTAAGATGCAATAAAACAGTTGAAGATGTATCTGAGTTCTGATATTTGTGCTCTGCATGGTTGCTTGACATTATCTGCTGCTATTTTTGGATGTGAAGGTTTCCTTTTTCTTTAACTTATCCCCCCCCCCTTCTTCCACCATGGCTCTAATGTATACTTAAATCCATCAGTCAAACTTTCCAAAATAGAAAGGGATATTATAATTAAGTCCTAATTTATTTTTTTAATTTTGTAGAATGTGCACTACACTCTACATTTTTTATGATGTAAATACACACAGACAATGCATAATGAGGAAGAGAATAGATATCTTTACCCAGAAACCTCAAACAGCTTCTGAGAAGGGTGTTCCTCAAAGTAAATTTCTTCAGAAACATAAACAATATGAGAAGTCATCCCACCAATGCAGAGAGCAACTTGTTGGTGCCACTCATTGGGAACACGGAGGGGATCAGTCATGGAGCACAGACTAGAATTTACTTCAAATATTATTGAAGGCAAGAGATATATAAGTCCAAACCCCAGCATCCTTGCAGGAAAGGTTAATTCTAGATGCATCTCTCAATTATTCATCCACTTTCTACACCATCATCACTTAAGCAGAGAGGAGAAGGGATGTTGTGCAACCCGGCTAAAGGACTCCACAGGAAAGCACCTCAACCTTCTGTTATGTTACAGGGATACAAAGCCAATGCCTTCAATAGATGAGATTGGCAATGTTACTGTTTCAAGTCTGGCTTCTATGAATAAAGAGAAAACTATCAGAGGTGAAATTGACAGAGCCCAGCCTGCCTCTTGCCCCTACTCCCAGCTCCTACTTCCACTGGGATTACTTATAACTACTTTTTGCTCATTCATCATTGTTGTTGTCATTTTCTTCTGGAAAGCCTTTGGAGCTCAGGGCAGCTGGGCAAATTATATTGATTTGAATAATTTCAAAGTTAGAAACATGCTAATTCAGAACCTGGGCCCCAAGTGGCACTTTTTGTAAGAAACATGTTGATAAATTTCTTCCTAGATTTGACCAATTGCCCATTCTCTCTTCTGTAATTGCTGTTGCTTAACAATGGTTCTTTCTAAACTATACACTCTTTTTTTTAATAAAAAAATGTCCTGCACTTTAGCCAGATATCTACTGTACCTCTTTCCATTGCTAACAGTTGGCCAAGGAGAGGAATCTGATGGCTCATGTCAGCAATTAATCTTAAATGTCCAAACATTATTTTCTTACATTTTGCACAGCTTTACAGGCAGTAGGTGGGTGGGGGCAATAGCAGCAATAATTTCAATATATCTCCCAACTAGGCAGAGAATAAGAAGCTTGGGGCACATCAGAAAGCATGAATTTGACATTTAAAAAAATATTCTTGTTTAGTGGTACAGTTGATGGAGACTGTCCAAAATGCAGTGAACATGGAGAATAAGTAAAATATCTATGCGGTAATGAATAGAAGTGTTGATTGTACAGTGCATTTCAGACACCACCGGACTTTCTTCAGGGGAATTCAGAAATACAAGAATTCAATGTGCAAATTATTATCTCAGCAAAGGAAAAGCAGAGAAGGACCAGTGGATTTTTTTAATAAAAAAAGTTGGACAATAGATAATTCTTTTTGCTAGCCCTTTTCTTCTTCTTCTTGTTTCTCCTTTGTTATATTTTCCTAAATTGATTGAGACAACTTGCAATTTCAAGTGTGCTTGTTTGTCACAATTCAGCTCTTGGAATAAGTTTGGAAAGGGGCTGCCATTGTGAGAGGTGGTTCTCCGCCCTCCCTCCCTCCCCTTCCTTTTTTGATTTTGTTCCCGGTTTAAGTGTTGAAATAATAATAATAATAATAATAATAATTTTTATTTATACCCCGCCCTTCCCAGTCAAGACCGGGCTCAGGGCGGCTAACAACAAATAATATCAACACAAATATAAAAGAAACATTTCAGTTAAAACAACAGAATAATACAATGTTAAAATTCAATTTTAAAATTAAAAATCTACGAATAAGATAAAACCATTATAAATAAAACCTTAGGGGAGGGTAACCGTGGGGTCAGATTGCGTCAGTCCGAAGGCCAAACGAAACAGCTCTGTCTTGCAGGCCCTACGAAAAGATGACAAATCCCGCAGGGCCCTAGTCTCCTGGGACAGAGCGTTCCACCAGGTCGGGGCCAGTACTGAGAAGGCCCTGGTCCTGGTCGAGGCCAGCCTAGCCACCTTGTGACTCGGGATCTCCAATATGTTATTATTTGTGGACCGTAATGTCCTCTGTGGGTCATACCGGGAGAGGCGGTCCCGTAGGTACGAGGGTCCTAAGCCGCATAAGGCTTTAAAGGTCAAAACCAGCACCTTGAACCTGATCCTGTACTCCACCGGGAGCCAGTGCAGTTGGTAAAGCACTGGATGAATATGATCCCGCAGCCGGGACCCCGTAAGGAGCCTCGCCGCGGCATTCTGCACCCGCTGGAGTTTCTGGGTCAGTTTCAAGGGCAGCCCCGCGTAGAGCGAATTACAATAATCAAGCCTAGAGGTGACCATCGCATGGATCACTGTGGCTAGATCAGGTTGAGAGAGATAGGGGACCAACTGCTTAATGCGGCGGAGATGGAAAAATGCCACCTTGGCTGTGGTTGCAACCTGTGCCTCCATGGAAAGGGAGGCATCCAAGGTTACCCCCAAGCTCTTGACAGAAGGGGCTGACACTAATTGGGCCCCAGCGAAAGATGGAAGTTGGCCCCCCCGCCCCATGTCATCCCGACCCAGCCAGAGGACCTCTGTCTTCGAAGGATTTAGCTTCAGCCGACTCCCACGTAGCCATCCAGCAACAGCTTCCAGGCACTTGGTCAATATGTCCGGGGCCGAGGCAGGACGGTCATCCATCAACAGATAAATCTGGGTGTCATCAGCATATTGATGACAACCCAGCCCAAAACTCCGGACAATCTGGGCAAGGGGGCGCATGAAGATATTAAAAAGCATTGGGGAAAGGATTGCACCTTGCGGGACTCCACACACCAAGGAGTGCCGCAGTGACAACCCCCTCCCTAGCGCCACCCTCTGTCCCCGACCTGAGATAAAGGAACGCAGCCATTGTTGGACTGTACCCTGAATCCCCACGTCGGCAAGGCGGTGGTCTAAAAGCTCATAATCGACCATGTCGAAGGCGGCTGACAGATCTAGAAGAATCAGCAGCCCCGACCCGCCTTGATCCAGCTGTTTACGGAGGTCATCTGTTAGGGCGACCAGTGCTGTCTCGGTCCCGTGGCCGGGACGAAGGCCGGACTGGAATGGATCTAAAGCCAATGTTTCATCCAGAAACCTACCGAGCTGTTCGGCAACCGCTCTTTCAATTATCTTACCCAAGTATGGAAGATTTGAAACAGGGCGATAATTGGATAGATCTAGCGGATCTGACGATGCTTTCTTTAAGAGCGGACGCACCACTGCTTCCTTCAACTCCTCTGGGAAAGTCCCTGAACTGAGAGACAAGTTGATAATCTCAACCAGGGGGCCCCGTACCTCGTCTGGACACGCTCTAATCAGCCAGGACGGGCAGGGGTCTAGGGAGCAAGTGGTGGGCCTCCCAGCCTGGAGGAATCTGTCTACATCAGCGGGGAGTATGTGGTCGAAATGGTCCAATACTAAACTCGAAGACAGTCGAGGGGCCTCTAGTTCCGCTATTGTATCAAAATTGGCAGAAAGGTCACGGCGAAGTGTCAAGACTTTCTCCGCAAAAAAGCTCGCAAATGCCTCACAGCTATGGGTCGAATTAGTGCCTAAATTTGACTGATCCTCAAGGGTTGTTAGAGACCTGATTGTTCGAAAAAGTTGTGCCGGGCGAGAGCTAGCGGATGCGATGGAAGCTGAGAAGTAAGACTTCTTTGTGGCTTTCACCGCCATCTCGTAGGTTTTCATAAGCGACCTATAAGATGTTCTTGAGGCTCCGTCGCGAGTATGCCGCCATACTCGCTCAAGCCGTCTGAGGTCCCGCTTCATTTTCCGAAGTTCCTCGGTGAACCAAGGGGCCCGGTTTCGGCGGGGTTGCAGAGGGCGCTTAGGTGCGATCTCATCAATGGCCGCCAAGAGCCGGTTATTCCAGTTCTCGACCAGCTCATTTAACGAGCCACCAGGGGGAGCAGGGTCCCGTAAAGCCTGACGGAATCTATCAGGATCCATCAGCCTTCGCGGACGAGCCCAAATCGGCTCACCACCCAAGCGGGGCAGAGGCGGTAAGTCAATCCTGGCTTTCAGAGCGTAGTGATCAGACCATGGCACTTCCATAATTGGGGACATGATCACATCTATACCTGCACCAAAAATCAAATCCAGCGTGTGGCCTGCTTGGTGTGTGGGACCCAAAACAAACTGGGAGAGCCCTAATGTCGCCATGGAAGACACCAGGTCCGGAACCCGTGAGGAGGGGGTGGCATCAGCATGGATGTTGAAGTCCCCCAAAACCAATAAGTTAGGGAACTCCAAGGCCCAGCCGGCCACCACCTCCAACAGGTCCGACAGGGTGGCTGCTGGTGCGCTGGGTGGTCGGTACACCAGCCAGACAGCCAAGCCCTCCTTGGTGCCCCACACTAGGCCAACACATTCAATGCCGGTGATTGATGGTGATGGCAGAGCCCTGAAAGAGCAATCCTCCCGGATTAACAACGCCACCCCTCCCCCCCGACCCACAGTCCGTGACTGGTGGAGGACGGAGAACCCAGGGGGTGTTATTTCATGTAATGCAACTACTTCACCTTCACGTACCCAGGTCTCCGTCACACAAGCCAGGTCAACCCCCAGTGAGATAAAAAAGTCTCGCATAGTGGCGGTTTTATTGCCTATGGACCTGGCATTGCACAACACCAGTGACGGAGGTGGATAATCCCTGCTCACCCTACCCTCGTCCCTCGGGATGGGGCGTAGATTGGAAGGGATTCGAGCATCACCACATCTCAAAACCCTTCGCCTGTGAAATCTACCCCCACCACCATACCTCCCTCGCCCATCGACAGTGGTGATCCCTAGCCCCGTGTCAGCGTCCTCCCCAAAGGAGTGATGTCCCTTCAATAACAGATCTGCCCTAGGCCCAGTCTCTTGAATAGGAAGGATATAATGATGATATGTAGAATCGGATGGACAGACATCTCCAATAGGTATAAGTATAGCCCCTCCCGCCACATCCCGGATTAAATTAAAGTGCACAGTTTGTCCATCAAGGCACCCGTCCCCTGGGTTCCTGTGTCAGTCTTCTGCCTGAATGGTTTCTAAAGTGCCAAGTTTGTCCACAAAGACTGAACCATTTCCAGGCCTAGGCTGCACCAGTTCAACTTGGTGTGTTGTCAATTTTGGTGTTGAAGGAAGTGTTGGGGGGCCCATTTCTTCCGGGGTCAGGTATTGACATGCCAACCACTCCTCATTAGATAGGGGCTTTGTTTTGTGATTGGCGTAATAATAATCCAAAGGGGCCGGAGGAGCTAGAAATGTCAAGGACCTTCCCATCCAAAGGCATTCTGGGGACAATGTTTTTGTGGCTTTTGATGCTGCAGTAGACAAAAAGGGAGAGGATGATTATGCACAATGCAATAGTAAAAAGACAGTTAACAGCAAAATCTCATTCACTCAAGCCCTTTTATTATAATTATATCAAACATTAAAGACCTGCATGGATCACAGGGCAATTGACAATGTTTTTTTTTAAAAAAATAAATAATATTGTAAAATGAAAAAAATCAATAACCCCTGCCCACAGCTCAGAAAGCCAGAGATTGTTTAATTAGCCAAAAGCCTGGGAAAAGAGGGTTGTTTTTGCATGACCCTCAAATATATGCAATGAAGGTGCCAGGCGAGCTTCCCTGGGTAAAGCATTCCACAAAGGGGGAGCAGCTGCAGAAAGAACCTGGTCTCATGTTGCCACCCTCTCACAGACGAGGCACATGAAGAAGGGCCTCAGATGATGACTGCAGGGTCCAGCTCAATTCCTGAAGTATATCAGTGCTATTATCTTTCCTAGTAGTTGTAAGCAGGGGTGTAGGAGGGAGGGGTGATGGGGGCGCTCCGCCCCGGGCAGCGTGATCCCGAGGGGGCCATGGCGGCTGTCTCCCCACCTGCGCTGGGCGCCCCGCCCCCTGAATGCACCCACGCCCCCAGACCGCACGCCAGTCTGGCCCCCACCTGCTCTTCGCCCCCGGTGCCGGAGAATGAATTTCCGCCAGTGGTTCTAAGGATCCCGAGTCCTTACAAGCAACATGAAAGATTGTGTAAATATGTAGGGATTGTAATTTTATAACTGATCACAACAGAGAGAAGAAGTTGTTCTGAGTACTGTAGACCTCTGGAATTAATTGGTACTGACTTCTCAGTGGCTCATTGAACATATTGGGATTTAAAGTCCTGATTCTTCTTTTTTCCCAATAATGAGATGCCACCTGGTTACCATTTTAAAATGAACTTTATTTTTAGGTTAGGTTCGAGTTCATGCTGTGACCCTATGAAATGCATTTCAATTTGCTACATGTATCCTTCACAACAGGTTGCAATGCAGTGATAGATTCTGCAGTATGAGCTGAAGTGCAGGTGTAATTGACAGCAATATTCATCAATTAATAGTTAAAAACAACTATTTTCATGTTTAACAAACCATAAAATGTCAATGCTGATCATGCCAAGGCTGCAGGTTAGATCATCATATGGAATAGCCACATATACCTGCATTGCAGGGGGTTGGACAAAATGATTCTCAGGATCCTTCCCAACTCCAAAATTCTATTATTCTATTTTTTGAAAGTCAACTGATTAAAAAGCAGGCTTGGGTCAACTCAAAGGATTCTTATAGTAATACAGAACTTCTCATGTGCTCCATAAAACAATATATACCGTACTGAGCTCCTATGAGAGGAAAAACAGGATGGAAACCAAAATAATAATGATGATGATGATGAACAAGATAATGTGGCGGGTGCCTTTGATGGTCCCAGAAAATGCATCCTCCCCATCTAGATTTGAACTTGAAAATCTAGGGGGGAAGTGTGGCTGCATTGACTGCTGCAATGCGCTCTACGTGGGGCTACCTTTGAAGGTGACTTGGAAACTACAACTCATCCAGAATGCGGCAGCTAGACTGGTGAATGGGAGCGGCCGCCGAAACCATGTAACACCGGTCTTGAAAGATCTACATTGGCTCCCAGTATGTTTCTGAGCACAGTTTAAAGTGTTGGTGCTGACCTTTAAAGCCCTAAATGACCTCGGTCCAGTATACCTGAAGGAGCATCTCCACACCCATCGTTCTGCCCAGACACTGAGGTCCAGGACCGAGGGCCTTCTGGCGGTTCCCTCATTGCAAGGAGCCAAGTTGCAGGGAACCAGGCAGAGGGCCTTCTTGGTGGTGGCGCCCGCCCTGTGGAACGCCCTCCTATCAGATGTCAAAGAGAAAAAGAGCTACCAGATTTTTAGAAGACATCTGAAGGCAGCCCTGTTTAGGGATGTTTAATCGATTATTTTATTTCATTTTTCTGTTGGAAGCTGCCCAGAGTGTCTGGGGAAACCCAGCCAGATGGGCGGGGTATAAATAAAATTATTATTATTATTATTATTATTATTATTATTATTATTATTATTATTACAAGCACACACAATTTGTAATATTGCGCAATGTCATTGCTGATCATTGCATGCTGGTGGACTTACCTTCCAGCTTTCCATTATTGTGGAACTTGACCTCAAATTAGATACCCTAAAATCAGATCTTAACTTGGAAGAGGTTGCACATCATTGAATAAATAAACTAAAAGAAAGATATTTTAACGCCTTTTCTTTATTATTTGCTCCCTGTTGTTCAACTCAGGCCTCAAAACAATGATGTAGCATTTAGGAGAAAAGATGCAACTTAGTAGCCCGGCACTGGAGGCTAAGATAGAAAAGATCTCTACAGTCACCATGTCTTTCCCTTTGGTGCTCAGGTAAGTTGGAACAAAGGAAACCCACACACTGCAAAAGAGCAGCATGCTGAATGTAATGAACTTGGCTTCATTAAAAGTATCAGGTAACTTGCGGGCCAGGAATGCCACAATGAAGCTGAGGATTGCCAGCAGGCCCATGTAGCCCAAGACACAGTAGAACATGACGACTGACCCTTCATTACATTGCAGAATGATTTCTTCCTTTGCTGAGTGCATGTCTAAATCACAGAATGGGGGAGCTGTTGCCAACCACACAGTACAAATACTTGCTTGAATAAGAGAACAGGATAGGACAATAGAGTTGGTCAGTTTCTTCCCCACCCATTTCTTCATTCTAGATCCAGGTTTTGTTGCCATGAATGCTAAAGAAACAATAGTGGTCTTTGCCAACAAGCAAGAAATAGCCATTGAGAATACGATGCCAAAGGTAGGTTGTCGGAGAAGACAGGTCACTTTTCCAGGTTTGCCCAGGAATAGTAAAGAAGAGAGGAAGCAGAGCATGAGGCAGGTGAGGAGAGTGTAGGTGAGGTTCGGATTGTTGGCTTTGACAATGGGTGTATTTTTATACTTAATAAAAGTTCCTAGCACCAATGCTGTGACCACAGAAAAAGAAACAGCAAGCGATGTTAAACTGATTCCTAAGGATTCTTGGTAATGCAGAAAAGTGATAGTTTTGGGGATGCATCGGTTTTTGTCATCACTTGCATACTGATCTTCTGGGCATTTTAAACAGTCAGCCATATCTGGAATATAGGAGGAAATCCTACTTCAGTGCCAGTTCATATATGGACAGTTCTCACTCTGCCTCCTGTAACGGCAGTTGTTGTTGTGCTAATATGGTAGCTAAGGTATGCTACCATATTAGCACAACATGTATGCATCTTCGTGTGAGATTTGTGATTGCATGCTTGTTCAATGTTTCTATCTTAGATTTAATATATATATAAGGGATAAGTAAAGATCAGAAGTCTTAGCGACTTACCTTCCAAGTCCCGGACTGCAGAATCCGGGACCGGCAGCCGTGTGACACCGGAAGTTGCGTCGACGCAACTTCCGGTGTTGCCCCGCCCACCTATGGGCACCAAAATGGCCGCCGCCAACACCGGAAGTCACATCTATGCACTTCCGGTCATGTGTAGATGCGACTTTTGAAGCCGGCGGCGGCCATTTTTGTGCCCATAGACGGGCAAATCAGAAAGAAAGAAAAAATGGCCGCCGGCAGGGGAAAATAACGGAGAAAAACAGGAGACAAAGTGATACTGGGGACCACCAGGAAAAGGTAAGTAAAAACGGGGGGTTTCCCGGGGAAAACGGGAGACTTGGCAGCTATGCTTAGTGACTGGTATCTGAAATGGGAATGTGGCAATATATGCTGTAGAAAATGTATCCCTCTCCTCATCTTTCCTTAAATAAATGCAGGAAAGGTGTTTATACATGATTTCAAACTTCCCTTCTGAAACTGTGAACTTTGGCTTTCCACCTCTCACACTAACTCACACCTGCTTGTGGCTGGTTTTCCTATGACAACATAAAAAGGGTCAGTGCTGTGCATGGTTGCTCTGAAACTGCAACACTCATACTTGCTCAGAAACTTGAAGTTTAATGCCAAATATATGTACACAGAATAGCAACCTCAATGGCTCCTTATCATGATGGGCGCTGTGGTCTAAACCACTGAGCCTTGGGCTTGCCGATCGGAAGGTCGGCGGTTTGAATCCCTGCGACAGGGTGAGCTCCCGTTGCTCGGTCCCAGCTCCTGCCAACCTAACAGTTCAAAAGCACATCAAAGTGCAAGTAGATAAATAGGTACCGTGCGCTGCTCTGGTTCACCAGAAGCGGCTTAGTCATGCTGGCCACATGACCCGGAAACTGTCTGCGGACAAAATGCCGGCTCCCTCGGCCAGTAAAGCTAGATGAGCGCCGCAACCGCAGAGTCGTTCGTGACTGGACTTAACTGTCAGGGGTCCTTTACCTTTTTATATTGCCACCAGTATCAGAGGTGATAGGAGTGTGAATACTGGGAAATAACAGAGGGAGAGGTCTGTTGTACTCAGGTCCTCCTTGTGAGGAGGTACCTTGTTGGCTACTGTGTGAAGAGTATATAGAAGCCTCTGGATCTTCTTATGCTCTCATTATTTGTATCCACATAAATTAGTGGATAAGGGTTTGGGGATTATGTCTGAGTAAGTATGTGTGGGAATGAGCATAGAAATGTATGCATGCTTTATCAAGGAAGAAACCAAGGACTAGCCAAGGACTCACAAGCTTGCCTGGACAACTGATCACTTTCAAATTTACTGAGCTAAGGCAAAAATTTGATTTAGCCTCTTTGATGAAAGGGCTGGAGTAGCACATTACCTACCTGTCTGGTGGGCAAACTTCCCTTCAGAGCATGGAGCACAATCATAGCAGCAAAATTTTTCTATTTCCTTCCTTTTCTTCTGATGACCAGGATGGCAGGGTTCATTACACAAAGAAATAGGAAGGACCTATCCATAAACAGAATTTACAATGGGAGAAGATAGCAAAAAAAAAGCTCCCCCCCCCCCAGTTTGCTGGTTTTCAAACAACTAGCACTGAACGAACACTGTTTTAAAGATGTGACTAGGAGTTTAGAGATGTTTTGCATTTAAAGACTAACTAGATTTTGAAAATTCTTGGTAGCACTGATTTAATTTCATGCCAGTCATTCTCTACGTGGTGTTTCTTAGATGTTGATGGATTCCAACTACCTTCAAATAGTCTAAAACAGTGATCAGCAAATATTTCAATTTCAGTTTCTATCACTTTTTTCCAATCTTAATTTCAGTCTCTAAATTTGCATTATTTTTTAAAAAACAACCCAACCCTCATATTGAAAATTCATCAACATTTGATTTAGTTATTTATTTCATAAGATTTATACATCACTTGATTGTTTAAAAACACCACCTCAAATCAGTTTACAAAAAAAATAAGAAAATCTAGAATCAATACCTTAAAACATACAAAATCTTCAGCTGTGTAAGGGTTTTATATGCTGTAGAAAATGTATCCCGCCCCTAATTTATCCTTAAATAAATGCAGGAAAGGTGTTTATACAGATTAAATTTTAAAGCAGCTTGAGTGCAGATTTTTTTCCCTAATATGCAGATTTTCTGTGTGTTTTTTGACTAATATGTACATTTTTTCCAAACAATTGCCCTGAATGTATGCATTTTTGTACACATTACTTTTCCGGATAACTCTAATTAATTTGGGTTTTAAATGATAATTTAACCAATTTTTATCCACCTCTAGTCCCAAACAACATGACCAAAGGTCAGGGAAGTTTAGGGTTGCCAGACTCAATAGAGGAGAGGACTTCTGTGCCTTTAATTGCCCTGCTCTCTTTTGAATCTGGAAACCTTAAAGAGAAACCAGCAGACCCTTTGCTTGGAAATTAAACAAAGGGTCTGCTGGTTTCTCTTTAAGGTTTCCAGACTCAAAAGAGAGCAGGACAGTTAAAGGCACAAAAGTCCTGTCCTCTATTCAGTCTGGCAACCCTAGGGAAGTTGGAGCTCAACAATGTCACCTGGAAGTACTTTGGGGAAGATTCTCATACAGTGGACACTCGGGTTGCAAACGTGATCTGTGCGGGAGGAAAGGACGCAACCTGAAGCGGCTGTAACCCGAGGTATGACTGTGCAGCCTTTTAAAATATCATGGTGGACAGCAAAGAAACTTTATGACATCCAAATGAATACCTCAGGAGCCACACCTGGTTAAAACCATTGGGCCACACAATTATGTCCTCATCAATGATGAACTCTTTTTCTCCAAGACCACCAGGACCGACCCTTCCAACTTTCACTCTTTGGAAGGAATTGTTGGGAAATATAACTAGGTTAGTGATGTCAAATTCACCTCCCATTTCTGTTTCTCCATTAAATGCGATAGTTTCTCCAGCTGAGTTGTTAAATGAAACGTCATTGAGAGAGAGGTGGAGCTAATTGAATGTGACAAAGAAACAAGAAACAAGATGTTAAAAATCACATTAAGGAAAAAGCCAGAAATATTCCTATTAAGTATGGTGCCTGATAAATTCCTGGATGATAGGAAAAATATCCTATTATATGCCTGCGCAGCAGCTCGTCTCCTCATTGCTAAAAATTGGAAGGGAGAGAAAGTTCCAACGATCTTGGAATGGCAAGCAAAGTTAGTGGAATTTATGAATTTGGCTAAAATGACAGCAGCGATTAGGAACACCCCAAAGCAAAAATGTAAGGCAGAATGGAAATATGTAGATGATTATTTAACTAAAGAAACTATAAATACAAATTTGGTGATATGCTTTGATTGAAATACATACAGAAAATATTCATATTAAATATTTCTTTGTTTTTTCTCAAATTCTTAACGAATAGATTTTGGATAAATAAGGTAGATCAAAATACCTATATTAAATAATCATGTCAGAAAGTTATGCTAAAGTAATCAAGATAAGATAAAGCAGGATAAGATAAAATCTCAAAAAGGAAAGCGATGTTTAAACAATAGGAAGTCAATTTTTTGAAAAATTTCTTTTGCATTTTTCTTTTTCTTTATGAATTTTTGATATATTTGTATTTCATTCTATCTTTGTATTTGATTTCTTTGTAATTTTGTATTTTTAAATTTATTTGTATCCTCTCTTTGTATTATTTTTGGATTTGTTTTTGTAATTTTTAAAATATGCAAATAAATTACTCGTTTTAATTTAATTTATTTTTTTTTAAAAAAAGAAACAAGAGAGGATTGAGGGAAGGGTAAGAACTGGAGGGGCATTTTTATTTGGGGGGAAAAACAGAATGAAAAGGAGAAAGAGGAAAAGTCACCTTCATCATCTCATGACACTTTTTACCAACTTTTTTCTTTATTAATACTGCTTACAGAGTTTCATCTAATGAGGACCAAGTATTAGCATTAAACTACATTTAACATATGAGTAATGAAGTTTTTTACTGCACTGGAGATTATGTGAATTATTTTAGTTCTTCAGCTCAAAGAGGAAATGTGAACCGATCAAATATTGTCAACTAGTTAGTTATGCAACTCCATTCCATCAGCTATTCATGAATCAGACAACTGCATGTAGGTGGAATCTGCACACATATTAAAAACCATTTCGAAAATGCTTTTTTAATCTATTGTCACTTTGTATATTGCACTTAAACCACACTTGAAACATATTATTTTTGAGCTGTGTAGCTGTCCGTAGTCTCCACTAGAGCTGATACGTTGCTTAAATTAAAATATTTTGTTGTAGTGATATTACCTGCCAAGGCTGCAGATCTTGAAGTTCAAATCTTCCCCTTCTCAGCATGACTCTGGGTTTGGTTCTACTTGAGTAAACAGCATGCAAAGCATGAACCACAGCATAGACCGCATTATAGATACTGTAGCTGTGGCCAGACATGAGCAGGTCAAACTGAGGACCAGGAAGACTCTCCAACTTCTCCTCCCCAGTACATACTTTGAAGTCATTTGCTGGCTCTTCAAGATTTGGAAATGAACAGTCAAACGCTTGCTCCCAGAATTCATTAACAAATCCATCTCCTTTGGCCCAATAAGGCTTTCCTTTCTGAAGAAATTCTTTGAAGGCTAAAACATCTTCTGAGTGAATTGCAAAGGAAATTGCCCCATGGAATAAATGAAGACCCCAGCCCCTTTGAAAGCCTGTCAATATTAAATCAATCTGGCTTGTCATGACCCACACCTTTTTAAATGATGTCTTTCTCCAATTTGCAGGATCTTGCAGAATTGTAATGGTTCTCAGCCATACAATTGTCATAGATTCCCCATAGATGATAAAGACATTGGCTTTGTCATCTGTGAAATCTATATAATTACTTGAGAATATGTCAACAACTGTATCTAAATCATCCAAATTGGGTGCCTGTGGGATTCTTTGTATGAAGGCTGAACAGATTCCATTTTGGGAAAACAACAGCTCCATGGTCTGCAAGAAATGTTCTCCACTGTCATCATCCACAATGAAGAGCCCAACCCACGTCCATCCAAAATGGTTAAACAAGCCAATAATCCCCTTGTACAGATGGGCTTCATTTGGCACCATGTGGTATAAAAAGTGGACAGGACCTAAGTCATTCTTCTTTGGTGGAAAGGAGCCATAGGTGAGCTAAAAGAAAATATACAGATATTTATTGTCAAATAAGGTATAGCTGATAGATGTACTATTTGCATTGTGATTTGTGATGAACATTGCCTAGTTCCTTTTTTATTTACAAAAGTGAGGTTTCTAAATATTTAAATGAATGAATAAATGAATGAATATGTGGATGGTATTGTGGTGAAAGAAAGGGTTTTTTAAAAAAATGAAGGGAAAAGAGGGTTAATGGGCTCCCCTTCATCTCTCCTCCAACCAGCCCCATTTTCTAAGGTAGGGCTGAGAAACCAGGAAAAAGAGAGCTCAGGCTTTCCCAAAAGTACCATATTTTTCGATCCATAGGACACACCTGACCATAGGACGCACCTAGTTTTCAGAGGAGGAAAACAAGAAAAAAAATATTTCGCTTTCTTGAATTGTCCTAGGCATAGCAGCCAACTCCTAGAGGCCTAGGTGCCTTTGCCCCCCCCCCCAAATTAAATATTTGAAGAAGCTTCTTTTGCAAAGGGGGAAAGCTCCATTTTTTAATAGGATCAACTCAAAGTTGTACAGCTTTTTTGCAAATGGGAAAAGCCCCGTTTTTTTGGGGGGGGGGTAAGCTCAGAGTTGTGCATCTTTTTTGCAAAGGGAGAAAGCTCCATTTTTTGGGATCAGCTCAAAGTTGCTGAGTTTCCTTGCAAAGGGGGAAAAACCCTGTTTTTATGGGATTCAACTCACAGTTCTGCAGCTTCTTCTATAGGAAAGGAAAGGGACCCATTTCTACAGTTTCCAGATAGATAATCTAATCAGCCAGTCACATGTCTCCCTCTGCAGACAACAACTGAGGCCTAGGCAAGGGACCTGGAGGGGCCTGGAAGGGAGCTAGCTCTCTTATCCGTCCCCAATCTTTTGCAATCAGCTGCTGAGTGGGTTCTTTTCAAGGCTCTCTCTTCTTGTTGTTAGCTTGTGATCTGCCTTTAGCCCCTGGGCAATTTGGCTACAGGGACCACACATTTGCTCCATAAGACACACAGAATTTCCTCTTACTTTTTAGGAGGAAAAGGTGTGTCTTATGGAACGAAAAATACGGTACACAAAGGGCAAAAAAGGGTAGTTGCTGCCACCATTCCCTTGACAGGTGGCCACCACTACTGACAGCCCTGAGACGGGAGGTAAAAGGAGCACACACACACACACACACAACACTGTTCTGGGCAGATGGTCCTGACTGCTTTACCGCAGACCCAGGCAGAAATTCCAATGGTAGAGCAACCTTATGGCCAGACATTGGATTCAGCTTTGCAGCTGGAGACACAAAACATACAGACAAAATGTTCTTTCAAGATTAATTTAAGAGAAAGGCAACTAATATAAAAAGAATACACAATTCTCCAAAAGGCATTACAAACAATAAAATAATAACATCTGAAGTATCACTAGCTAAGACACTTTAATACTCACATACTAAAACTTTAAGAGGACAAAAGAAATTCGCTCTATCTCCCTTAGGCAAAAAAAAACATAACAAAAGGACAGCATAGCTGGTCCAACCTCAGCAACCAAATTAGCATCTCAAAACCCAGACTCTTATAGTTGTGAGCCCATGAGGGGGTCTTCATTAAGGAACCAATCAATTTAAATCTTTAATTTGTGGATCATCCAATGAGGGAGTAATAGACATAAGTCTTGTGCTGTCAGGAATCAAAGCAGCTGAGAACAGTTACCTGTTTTTTTTCTCAATTTGCAAAGGGGTCACTCCCTTCCATTTCCAGCTGGGTCTTTAATCAGGCAAAAGCTTTTACTCCCCAAACACATTATTTCACAGAGGAACAGAAAGGAACTCATCTTAAAGACACAGCTCATTCCCCAGGATACTAGGTTTCAGTTCCATCCCAGAATGCATCATGTCCTGAACCAAAGTTTATACATACATAGAATCTCCCAACTTCACTAAAAGCATATAAATATTTTGAGGCTATAGAAGTATATAAAATTATGCATGGCATAGACAAGGTGGATGAAATAATGCCTTTCCACCTCCCTCATAACACGTCAAATCTAGAACATTGAATGAAGCGGGATGTTTAAAGATTAAGGATAGGCAATACCAGTTATTCTTTTCATAGCACATGGTCAAATTACAGAATTTGTTCCAACAAGAGGGAGTGATGGCCACAAATTGTGTGGCTTTAAATGAGATTTTGAAAAATCAATTGAAAGATAACTATTACATGACTGTTAGCCATGACAATTTTTTTATCTGTCACTAGGGTTGCCAGACTCAATAGAGGACAGGACTTCTGTGCCTTTAATTGCCCTGCTCCCTTTTGAGTCTGGAAACCTTAAAGAGAAACCAGCAGACCCTTTGTTTAATTTCCAAGCAAAGGGTCTGCTGGTTTCTCTTTAAGGTTTCCAGACTCAAAGGAGAGCAGGGAAATTAAAGGCACAGAAGTCCTGTCCTCTATTGAGTCTGGCAACCCTATCTGTCACTTCCTGAAGCACGAAATCACAGTGAGAATAGAGTTGTTTGTGGAAAATTTCCAAGACACTATTCCATGATCCTACCTGTGGAATCTTGAAGAGACCTAAGATGTCTGCCATAAGGGAAGATGTCTCAAAGCCAAGTCCTCCGATGACAGCTATGAGTTTTTTATGACTGTCACATCTGTAGTTGAGGACAAATGTATGCGATTTGAAGAGCAGGTCTAGAGTGGTTCGGTAGGTCATCATGGCATCATAGTAGCTGTCGTAGATGTGGAATCCAAGTGTCGTGTTAGGCAAGATCATGGGATTTTGGTTGATCTCATTTATGGCAAATGCCAAGGAAAGAGCATGCTGGTAGAATTTTGTCACAATACTGCCAAAAGATTTATTTTACTATTTTAAAAGAGAATCATACAATTGATTAACATTTTATACCTCTGTAGGTAATCTGAGAGTGTGATAATAGTTGTTGAATATGTTTCTGAATTCTACCTTAGTACTATGCAGAGTAGTTTGATAGTTTATCTCTTGTGATGTCTGGCACTTTTGCATTTGAATATTTCCTTTTCCTCCCCCCCCCTTCACTCCTCAGTGACTCTAATGCATGCAAATAGGTGCAGGGGTGCCAGAATCTGTCACCCACACTTTCCAAAATAGAAAGCACTGTTACAACAGAGTCCATGTCTATGTTAAATTTCATGGAACGTGCAAGATTTTGCACATCCTCTGTCACTACTCTCAATTTTTGTGTGTGTGTGATTAGAGCAGGCTCAAACAATAGAAAAACGGGGAGTAAAACTCTTACGCTGAGACCTCAAACAACTTCTGAGAAGGGTGTTCATGAAAGCGAACTTCTTGGGAAGCATAAATTATCTGAGAAGTCATCCCACCAATGAAGAGGCCACCTGGCTGGTACCACTCATTTGGAACAGGGAAGGGGTCATTCATAGAGCACATGCTAGCATATATGCCAAATGTCATTGAAGGCAGGAGATATATCACCACCAACCCCAGCATTCTTGCAGAAAAGGTCCACTCTAAGATACATCTCCTCTTTATCTGTTCACTTTCTTCATCCCCATCACTTAAACAGGCAAAATTGGGTTTTGTGCACCTCTGCTAAAGTACTAATGCTTTGAATAGGTGAGAGTGGCAATGTTCCTGTTTTAAGTCTGGATACTATGAATAAAGAGGTGAAATTAACAGAGCCCAGCCTGCCTCTTGCCTCTGCTCCCAGCTCTTACTTTTACCGGGGTTACTTATAGATACTTTTTGGCCTCCTCGTTCACTGTTGTTGTTGCTATCTCCTCGAAAACGTTTGGAGCTTTGGGCAGCTGGAAAAATTATATTAATTTGAATAATTACGGAATGAGAAAATTACTTCTTCAGAGCCTGGTCTCTAAAGTGGCATTTATTTATTTTTTGTAACAAACATGTTGGTTATCTTCTTTCCAGATTCAACCAAAAGTCCCTTCTCTCCTCCCTACTGGAATGTGATGTAGCAGGTTTATATTCCAAAAGCCATTATTATTATTATTATTATTATTATTATTATTATTATTATTATTATTATCCTGTCCTCCCCAGTAATGCCGGGCTCAGGGCAGGTAACATCAAAATATATAAAACATTAAAATATTAAGTCAAACAATCAATTAAAATACAGCTTAAAATTAGATTAAAATCAAAATAGAATAATAATAAATTTACCAAGAGGAAAGTTGGGGCCTAGGATGAAGACACCAGTTTGGTTGGGCACATCATGTTCTGTCCAATGCTGCAGTTTCGTTTGAACAACAGAGTTCCACTAGTACAATTAAATTTCCCACCTTTAACATTCCTTCCTTCAATGCCCAATCACAGAGGGTTGGCTGTAACCCATAAAATGGGGATGAATCCTGAAATGGTCAGTACACACCACCATACACACCACTAGTGAGAAAGTGAGTCAAAGTCCTAATACCAGGTAATTTAATGGAGTCCATGGGAGAACAGTTTCCAGAGTTCCCTATCAACAGAACACCGCCTTTTATTAGGGGCATATGCAAATATTGAGCCTGCTTCCTTCATAAAGCACTCACTGTCAAAATGAAATCCTACAGACTCCTAAAGTGTCAAGATTAGTACAGTATATGATCAGTGAGGTCTTTTCTTGAGCATAGCATGAAAATGTTCTCTTGGTATCAATGGGTTGTCCTTTTGGTGGTGTTAGAAGGTATGTATTCCTCTCCACATCCCATAGGCTGAGAAGTTATTGGCTTATGTTTTGAATTTCCAACAATTTTCAAATCACGATAACATAAATGGATGGAAATGACATTTCTATTCCCTGCATCTTCTTTCCTTCTTCCTGTAGTTGCCCAGCTTCAAGTTGTTATAATCCAGTCCATGGCTATGGTGAAGCAACCTGGAGAATCTGCCCGACTGACATGCACCATGGATATTGCTGACCAGTGGTGGATGTCTTGGCTTAGGCAGGAACCTGGGAAGGCCCCTGAGTGGCTGATCAGCTATTGGAAACCATCTGTGACAAACCACTATTCTCCCACCATCCAAGGTCGCTTTACAGTCTCAAAGGATGACAATAATTTCTACATGCAAATGAAAAACCTGAAGCCAGAAGACACTGCTGTGTATTACTGTACAAGAAGAGAGACCCACTGTGAGTAACCCAAAAGCAAAAAGGTCCTGGAATTGTAGGTGTCATCTTCTCATTTTGTCCACCAGGAGGCTTCAGTGGAACTACTTAGCATAATAATGCTTAGAAGATGGGGGGGGGGGAATTAAAGTTTATTTAGAAAAGAATTGTAAGATTAGCAGTTTTTATTAAAAGATTTGGAAGTAAAAGGAGGTTGTAGAAGAGTGTTAGTCAAGTTATTATTATATATTAAGATTTAGTTAAGTGTTGCTATTGTATTGAGTTTTAAGATTTAACTAGAATAGAATTGCATTTTGAGATAAGTATAAGAGATTTACAGTATTGATAAGCCATTAAGAGTATTAACAGGTTTAGATAATCATTAAAAAGATTGGAATCAAGATTTGGAAAGTACTAAGGAAGCAATATAATGAAACACAGTTGGGAGGGAATGGAGGAAGTCGATAAAGATTCATGATAGAAGCTTGATTTGTTATTTTTTTCTTATTGTAGTGTTTGTATTTTGTTTCGCTGTGTATAATTTGTTTGTTTTTTTGTGTTGTAAGATTTGTTTTATAAAACCAATATATATGCTTATCTGTTGTATGGAACATTTCAGCCATCTGTTGTATGGAACATTTCAGCCATTCACTTCTCCTATCCGTGCATCTCATACTGTACGTTGATTCGTACATTATATCATATCTCATATATTACCAGAGGCAGTATCTCTTCAGCATGGCTTTTCAGACCCACTACTTACATTTCATAGAATCATAGAATGGTAGAGTTGGAAGGGACACCAAGGGTCATCTAGTAAAACCCACATAATTCCTGTTAATTTTTTAAGGTGAAGCAAGTAATACTTAATTTCATTTCAGTCATAGATAGATAAATAGATAAATAAATAGATAGGAAGTGTTTTTTTAAAAAATATATAAAACTAAATCAGAAAGAAATGTGTTTCAGTTCATTTTCCTCATAATTTGCTCCTTCTTGTTCAACTCAGGCCTTAACAGAATAATGTAGCATTTAGGGGAAAAGATGCAACCCAGGAGCCCAGCACTGGAAGATAATATAGAGAAGATCTCCACAGCTACCATGTCTTTTCCTTTTGTGCTGAGGTAGGTTGGGACAAAGGACAACCAGACACTGCAAAAGAGCAACATGCTGAAGGTAATAAACTTGGCTTCATTAAAACTGTCAGGTAGTTTACGGACTAGGAATGCCGCAATGAAGCTGATGATTGCCAAGAGGCCCATATAGCCCAAGACAGCATAGAAAATGGCAACTGCCCCTTCATTACATTGCACAATGATCTTTTGAGGTACTGAATACTTATCTAAATCAGGGAATGGGGGTGTGCTTAGGAGCCACACAATGCAAACACTTGCTTGAATAAAAGAACAAGAAAGTACAATTGAATAGGCCTGTCTTTTCCCCACCCACTTCCTCACCCTAGAGCCAGGTTTTGTGGCTATAAACGCTAGCGAAACCATGGCAGTTTTGGCCAAAACACAAGAAACAGCCACAGAGAAGATGATGCCAAATGCTGGTTGTCGGAGGAGGCAGGTCGCTTTCCCAGGTTGTCCAATGAATAACAATGAAGAGAGGAAGCAGAGCATAAGAGAAATGAGGAGAATGTATGTGAGGTCCCTGTTGTTAGCTTTGACAATGGGGGTATCTTTGTGCTTAATAAAAATTTGTAACACGGAAGCTGTGATGAGGGAAAAAGAAACAACAACTGAGGCTAAACAGATCCCTAAAGGTTCTTCATAGGAAAGAAATGTTATAGTTTTCGGGAGGCATCCATTTCGGTCATTGCTTGGATACTGATCTTCTGGGCATTTGAAACAGTCAGTCATATCTGGGAAATAGAAATAAGGCCCATATCAGTCCCAATTTATGTTTGCTTGCAGACAATGGTTGCATGAAAACAATCAATTACATGTATGCCACTTATATGTATGGAAGGAACATCAAGCATTTCTGCTGTGTTTAAAGCCATATAAATTCTGCATTGAGATATCCTAAAATGTATAAGCAGCCGAAACACATTAGTTCAATCACTGCTGTTTCCAAGTGGGTATGCCAAGAAGTGCTACTTGATTTGTAATGAGAAAGTGCAACCCTATTTGTATTTACTCAGAAGTTAAAGCTTACACAAGGAATTTCAATACAGACAAATATAAGGTTCCATACTTAGGCAGAAATAAACAGATGCACAAATATAAGATGGGGGGACACCTGGCTTACTAATAGTACATGTGAAAAGGATCAAGGGGGTCTTAGTAGACCACAAGTTTAACATGAGTCAACAGTGTGATGCAGCAGTAAACAAAAACTAATGCTATTCTAGGCTGCATCAACAGAAATATATTGTCCAGATCAAGAGAAGGAATAAAAAGGTAAAGGGACCCCTGACCATTAGGTCCAGTCATGACCAACTCTGGGGTTGCGCTGCTCATCTCGTGTTAT
The DNA here is from genome assembly GCF_963506605.1 of Zootoca vivipara. Classification (NCBI taxonomy): domain Eukaryota; kingdom Metazoa; phylum Chordata; class Lepidosauria; order Squamata; family Lacertidae; genus Zootoca; species Zootoca vivipara. Next base: position 46,471,839 of record NC_083288.1, read on the forward strand.
TGGCCGAGGGAGCCAGTGTACAGCTTCTGGGTCATGTGGCCAGCATGACAAAGCCGCTTCTGGCGAACCAGAGCAGCCCACGGAAATGTCGTTTACCTTCCCGCTGTAGTGGTACCTTTTACCTCCTTGCACTTCAACGTGCTTTCAAACTGCTAGGTTGGGGACTTCCGGTTTGGCACCATTAGCCATCGACGGGGGATTCCTCAGTCTCCGAGGACCCCAGCAACCCAGAAGAGGGGGGGAAGTTGTGAGGGCACCGCGACCCCCCAGAGAACCCCCGGATTGAGCTTTCCGGGTGCGGAGAACTCAGCTGAGCCCCGCAGAGTCCCGTTCGCTGCCCGGAAAGTACCTTTTTGAGGTGCGCCGAGAGCAGGCTGAGCGGGATGGAGCCTTGGGAGATCGCTACCTCTGGGACGCAAAGCCCCGCGCCGGCAGCAAACTGAGCGCTAAATACCTCCAAACGAAGGACTTGTAAGTAAATTTATTATTGGAACAATAAATTGGAATAAAGTTATGGTCCTGGGAGAGGGAATTTAAAAAGGAAACGGAGGTCGTTCCCTCCCCCACCGAGAAAATACAAGCAGTGACAGAACCCGCAGCCAATTGCTGGATCGGGACTTTAAAATTCTCTAAAAAATTAAGTTGGACCCCTTCCCTGTGGGGCAGAGCCAAGGGAAGGTGATTGGAGTTTGTGGATCTCTGCAAAAGACTTTTTATATCTGGAACGAGCCCTTCGAAACCTGGGGGCAAGAGCCTGGGAACAAAGACCAGCCGCCATTGTGTTGTCACCAACAAAGCAGTTACTTACCAAAAGAACTCTTAAACTTTTAAATTAGAAGTGGAAATAACAGGAGGAAAAAGAAAACTTGGATTATAGATCAAATAAAGGACAAATCATTAAATAAAAGGATTGAGGTTAATATTGCATCGCTTTTTAGAATTAACAATGCTTGCTCCCCAGTGAAATTTGATAGACAAAACAATGAGTCTCCAACCGGACAATAACTGTATGCAACATCTACTAGATTTTAGTTCAAGAACTGGGCAAAGACATAAAGGAATATAATAGATTGACACAAAGTCTCAAAGAAGAGGTACAATTGTTTCTCCAAAAGGATACTTTAGAATTACAAGATGAGAAGGAAGATGAGCTGCAAACCACAGAACCTGAGCAACTTGTGGGAGAAGCTGTAAAGGACATTGATTCTACACAGAAGACTTCAGCTCAAGAAAAGATTCAGGACGCTGGTCTCTCAGTGGGAGAGGGAGACCAGAACCTGATCAAGGTCAACCAAACAGAGACTGTGGACTGGTACAAGATTAGACTTGGGGGAGACAAGAAGAAGAAGAATGTTAGGAAAGGGAATTGGAGACAGAGATTGGAACAGCAGAAAGAGAAGGGAAGTGAGGGAGGAGGCATGGAGTGGGCAAGAGACGGAGTGGGGTGAATATTAAAAGGAATTTTAAATAGGGGATGGATTAACTGGTATGGACAACGAACTGGTACAAAGAACTGGTCAATGTTTGCAGGGAATTGCCAATCAGGGGAAGGAGGGGGGTGTTAAAAAGTAGGGGGAATTAAATTAAAGGTGATATCTTTATGCATAATTAACTGGGAATATTTTTTAGAGAAATTAGAGGCTAAGGGGTCTTTGTAGATGGAGTATATTTCTTATTTTTCCTTTCTTTCTTTTTTTCCTTTTATAGAAAGTAAGTAGGAGGGGATATTAATTAATTATGTAATTGTTTAGATCAGAAATATGCAAATTGGGAAAACTGCAGAAGTTGGGTTTAAAATGAATTCGGGAAGGGAGGGACGGGGAAGTCGACGCTATGTTAAGGAATATTAGATAAGATTGAATATTTTTGTGTTTTGTTTTTGTGGGGTTTTTTTCCTTGTTTGCTGTTTTTTTCTATTTTTTCTTCTTTTTCTTTTTTGTGCCTTTGTTTTTTTTGTCTTTTCTTCCTTGATTAATTGACTATGAATATTAATTTGTGATAAATGTTTAAATGGAAAATCTTTAATAAAAATCATTATAAAAAAACAACAAACTGCTAGGTTGGCAGGAGCTGGGACCGAGCAACGGGAGCTCACCCCGTCGTGGGGATTTGAACCGGCGACCTTCTGATCGGCAAGCCCTAGGCTCTGTGGTTTAACTCACAGCACCACCCGCATCCCTTGCAAGAGAAGGAATAGCACCACTCTTTTTTGCCTTAGTTAGACAACCTGGAATGTTGTATCCAGTTCTAAGTGCCATAATTTAAGAAGGATGTTGATAAGCTGGAATGTGTGCAGAGGAGGGTGACCAAGATGATCAAGGTCCTGGGAACCAAGTGCCTTATGAGGAAGGGTTAAAAGAGTCTGCTATTTTGGACTAGAGAAGAAAGGATTGAGAAATGATAATATAGTCATCTTCAAATATGTGAAGGACTATCACAAGGAAGATGGAACAAGCTCGTTTTCTACTGATCCAGAACCAGAAGCAACTGATTCAAATTACAGGAAATGAGATTCCAACAGTGGAACAAACTACCTGAGAAACTGGCAGCCCCTCCTTCAATTTAGAAAATTTGGTTCAAGTACTACGATTTATTCATTTTAAAGTGAATTCTGTTTTTGCATTCAAATGCAAACTGAATCAAATATCCCCTTCCATCCCTTTATCAGCTGATAGAACAATTTGAATTATGTTGCTATGGTGAAAGTGTTGCAGATATATATCACCTACCCATCTGGTTTGAAATCTTGCCTTCTGGGCAAAAAACACAATCATAGCAGCAAAAAAACCGCACTTCCTTCTTTTTCTTCTGATAACCAGGCTGGCAATGTTCATTACACAGAGAGATGGGAAGTACCTGTCCATAAATTAGAGTTTAGGGATGGACAAGCTGGAAATAATATTGGTCAATTTCTGACGTTCAGATTAGTAAATGGAATATTCAAAATATGGCCACTGAAATAGTGACAGCCAATTGCTAGACCATGATCTATGCTTCAAAACTGGGAGCAAAGCTATGGAGATAGTTGGTATTTCAATGCTATATTTATTTGATTTTAGCAAATATTAGTAAAAGGTAAAAGTAAAGGACCCCTGACTGTTAGGTCCAGTCACGGACGACTCTGGGGTTGTGGCACTCATCTCACTGTACTGGCCTAGGGTGCTGGTGTACAGTTTCCAGGTCATGTGGCCAGCATGACTAAGCCGCTTCTGGCGAACCAGAGCAGCGCACGGAAACGCCGTTTACCTTCCCGCCGGAGCAGTACTTGCACTTTGACATGCTTTTGAACTGCTAGGTTGGCAGGAGCTGAGACCGAGCAACAGGAGCTCACCCCGTCGCAGGGATTCAAACTGCTGACCTTCTGATCGACAAGCCATAAGTTTAACCACAGCACCACCCACGTCCCTGGGAAATATTAGTAATAGGTAGCAAATATTAGAGCAGTGTCCCCCAACTTGAGGAAGACTCTCTCACAATCTGATAAGCCATAGCTGTAAGCAGCTAATAAAAGAATCACCAATACCCCTTTGGTCCATTTGGAGAGCAGAGTTGACCCCCCACTAAGGATATCCAATGATTCACACCTGATTAAAACCACTGGGCCACTCAATCTGGTCTTCGTTAATGATGAATTCTTTTCCTTCATGACCATCAGGACCCACGCTTCCAATTTTCACTCTCTGGAAGGACTTATTTGGAAATGTGATTAAGTTGTTTATGTCAAATCCACCTCCCATTTCCCTTTTAGGATTAAAAGAGATTGTTTCTCCCACTGAATTATTAAATGATATACCATGAAGAAATGGGCAGAACTAATGGAGAGACCAACAGAAAAATAAAGGGGTCAAAGGATTGCCTGCAATTCAACCAAGAGCATGTATAGCACCAAGCTATATTTTACATACTCCCTGGAAAGGTCCCTGATGTTGGGAAAGATTGAGGGCACAAGGAGAAGGGGACGGCAGAGGACGAGATGGTTGGACAGTGTTCTCGAAGCTACGAACATGAGTTTGACCAAACTGCGGGAGGCAGTGCAAGACAGGAGTGCCTGGCGTGCTATGGTCCATGGGGTCACGAAGAGTCGGACACAACTAAATGACTAAACAACAACAACAAATTATTAACTTATTAATACCTACTATGGAAGGATGGCTATTGAAATTACTGGATTTGGCCTAGATGGCAAAGTTGACATGTTTAATTAGAGAAAATTCATTGTTCCTATATATTAATGATTAGAAACCCCTTTCAGACTTTTTTTTCACAAAAAGGGAAATTAATTTGTGATACCTGCGTTTGAAGACTGGGAAAAAAGTTGGTTTATGAAAAAATAGAAGAGTTTGACATTATTCTGGGGAATGTGTTTTGCATAAGTCTAAATATAGCTAATAGATGGATAATCAGAAGGCTTTCCTTTCCCTTTTCTTCCTACCTTTCTTTTCTCTCTTTGAGATTTTAATCTAAAAATACTTGGTACTTGATGTCAACTTTTACATATAGTTCCCCCCCCCCCTGTTTTTCAAGCTTTAATAAAAAAACATTTCAATTTGAAAAAATAAGCTATGTTTATTACATGGTAAATGGAGAGTTTGTTTTGCATTGTAGGTGATTTAAATTCTTTTAATTCTTCAGATCTAAGAGGCAACGTAATCCCACAAAAAATTACTAATTATTTAGGTATGCAACTCAATCCCATCAGCTATTTGTGGATGAGAAAACTGCTTCTGGTCAGATCTAGAAATAATAGGTTTAAATTACTTTGGTGTGGAGACATTACCAGCCATGACTTCAGATCCTGAAGTTCAAATCTTTTCCTAGTCACCATTCCTGGGTGCTTCATTGCAGCTGTGTAAACGCCATGCAAAGCATGAGCAACAGCATAAACTGCATTATAGATACTGTAGCTGTGGCCAGACATGTGCATTTCAAACTGAGGTGTAGGCAGACTCTCCAATTTCTCTTCCCCAGTACATGTTCCATTGCCATTTGTAGACTCTTCAGGATTTGTAAATGAACAGTCAAATGCTTGCTCCCACATGTCTTTAAGAAATTCATCTTCTTCTTCCCAGTGAGGCTTGACTGTCTGAACAAATTCCTTGAATCCTAGAATATCTTTTGAGTGAACTGTAAAGGCAATTGCACCATGGAACACCTGGAGGTCCGCACTCCTCTGATAGCCTGTTAATATGAAGTCAATCTGGCTTGTGGTGATCCACACCTTTTTTAATGCATCTCCCTTGTTTTCAGGATCTTGCATAAAAATAATGGTCCTCAGCCATGCAAGTGTCATAGAGTCTCCATAGATGATCAGTGCATTGACTTTGTCATCTGTTAAATCTATGACGATGCTGGAGATTATGTCATGGAGACTGTTCAAGTCATCTAAACGGGCTATTTGTTTGATTTTGTGTGTGAAAGCTAAACAGATTCCATGCTGGGAGAACAACGATTCCAGTTTCTTGGGGGGTAAATCTGCACTGCTATCATCTGCAGCAAAGAGCCCCACCCAGGTCCACTGAAAATGCTTAAGCAAGCTGACAAGCCCTGTGTACTGAAGGACTTCATTTGGGACCATGTAGTAAAAAGAATGGACTCTACAAGTATCACTCTCCTCGGGAGGAAAGGAGCCATAGGTGAGCTAAAAGAAAATGTACAGGTAGTTATTGTTGGAGTAAAGGTAGTAAAAATGCAGCTAAGACGCTCAAATGATATATATGACTGACACCCTCCTTTGGAAATTAAACCAATGTCCAGACTTTAATATTCAGGAACTTTACTTGCATGAACTTATATTCATAGATTAATTAAAATGTAATATGTGCAGTCACAAATTTTCTCCAAGCATGGGTTCACAGTCCCTTCTTCAAACTTCCAAACAATTGTATTTTCCTCTCTTTCCAGAACTCAGCACTTTCAGCCTCTGTATCTCAATTAGACCATGCCCAAAGACACAGGTGGCTCTGTAAGGCTAAACCACAAAGCCTAGGGCTGTTTCGAATCCCAGAGATGGGGTGAGCTCCCGTTGCTTGGTCCCTGCTCCTGCCAACCTAGCAGTTCAAAAGCACGTCAAAGTGCAAGTAGGTAAATACGTACTGCTCCGGCAGGAAGGTAAACAGCATTTCCGTGGGCTGCTCTGGTTTCGCCAGAAGCGGCTTAGTCATGCTGGCCATGTGACCTGGAAGCTGTATGCCGGCTCCCTCGGTCAATAACACGAGATGAGTGCCACAACCCCAGAGTCGGTCATGACTGGACCTAATGGTCAAGGGTCCCTTTACCTTTAAAGACTTTCCATACATGACAAATGTACTGGGTTGTTTGTTCGTTTTTAACATATGAATTGTATGTAAGTGTACCATGGTGATAAAGATAATTTAATGTATGCTATCAATATTCATACTTGTGGGAATCTTTGGGTTATGGCTGAACAAACTCTACTTTGCAGAATCAATGGTCCTATATTGTTCAATAAATATTATTCACCACTATTGTTCTCAGGAAAAGGACTAGCTTGCATCCAACCAAAATACTTCAATAGCCACAATGTGTTGATGAGATTCATGGACCACCATTTGGAAAATTCAAAGAACTGTATCATAATCATTTAGTGGTAATGAATTATATATTAGCTTTTCTTTCTAAAATGTGCAGATATAGGATATGAAGGAAGCCAGCATTCTCTTTCAGCATGTGTCTCTTTATTCAACCATTATTTGTTTAATCATTTCATTGGTTCAGTGAGAGCTGCCACCAAGTACATTGGTGGAATTTTCTCAAGGCCTGGTAATGCAACTGGAATATACCCCTCTTCCTGAGACACAAAATCACAACGACCATAACAAGGGAAGAGAGCAGTTTGTGAAAATCCCCAACACTCCATTCACAGCTCCTACCTGTGGAATCTTGAAAAGACCTAAAATGTCTGCCATGAGGGAAGAGGTATCGGAGCCACGTCCACCAATGACAGCTATGAGGTTTTTCTGTGTGGCACAATGATAGTTGAGGACAAATCTGTGTGATTTGAAGAGCAGATCTAGAGTTGTCCGATAGGTCAGTCTTCCATCATAGTAGCTGTCATAGATATGGAATCCAAGTGTGACATTGGGCAAGATCTTGGAACTTTTGTTGATCTCCTTGACAGCAAATGCCAGGGAAAGGATGTCCTGGTAGAATTTTGTCAGCACTCTGCCAACAGAATTGACATTATTATTTTGAATTATGCAATTCATAAAGTTTTGAAACTACATTTTTTGTGATTTCTGTATGTAAATCATTTAGGTTAAAATACTATCCTTTTATACATTAATGATTTTTCTGAACCAATAAATACCTCCTCAGTCCATTGCTATTTCTACTCATTAACCCTGCAAAAGCTTAATACTGTAGAAAGTGGATCAGAGTGGATCAATCTGAAATATTATTGAGCATTCTGGACCCTTCACAGATTCCTTTTTGTAAGCATGCAAAATTTTGATGGCATTAGTTCCTTTTTTATTTTATTTTGGAGCTTTCCTGCACTTATGCACATTTTTTGAAACCTTCTATTGTTGGGTTTTAACATCTTACTTTCATTTAGCTTATTTTCCCCAACACCTTCCCTATTGGGTCTAAGTCAGAGCTATTCGATACATTAGTGCATGCATACCTAAATCTTTCACTCTGCTTTCCAATATCGAAAGGTCTCCCAGGAGAACAAAGTCTCTTCCCCCCCCCCCTTTATATTTAGTAGAATGTGTAAGGCTTATATGAGAAAGTAGGGTTCCCTTTCTAAAGACAATGGAGCAAATTTCATGGAAAACGTAAGGGATCTAAGAAGATTTCTTCAGGAATTTGAAAAGGACAACTCTTCTACAAGGTTAGGCCAAGTCTACAGACCCTTTCCTTGAGCATCGTCATTTGTCAATAAACTGTAATTGGGGTGTGTGATATGAGGGAAACAGCAAGATGGAGCAGGAACTAGGGGGTGAGATGGGGAGTTTTCCTTACTCTGGAAAGTCATATAACTCTTCCGAAGGATTTCCTCTGAAATCCGGTTCTTCAAAATGATACAGGATCTGAGAAGTGACCCCACCAATGAGGATGCCACCTTGCTGGTACCACTCATGTGGAACAGGGAGGGCATCATTCACGGGACACCGTCCAGTATCTAATTTGCATGTCTTAAGAAAGAGAAGATAGACCACCATTCTAGATGCAAGCTGTCTTTTGTTCATTCAAAGAAGCAGCCTGACTTAAACAGGCTGAACTGAGTCGTCACCAACTACAGCAAGCAGCAAGAGAGATAGTGATGCAAGTCACTGAAAAGCAATGCTCCTAATTTAAGTCTGGCTAATATAATATCAACAAAGGGGAAACTGGTAGAGGTAAAACTGACAGAGTCCAGGCTGCAGTTTGCTCCTATTCCCAGTTCTTACACACACTGGGAGTTATTTATTTATACCTACTTCAAGCTTGCATTTTCATGGCTAGCTTGTGTCTTCTGGAAAACACCTGCAGCTGTGAAAGATAGGCAAAATTATATTAATTATAATATTTGCAGAGGGAGATAATTACTTCTCGGGAGTTTGGGCTCCAGCTTAAGCAGGAAATTTTGAAACAAACACATAAGTTATTGTGTGTGTGTATTGCAAGATATGTGATTGAGGCGGTAGTTGGTCAAGGGAGCTGTGGACTCAAAAAGTTTGAAAGCCTCTGTCCTATACCAATAATTTAGGAACCTTCACCACTTCTGACTAAGCTAGGTTTTACTCCCTGTGCAATATTTATAAAGCACACAAACCTTACCTTTAAAGTGGTTGCAAATAAACTTACCAAATGTGTCATCTTTTCCCTATTCTGGGTTAAGGGAAACTTTGGAAAGAAACTTGTTGACATTTTGGAAGTCTCTTTGAAGGGCATATTTTGAAGATCTAATGATCTATATCCCCAAATCCCAAATATATTGAGCAATCAGTTCAATACAGTAGAATTCACACTTAACAGACACTAATATTTAGGCATTTTCTTTATTATTTATTTGTTTAATAAAATGTATGTACTGCTGGAAACCTCAAAGCGGTTTACAAAAAAGATAAAACAATAGAATTATCATGGAAAAAAATACAACTATAATTTAAAACATACTGAAGGTTAAAGCAATAATAGAATGCTGCTGCAAATTAAAATGCATACAAACTTTCTAAACATCTGGGTGGGCCTGTTTAAATAAGAATATCTTCAGCAAGCAAGCACCTACCTGGAATTATTATTAATAATGATTTTAATGACACTAATAATTTTTTATTTATATCCCGCCCTTCTCGGCGGCTAACATCAGATATATAACATTGGTATATAATTAAATTACTTCCTAAAAACAGGTCATATTAAAGTCTAATTAGATGGCTTTCCTCAGGGTTAGGGTTGGGAACAGTAAGTGCTCATCGGCCCAACTGTTTACGCTGATCTTATATGGGCCTGTGAGAATGCTGGGAGACCTCTTTCATATTAGTTCTTATACAAAAAGAAAAGGGGAATCAGGCTGGGCCCTGACCAAAGGCCTGGCAGAACAACTCTGTCTTGCAGGCCCTGCAGAAAGATGTCAAATCCCGCAGGGCCCTGATCTCTTGTGGCAGAGGGTTCCACCAGGCCAGGGCCAAGGCCAAAAACAGCATGGCCCTAGTCGAGGCCAGCCTAATCTCTCTGAGGCCCAGTATCTCCAAGGTGTTATTATTTGCAGACCGCAAGGCCCTCTGTGGGGTGTACCAGGAGAGGTGGTCCCGTAGGTACGAGGGTCCTGGACCATATTATTTATGATCTTATTATTTATACCCCACCCATCTGTTCTGGGGAAGCTCCAATAGGCAGGGAGCTCCAAAGTGTTGGTGCCGACACCCTAAATGATTGAGTTCTTACAGATATAGATCTACCAACTGAAGGGGTAAGGTGGGCACATAGAGAATCACAGATTTGGAAGGGTCCCCAAGAGTTATCTAGTTCAACCCCTGCAATGCAGGAATCTCCACTAAGGTATACATAGCAGATCCAACCTCAGCTTAAAAACATTCAAGGAACGAAACCCACAACCTCCCAAGGGAGTCTCCTCCACTGTTTATCTGACTATCTGAAGAAGTGTTCATGCACACGAAAGCTCACACCAATGACAAACTTAGATGGTCTCTAAGGTGCTACTGGAAGGAATTTTTTTGTTTGTTTCTTGTACTGTCAAACAGCTGTTATTTTCAGAATGTTCTTCCTGATGTTTAGTCAGAATCTCTTTTCTTGAAGCCATTACCTTGGGTCCTACCCTCCAGAGCAGGAGAAAATAAGCTGGCTCTATCTTCCAAGTTACAGCCCTTAAAATATTGGAAGATGGCCATCATATCTCCTCTTAGTCTCCTCTTTCTCAGGGATGGTGTTTTACAACAGCGTGGCCAATGGACCAGCAGCATCCCCAATCTGTCTTTCTGGTCCACCACCAAGTACAAAACCTCTAAGCCCATCCCATTTTCTTCTAAAAAGCTATTGAACAGTAGGACAAGACAAGGTCAGGACAATGTCTGGAATCCTTTCCGTTCACAGATACTATAATAAATAAATTGAAACATAAATATATTTTAATTCATTCTCCTTGCTAGTTTCTCCCTGCTGTTCAACTCAGGCCTGAACATAATAATGTAGCATTTGGGGGAAAAGATGCAACCCAGTAGTCCAGCACTGGATGCCAAAATAGAGAAGATCTCCACAGCAACCGTGTATTTTCCTCTTGTGCTCAGGTATGTTGGAACAAACGACAACCACACACTGCAAAACAGCAACATACTGAATGTAATGAATTTGGCTTCATTAAAACTGTCAGGTAGCTTGCGGGCTAGGAATGCCACAAGGAAGCTGATGATGGCTAAGAAGCCCATGTATCCCAGAACACAGTAAAACATGGCAACAGACCCTTCATTACATTTCACAATGATTTCTTCAGTTGCTGCGTGCATGTCTAAATCAGGATATGGGGGAGAGGTTGCCAACCACACAGTACAAGTACTTGCTTGAAAAAGAGAGCAGGAAAAGACAATCCCATTAGTCAGTCTTTTCCCCACCCACTTCCTCATGCTGGACCCTGGTTTGATGGCCATGAAAGCTACTACCACTGTGACAGTTTTGGCTAACACACAAGAAACAGCCACTGAGAAGATGATGCCAAAAGTGGGTTGGCGAAGAAGGCAGATCACTTTCCCAGGTTGTCCAAGGAATAGCAAAGAAGAGAGGAAGCAGAGCAGAAGGGAGACAAGGAGAGTGTAGGTGAGGTTGCGGTTGTTAGCTTTGACAATGGGGGTATCTTTGTGCTTAATAAAAATTCCTAGTATGAAGGCTGTGACCAGGGAAAAAGAAACAGCAATTGAGACTAAGCTGAACCCTAAAGGTTCTTCATGGGAGAGAAAGCTCATTGTTTTGGAGATGCATCCATTTTTGTCCTTGCTGGGATATTGATCCCTTGGGCAACTGAAGCAGTCAGACATATCTGGAAAATAGAAATTAGATCCATTTCAGTGTTGATTTCAATTGACGTTTGGATATTTATTACTTTACCTCTTGTCCAGCACTAACTTCTACATGCTGGTCCTAGCTATGCTTGTGGCATTTTTAATTTTTTACCTGTGAGGGGCAAGGGGTATCGCAAAGCCCCTCCCCTCCTGAGTTCCAGCCCAGCCCAGAGCACGACTGAGAGCAGGGAAAGCTCCAGCTCCAGTGGGGAAACAGGAAGTGGGGTCCAAGGCTCTGGCAGGGTAGAAGAGCCAGCGTCCCAGGTGGGACAGGAAGGAGGAAAGAGGGGGGGAGACCCATCCCCCCAACTCCGGAACTTCGCAGAAAGCGTCGGGGGAAGAGGATGGGGCTCCCCAAGTTGTTATGCTGGCGCAAGACGCGCCAAAAGCCATTCGGAGGTTCTGATGAAAGCTGAAAAGATGTGTCTCTGTAAATAGCTCTACCTTTAGCACTGTAAATACGCAGCACCAATAAAAAAGATAAAATGCAGAGCGGTGGAGAGTCGTTACTCTGAAGTAGTCCCATCCGACCACTGTGACATTACCCATTAAGTTTACGTTTATTATCACCATATCACTGTGGTATTTATGTTAGTTGCATTTTTAAGCTGTCTTAAAGCATGATACTACTCTAGATTCCCTACAGATTCTCTACAGGTAAGTAATATTCGATGTGAGAGTTTAATGTTGTATACAGTTGGGGGATAAGGATAAGGGACCCAGGTGGCGCTGTGGTTAAACTACTGAGCCTAGGGCTTGCCGATCAGAAGGTCGGCGGTTCGAATCCCTGTGACGGGGTGAGCTCCCGTTGCTTGGTCCCAGCTCCTGCCAACCCAGCAGGAGCACGCCAAAGTGCAAGTAGATAAATAGGAACCGCTACAGCGGGAAGGTAAATGGCGTTTCCATGTGCTGCTCTGGTTTGCCAGAAGTGGCTCTGTCATGCTGGCCACATGACCTGGAAGCTATACGCCGGCTCCCTCGGCCAATAATGTGAGATGAGCACGGCCAATAATGTGAGATGAGCACGCAACCCCAGAGTCGGTCACGACTGGACCTAATGGTCAGGGATCCCTTTACCTTTACAGTTGGGGGATAAGAGAGAGGGAGGGAGAGAAGGGGTGGTGGAAAACTTTCATCTTTTTTAAAAATAGTATATGTGTGAGGTTTAAGGATCAGGTAAGCTTTGTGACCTGCTTAGGCATTTTCAGGTTGACGGGTTTATGTCTGGGTTTGCAGTTTAGGATAATAGGACTTGGAGCATGATGCAAGCTATCTTTGGGTCCAACTTCAGCACCCTCAAGCGTTGGGGCAGTGGGGTGGTTGTAATGCTGAAATGCTTCCTTACTCACCTTCATTGCATGACTGTAGTAATGAGGTAGGCAGAATCACTCGTCCTTGCTCTGGCAAGTGTAGTTATTGCCTGGTGTTCTCTTAACCACATTCTGCACTAATAGTTTTTCGCTTAAGTTTTTTTGGTTAAATTTAACAATGTGGCTCATTGTTTCAACTCGGCTACATTTGTCAGCATCTTTATTCATCCATTAGTCACAAGCAGGGTGTAAACTTAAGTTTATCAGAATGGTGCTTACTTCAAAGTAAATATGCACAGATCAGAGCAGAATTTGAATTCAGCAAGGAAAGGTTCTCATCCCATTCCAAGAAGAATAGTTTAATAGGTCATAAACTCACCTTGACAAAGCAGGTCCTCCCTATAGAGGAGAACATGGGTTGCGGAAGGGTCAACAAGACATCCCAGGGTTGGAGAGGCGGGTCAGTTTGGATGGCCACATGTGTGATTGGTGGGTGTGCTTTTGCTGGGGAAATTTGCATGTAGCAAATGATTGACAGCCTTAACCCTATATATGCTTAGCGAGCAGCTTTCAGTTCCACTTTTGCTGCTCGCAACAAATCTCCCGCCTGCCCTCCTCTAATTTTAGGCGTTCTTGCATTGACCTTGCTGCGCCTTTCATGGGGTCGCCTGTTTTGGATCAGGGGCCTGGTAGGAATTTTGCCACTTGGCTGATTGGCTGGTGCCAGGTGGTTTTTGCCTACTACGCTGCAATAAGTCACAACTTGTAAGGTTGGTGGTTAGGCATTGGTTCAATTGGATGGTGGAGGGGTAGGGATTTTGGCTGGGCCTGCCCCTCATGGTTGCTGCTGCCTTTAGGGGTATTCCTTTACAGGAATCCTGGGGCTCTACATGTTTGTTCGTTTCTCCCCGTTAGGGGCCAGGGCTGCGCATGAGCCTCGGGGAGAATCTGAGGGAAGAGGTAAAGGGCGTGGGCCCCTGCCCCGATCTCTCCCAGAGGGTGCTTACCTACTGGCTCCCCTACTAGGCTAGTGGGAGTCAGATCTGTCCCAGGCGGGGGACAGATGGCAAGAACCAATGCCTAAGCAACCACTCATATTCAGTTGTATTTAAATAAAGTTGTGGCCAAATTAATGCCAAAAACCTTAAACTTAAAATATTGTGTGAAGTGTGAGTTATTGGGGTGATGTCTTGGTACCTCGGCATGCAATCACTTCTGAATTTAGTCAGCTAAGGATTGATGCTTTTATTATAAGATAAGATAAGATATCTTTATTGTCATTGTCCCCTTGCGGGAACAACGAAATTACTCGGTTGCTACATCCACTCAGATAAAGCATTCCGCATAATCCAAAATTACAAAAAGCTAATTAAAAACAGTAATTATACTACAAAATGACAAGTAAAATAAGATGACTTCAAAGTCCGGGCTTTCCATTTAAGGCCAAAATTGCTCTAGAGAAGAAACTGTTCCTGAGACGGCTCGTTCTTGCCTGCATTGTTCTATATCTCCGTCCTGATGGCAGGAGCTGAAAGAAATGGTGACCAGGGTGTGTTGGATCTCTTGATATATCTAGTGCTTTTCTATGGCACCTGGTGGTGTAAATTTGTTCTAAGGTGGTTCTATTATGTTCTATTATGTTTTTAGATATGTTGTAAGCCACCCAGAGTGGCCATAGCTGCCAAGTTTTCCCTTTTCTCACGAGGAAGCCTATTCAGCATAAGGGAATTTCCCTTTAAAAAAGGGAGAACTTGGCAGCTATGAGAGTGGCTGGGGAAACCCACCCAGATGGACGGGATATAAATGATAAATTTATTATTATTATTATTATTATTATTATTATTATTATTATTATTAAGGCTGGACAATGAAAGAAATGGAATATTGCAGTACCCACCTGTCTGGTTTGAAATCTCCCCTTCTGGGCATAAAGCACAATCATAACAGCAAAACTTTTCTCCTTCCTTCTTTTTCTTCTGATTACCAGGGAGACAGTATTCATTACAAATAGACAGGGGAAGGCTCTATCCATGAACAGAATTTAGGATAGGAGTAGTTAGTAACTACTGTAAACCACTTTGAGGCTTTGTTATAATATATGTTGGCAAATAGATAGATAGATAGATGATAGATAGATAGATAGATAGATAGATAGATAGATAGATAGATAGATAGAATTTTGGCAACATCCACTCAAATAATTAACTAGCATTGTTTTGAAACAGGGTACAGGGTTTTCGGTGAGCAATCCTATATACAATAAGCTGATATAGAACAAACTGGTGCACATAGGAGCCTTGCTCCATTCATGAGCAGGGCT
Source organism: Zootoca vivipara (assembly GCF_963506605.1). Classification (NCBI taxonomy): domain Eukaryota; kingdom Metazoa; phylum Chordata; class Lepidosauria; order Squamata; family Lacertidae; genus Zootoca; species Zootoca vivipara. The sequence continues at coordinate 46,486,985 of NC_083288.1, forward strand.
ATGTCTTGTTGAGCTAGGCTAAACAAGAAAAGGGAAACAAGCCTTTAAAAGAGTGTTTTGAGTTGCCAAGCCCTTTGTTCCATCTTAGCTTACACCATCGTGCCAGGTCACAAGACTGAGTTGACCACGATTCAGATTAATCCTAACTCCCACCCTTTGTGGTCCCAACTGTCAAAAGCCTCATTTTCAAGGTTTACCCCAGGATAAGGTCCACTGTGTTTAGATCAGACAGCTGGGTCACAGGTGAGCACGGATGGGAGAGAGATGCTGATGTTTTGCCAGTTGAGTTGAGGATGGGGCATTACAGCATGTGGTGAAGCTGCACCAGAATACACCTGGCTCAGCTGGATGTCCTCTGAATCCTAACCCTACACATCCCAGCAGATCTTGCATTATGATTGCTCCCTTAGAAATGTTTGTGGTTTAAATGCAATAACTTTAATTAGGGGAAAAATCATTCCAGTAGCACCTTAGAGACCAACTAAGTTTGTCATTGGTATGAGCTTTCATGTGCATGCACACAAAAGCTTATACCAATGACAAACTTTGTTGGTCTCTAAGGTGCTACTGGAAGGAATTTTTTTATTTTTTTATTTTAATAAGGAAGTTACTACTGTAGGTAGATAAGGCTACATTTCAAAGCTGTCTCCGGCAATGTGGTGCATTTAACACTCCCGGAGAATTATACATGTCTAAAATCATGGCCTAATTTTACAGCTGCCCCTTACTTATCTAACATCACTAACGAAGCTTATAGATGGGCCTTCTCTAGAGCCCGCTTTGAGGCAATGCCCTCAGCGGTGCTGTCCGGTAAATTTATGCGGGTACCAATTCATGAGCGCCTTTGCCCTTGCATGTCTAACAAGGTAGAATCTGTGACTCACATTCTTTTATTTTGTGAATTTTATAGTGAAGAACGAGCTCAACTCATTTTACCCCTTTTATCAAAATTTACACCCTTGCAATATTATTTGGAATTTTTCCCCGAACTCTTACGAAAATTCCTTCTGAAAGATTCCTCAAGCCCAGTGTCATATGACGTGGCTAAATTCTGCACTTTAGCTATCAAGAAACGTAAATCCCTTCTATTGAATGACACATTGCAAATCCCTTTTGTGTAATTGTTTTATTTCTGGTGTTGTTATAGCTGATTTTCTTTCGTTTGGAATTATGTTATTCTGTATTGCTGGCTTTTGCTGTAATAAAAACTGAACTGAACTGGTGCATTTAAGATGTTGTGTTCCAACTCCCATCAGCTCCAAACAGCATAACCAAAAGTCATGACCAAAACCAGAGCCAAAAAGGGGCACCAAGTTCGGGAACACTACCATAATCTGATAAACCATCATTGTAGGCAGCAAAGAAAATATCCTCCACTACCCCAACACTCAGAATAGCCTAGAATCCATACCTGATTGAAACCACTATGCCAAGTGATTATGTCCTCGTCAATGGTGAACTCTTGTCCTTCGCAACCATTAGGGCCCACACGTCCAACTTTCACTCTCTGGAAGGACTTGTTTGGAAATGTGACCATGTTGGTAATGTCAAATCCACCTCCCATTTCCCTTTTAGCGTTAAAGGAGATTGCTTCTCCCGCTGAGTTGTTAAATGAAATGTCACAAAGGATTGGGTGGAGCTAATTGAAAAAAAAACAAAACAAAGCAAAACAAAACAATGTCCAGAAAATCATATCTCTTACGTTCTATGTCTAGCAGTGCATTCCTATCAGAGGCAGTCCAGTACACTACCTGTAATCCTATACATTACCCATTTAATACAATGAAGCTTAATTCTGAGTAGACATATATGAGATTGCACTCCACCAGAATATATTTCAGCATTTCAGGGGCTGCACCCCTTTCTATTCATGCTATAGCAGCTACAACTGTCAGCTGTTGCCAAGGTAAAGCTTTCCCCATATTTCCCCCCCCCCCCATACTCATTGACCGAAATTGCTACAGATAGTAGAAGCGTAGCCAGAAATCCTTTGGCATTTAACTGGCAGGTTTTGCTCCTCACACAAACAAACACACTTTTTTGTTGTTGTTGGTACAGGGAACCAAAAATTTACTGCTTTAATTATTATCGGTGGAAGCTAATTGTTTATGGAACTGTCCACCAAATTCCAGGGGCCCTCATTAAGTCCTGGGTGTTGTGCCAGTGCTGTCTCAGTTTCTTCCTTACCACTGACTATTTCATCAACTATTTATGGATGATGTATTTATTAATGTAGTCTGATGTAGAACTAATATACGTGTGTGTGTGTGTGTGTGTGTGTGTGTGTGTGTGTGTGTGTGTGTGTGTGAGAGAGAGAGAGAGAGAGAGAGAGAGAGAGAGAGAGAGAGAGGTGATGAAATTACCTGCCATGGCTGCAGATCTTGAAGTTCAAATTTGTCCCACCCAGCCATTGCTCTGTGCTTGGTTCTAGCTGAGAAAACGACATGCAGTGTATGAGCTATGGCATAGACTGCATTATAGATACCATAGCTGTGGCCAGTCATGAGCATCTCAAACTGAGGACCAGGAAGACTTTCCAGCTTCTCCTTCCCAGTACATCTTTCAATGTCATTAGCTGGTCCATCGGGATCTGTAAATGAACAGTCAAACGCTTGCTCCCAGAAATCATTAACAAATCCATCTCCTTCAGTCCAGTAAGGTCTAACTTTCTGAAGATATTCCGTGAATGCTGGAACATACTGTGAGTGAATTGTAAAAGCAATTGAACCTTGGAACAACTGAAGATCCCAACCCTTTTGAGTGCCTGATAATAACAAATCAATTTGAGTTGTCATGATCCATACCTTTCTAAACGATGCACTTTCCTTACTTTCAGGATCTCGTACAAACATAATATTTCTCAGCCATACCATTGTCATAGACTCTCCGTAGATGATGAATGTTTTGGCTTTGTTATCTGTGAAATCTACATAATTGTCTGAGATGATGTCGATAATGTTGTCAATGTCATCCAAACGTGCTTCTGGTGGGATTCTTTGTGTGAAAGCCGAACAGATACCATGCTGGGAAAGTAATGGCTCCAAAGTCTTCAGAAAATATCCTCCACTCTCATCATCTACAACAAAGAGCCCCACCCAGTTCCATCTGAAATGCCTCAGTAAACTGATAATCCCCTTGTACTGGTAGGCTTCATTTGGGACCATGTTGTAGTAGGAATGGATGTGACCTGCATCACTTTCCTCCGTGGGAAAGGAGCCATAGGTGAGCTAGAAGAAAATGTACAGAAGTTGCTGAAGACTTCCTTGCAATGTTAAATGCATGGCTTTTATTTTCAGTGGATGGGACACAGGGTTGTGCTTCGAGCCCTAAAACACCTTCCCAATGGAAGGTGCTTCGAGCCCTAAAATACCTTCCCAATGGAAATAAAGACAAAGTAACACAGAATTAAATTTAAATGTTCTTGGGCAAATTTTGGCCACAACTTTATTGAAAAATACACAAGTGTGACTGGTATTGGCTTAGGCATTGGTATCAAACTATATCTGGCTCCTGACCCACAGCAGGAAGCCTGGAAGGGTAAACAACTATCAGAGGGAGCGCCATCAATGCGCATTGACTGGGCTCACCCATTTATTGAAATGCATTAGTTTGTGTCTCTAAATGATGAAGGCAACATCTTGATGGTATCCATTGGGTACCATGCTGAAAAAAGAAAGAACCAGAATTTCGCCCTCCTTCTCTGCAGCAAATGAATCATATGTGAACTCTTGCTGTTGTTTTACAAAGTGAATGGGCAGGCAGACTGGGAGCTTTCTCTGTGAAAATTTCTATATTTTATTCAAAACGTATGTGTTGGGGTAATGTCTTGGGTCGGTAAGAGTCAATGATTCAGCAAACAGAAATTTATCAACATCTGGTTAGTCTATTGGGAGATTTCTCACTCACACACATATTCTCCCCTCTATCTGAAGGACAAAATCACAATAAGGATGGCACAAGACAATACCAACACCCCATTCATACATCTTACCTGTGGTATCTTGAAGAGACCTAAAATGTTTGCCATAAGGGAAGAGGTATCAGAACCAAGTCCGCCAATGACAGCTATGACTTTTTTCTGCGTATCACAGTTGTAGTTGGGGACAAATCTATGTGATTTGAAGAGCATATCTAGAGTGGCAAGATAGGTCACTCGTGCATCATAGTAGCTGTCATGAATATGGAATCCAAGTGTAGCATTGGCCAAAATCTTGGGGTTTTCATTGATCTCATTGATGGCAAATGCCAAGGCAAGGACATGCTGGTAGAATTTTGTCACCATGCTGCCAACAGAATACATAGAACCATAGAACTGTTGAGTTGGAAGGGACCTGGAGGGTCTTCTAGTCTAGCTCCCTCCAATACAGGTCTTTGGCTTCTGACCAACAAGCATTTTCAGTAGATGGAACACAAGGCTATCAGGCAGATACATTTCTAGCCCTACCTGGAAACGGAAATGCCAAGTCTTACAGCCTTTCTGAATTCAGTATTGGTACAGCATACTCAGCAATTAAGAGCAATCCATGCTTTCCCTGAGCATTGTAATTGAATCATAGAATTGTAGAGTTGGAAGGTACATGGAGGATAATCTCGTCCAACCTCCTGCAATGCAGGAATATGCAGTTTACCCAAACTGGGATTGAACCCACAACCTTGGCATTATCAGCACCACTCTCTAACCAACTGAACTAACCACTCAGTTCAACATGTGTTTATGGCAGCATGTATGCAACGGCTAATACAATAGTTGATAACACATGAGTATGGCACAAGCAACGTGTTTGCTTGGCAAAAAAAATTGGAGATCTCATGATTACATTGACATTGCTAGCTTATTAATATGTGAATAGTGAATGCTCAGCTGTACCAGAAGCATTTTAGCACTAATGTTTGGGACAAAGACATAACATCACAAATACCTCTGTGACCTGGATATTGCCCTATCACAACACACACATTTATCTTATATATTTTTAAAAGCAAGAACAATTCTGTTAAACTATGAGATCATTCAGAGCCCTTTTAAATACCATTCTGATTGCTCAAATATGTATTACAAATTTTCCCCAACTGTGATTTTTTTTTTTTTGTAAAGCCTGGAAGATATAGCCAAGAGACAAAGATGCAGAAAGAAGCGAAAGGGAATTTCTTACTTTGGAAATTGAAACAAATCATTAGAAGGATGCTCATGAAAATGTCGTTCATTGAAATAGTAGATTATCTGAGAAGCCATCCCACCAATGAGGAAGCTTCCTTGCTGATTCCACTCATGTAAAACAGAAGGCTCACTCAGGTGGCATTTTATAGCATCTACTTTACATTTCAGCAGGAGCAAAAAATGTATCACCAGTAGCTGCAGCATACTGAGATCAGTCAGTCTCAGTAACTACCTGATAGAAACCGGCTAATTTTATTGTCATTGAACCTGCTACATCCCTCTAAAGACATTTAAGCCTTTCTTTTGCATCAAGAGAGATAGAAATTAATCTCTTGAATAGCTGAGAGCAGCAGAGTTCCTAAATTAAAACTGGTGAGTATGAATAAAATGGAAAATACCAAAGGTGAAGCTAACAGAGCAATGCCTGCCTCTTGCCCCTTGTCTGACGTCTTACTTGCGCTACAGGATATTTATAACAATGTCCAGTGTTGCTTCTTCCTTGTTTTCTAGTGCCTTCTGGAAAACCTCTAGGAAATTAACTGGTTAAATGAATATTATGATAATTGCAGGAGGAGATAATTACTTCTGCAAAGTCTGGGCTCCAAGCAGAGAGGCACTTTTTAAAACAAACATATTATTCACACAGCAACCACATGCCCCTTTTGCTCCTCAATAGGAAATGATGTTTGGCTCTGTGAGCAGATTATACCTCCCAACAGTTTGACTTTACCTTCAAGGGTGGACTTCTCCATTGTCTCCCAAGATGGATACCATCTATTAAACCAGTTACAAGCAAACAAAAACAACCTGTTCATATCTTGTTCTGTCTTGAGTGGTGGTGTCAACCTCACATTTCAGTCTATTACCATTCAACTGAGAAGTTTTAAAAGAATTCTAAGGGAATATATGGCAGCATTAAAATGCACACTGAGAAATTGTTTGCTGTCTATGACAGTTTCTCGGATTTCCCAATGTGCCTGTGGGCCTCAAAATGTTAATTTCTGCAAAGGATTGGCAGGTTTGGAGAGAAGCGCTAGACAACTCTGAACATTCTTTTGTGAATAATCGGTAAATGGTCTTCTATTTTTCCAGAGGGTAGAGCCTTGAAACTACTTTGTTTCATCTTTCTTACTCCTGCACCCTAACCCAGTTCATTTGTATGCTTTATACATCCAGAATAAAACAATGGTTTTATTCTAAATAAACATTACTTAAATGCAACCCTAAACACTCTTCATTTTGCAACCCTAAACACTCTTCATTTTGAAACACTGTAAATTGCACCCCACAGGTTGCAATACAGTTTGGAGTGCCAATGGACGTGCCTAAAAGTAGTCAAAGTAGTGTGTCAGCGATCACTCGTTTCTATTATTCCAAAGGGAGTGAGTATGTTCCAGCAGTCCTAAGCCCACAACTGTTATATTGGATCCCAGTATGGATAAATGCCTTCAATCAGGCTACTAAAAGGCTACTAAAAGACTTCAATCACTTTCCCCTCAAGTTTTTTTTTTAAATGTACCAAATTATGTTCCCTATGCATAAAACAAACCAAATAATTTTAATTGGGTATAAACCAATTAGCTAAGCTGCATGTCAGCTACAAGTTGGAAGTCTTCTGCTCAGTGCTGACCTCAGAAGTTGGCATTACTGCCTAGAACAGGCATCCCCAAACTCGGCCCTCCAGATGTTTTGGGACTACAACACCCATCATCCCTAGCTAACAGGACCAGTGGTCAGGGATGATGGGAGTTGTAGTCCCAAAACATCTGGAGCACTGAGTTTGGGGGTGCCTGGCCTAGAAACTTCTTCCTACTCACACTATTGTCACCAGGTAGTGGTGGAAATTGGCTCCGATGACAGAGGGAGAGTCAGTGTGTGATAATGGGGAGAGAAGCACATTGTGCTTGAGGGCCCTACAAAACATAGAACCAGTACTCCTTCCACTTTCTAACAAGACAAAAAAAAAGATTGCTGTTCGAGATTCTTTGATTCTCATGAGCGATCTTGAAACCACATTAATACTGTGTTGCCTTGGGCTGAGCAATTTATGCAAAGCCAAGCGTGCCTTTGGTTCCTATTTAAAACTCAAAACCTCCGTTTTTACACAGATCTCTTGAAATTCTGACCATTCCTGCACTATGCTGTCCGTCTTGCGAGTACTCATTGTGCTGGCTGCTTCCTTGCAATGTGAGCTGAGTTTTATCTTTTGATTCATTTTGTCACTTAAGTAGGGTTTTGTATGATTTTGGAAGGCTGTTGATCTGTTTTAACTTCTGTCCCCGTCCCCCCACTACCAGATGTCCTCTCACAGGGAGTTCTGACTCAATCAGATCCAGTACTGAAGAAACCTGGAGACTCCCATAAACTGATTTGTGCCACCACTGGGTTTGACCTTAGTAGCAGCTGGATGAACTGGGTCAGACAGACGCCTGGGAACAGACTAGAATGGCTTGTGCACTATTATGGGACAGCTTCTGGGAAGAGTTATCATTCTCCTGCCATCCGAGAGCGATTCATAGCGTCTAAGGGCGGCTCCAAATTCTATCTTCAAATGAACAACTTAAAAGCAGAAGACAGTGCCTTGTATTACTGTAAAGGAGACACAGTGAGAGGGATCTCATACAAAAACCCTTCACTGCTTGATTTTGGGAGAGAATTTCCATGAGGTGGCACCAGACAGCAAAAATTCAGGTTATTTATTTGTTTGCTTCTTTGTTTGCTTATACTCCACCTTTTTTCGCTGACAGAACTCAAGGCTGCTTACAAATACAAAGTTGTTGTTGTTGTTGTTTAGTCGTTTAGTCGTGCCCGACTCTTCGTGACCCCATGGATCACAGCATGCCAGGCACTCCTGTCTTGCACTGCCTCCCGCAGTTTGGTCAAACTCATGTTCGTAGCTTTGAGAACACTGTCCAACCTTCTCGTCCTCTGTCATTCCCTTCTCCTTGTGCCCTCAATCTTTCCCAACATCAGGGTCTTTTCCAGGGAGTCTTCTCTTCTCATGAAGTGGCCGAAGTATTGGAGCCTCAGCTTCAGGATCTGTCCTTCCAGTGAGCACTCCAGGCTGATTTCCTTAAGAATGGATAGGTTTGATCTTCTTGCAGTCCACAGGACTCTCAAGAGTCTCCTCCAGCACCATAATTCAAAAGCATCAATTCTTCAGCGATAAAAATTAGAACCAATAAAAACATGTGCCGCCTGCTCCGCCTGCACCCGCACCTGAGCCGTCCACCCCTATGCCTGAGTCCAAAAAGGTAACAAGCAAGCAAGCAAACAAACAAACAAACACGCACACACACAAATCACGGACATTTTTTAAAATGTTAAAAAAAAATCCCCCAGATGGGCCCGTTGGCCCCCCAAAAGAGGACATGTCCGGGATCTCTCAGACGTATGGCAACCTTAAATGATGAGGGGATTTTTTTTTTATAGGTGTCACACTTGTATAGTTGGGGTCAATCATAAAAGATGTGAAGAGCATGTCTAGAGTTGTATGATAGATACATTCAGCTTCATAGCTGAATCTTGTCTAAGATCTTGTCTAAGATCTTGTCTAATATCACTCTCATGTTCCTCATCTATAGATGTGGAACATGAGAGTGATATTAGACAAAATCTTTCCGTTCTCATTGATCTTGCTCATAGCAATCACTACACTGCAAACCAATAAATTTAGCCTTTCAGAAGAAATTCTTCCAATGTTTGAAATCAGCACACCTCAAAACAGTACTTTGCAGCTGTGATGATATCTTCCAGTTTCTGGTTAAGAATTTTAAGCTAATAAACAACTCCAACCTATCAGAAGACAGTATGCTAAAATACTATATATGCTTTTTCTGTGATGTCTTCATGCATCAAGTAAAGCATACTGTCTACTTGAAAACATCTGCCATAATAATTTGCTAGACTTGCTTATTAGTAAATCATTAAATTTGCATGAGAAGAGGACAATTTTCTGATGACTATGAGCTAATGACTATGAACTGATGAACTAATAAACATCTCCCACTTAGATCTATAAGTAAACAAACTTTATTCTGTGATGCTTGTCTCTAACAGTGCTTTATTTACAGGTAGGTAGCCCTGTTGGTCTGAGTCGAAACAGAATAAAAAAATTCCTTCAGTAGCACCTTAAAGACCAAGTTTTTATTTTGGTATGAGCTTTCGTGTGCATGCACACTTCATCAGATAAGTGCTTTATTTAACACAGAACATTTCAGCACTACTTTAGGATCAGCAGAGCTACAAAAATGAATGCCTTCAATTTTAGCTGCTATTGGCATCCTTTTATTTAATGTTTGCCTGCTGATGTGAGTAAAGTGGAATTGTTAGAAATGATACTAACAGAGCTCTATATACACCTCTTGCCCTACTCCCAGTTTTGACTGCACCAGGAAACAATTTCTGGGTCTGATTACGAATTGTTCACCATTACCTTCTGGAAATCCTCCAGAGTCTTGCCCACAGTGAAAACAATTATTTAGTTTTGGATATTTGCAAGGGAAATTGCTTCTTTTGAGATAATGAATGGCACTTTGGAATAAAACATGTTTGGTTTACGTCCTAGTCAGATTAGGTGCTTCAGATTTTAGGGTTGAGAATCTAGAATGGGGACTTGGCTACAAAAGTAAAGAAAAGAAAAGTTTTGAATGTGTTATAAACATGCAACACCAGACGGTGATAGAGAAAAAAAAATTATACACTTAAATGTCCGATTTATTCATAGCATCCCCACCCCCACCCCCGTGTAGATCTACCCTGAGTGTTGCTAACTGTGATGCTCCAGTTATTGCTGGACTATGACTCCGTAATTCCTGAGCATTATGATGGTGGGACTAATAGTTGGAGACGTATTATCTCATTTAGTGCAGTGTATTGCCTGTGTATTGCCTGTGTATTCCCAAGACGGAATTAAGATTGCCGGAAGAAATATCAACAACCTCAGATATGTAGATGACACAACCTTGGTGGCAGAAAGTGAGGAGGAATTAAATAACCTTTGAATGAGGGTGAAAGAGGAGAGCGCAAAATGTGGTCTGAAGCTCAACATCAAAAAAACCAAGATCATGGCCACTGGTCCCATTACCTCCTGGCAAATAGAAGGGGAAGAAATGGAGGCAGTGAGAGATTTTACTTTCTTGGGCTCCTTGATCACTGCAGATGGTGACAGCAGTCATGAAATTAGAAGACTCCTGCTTCTTGGGAGAAAAGCAATGAGAAACCTAGACAGCAACTTAAAAAGCAGAGACATTACCTTGTCTACAAAGGTCTGTATAGTTAAAGCTATGGTTTTCCCAGTAGTGATGTATGGAAGTGAGAGCTGGACCATAAAGAAGGCTGATCGCTGAAGAATTGATGCTTTTGAATTAGGGTGCTGGAGGAGACTCTTGAGAGTCCCATGGACTGCAAGAAGATCAAACCGATCCATTCTGAAGGAAATTAGCCCTGCGTGCTCACTGGAAGGACAGATTGTGAAGCTGAGGCTCCAATACTTTGGCCACCTCATGAGAAGAGAAGACTCCCTGGAAAAGACCCTAATGTTGGGAAAGATGGAAGGCACCAGGAGAAGGGGACGACAGAGGACGAGATGGTTGGACAGTGTTCTCAAAGCTACCAACATGAGTTTGACCAAACTGCGGGAGGCAGTGGAAGACAGGAGTGCCTGCCGTGCTATGGTCCATGGGGTCACGAAGAGTCGGACACAACTAAATGACTAAACAACAACAACAACAATTGCCTGCCTGTGATCGATACCTACTCCACCGTTTCTCTTCTGCTCTGACCACAAAGGTGTCACATTTTATTTGATTTAATTGTAATATTGTCTTGCTAGATAAAGGTGGTCACAAATATTAGAGCATCATTGCTTTCATTCTTCTAGAATTGCTAATAAGAGCTCATGGTAAAGGATCCAATGTTAGTTACAGTCAGAACAGACCCATTGAAAATAATAAACATAACCAATATGACATAAAATCCTTAGGTTCAATAAGTCTTTCTCTTTGTTAACTGTTCCCTGTCATTCAGCTCTGGCCTAAAAATAATAATATAGCATTTTGGGGAAAAGATACAACCAAGTAATCCAACACTGGAAGCTAAGATGGAGAAGATCTCCACAGCTACCATGTATTTCCCCTTGGTGCTCTGGTAAGTTGGAACAAAAGTCAGCCAAACACTGCAAAACAACAGCATACTGAAAGTGATGAACTTGGCTTCATTAAAAGTGTCTGGCAGCTTTCTAGCAAGGAAAGCCACAGTGAAGCTGATGATGGCCAGAAATCCCATGTAGCCCAGAACTAAATAAAACATGAGGACAGATCCTTCATTACATAATGCAATGATCTCATTGCTCTGAGAGTGCATGTCGAGATCTGGGAATGGGGGACAGGTTGCCAACCACACAACACAAATTCCTGATTGAATGAGGGTGCAAGAAAAGATAATGGAGTTGGCCAGTCTTTTCCCCACCCACTTCCTCATGCTGGATCCTGGTCTGGTGGCCATGAAAGCGACCACAACAGTGATGGTTTTAGCCATCACACAAGAAATAACCACAGAGAAGATGATGCCGAAAGCTGGTTGCCGGAGAATGCAGGTCACATTATTGGGTTGTCCAAGGAAGAGCAAAGAACAAAGGAAGCAGAGGAGGAGGGAGACAAGTAGAATGTAGCTGATGTCCCGGTTGTTGGCTTTGACGATGGGGGTGTCTTTGTTTTTAATAAAAGTTCCTAGAACCAAAGCTGTGATAAAGGAAAAGAAAGCAGCAACAGAAATTAAAATGACCCCTAAAGGCTCCTTATAAGATAGAAAAGTTAGGTGCTTTGGAAAACATTGATCTTTGTCCTTGCTTGGATACCGATCTTCTGGGCACTGGAGACAGTCATCCATATCTGAAAAAAACAGAAAGAGATCTCAATTTAGTATCAATCCACGTGAGACTTAAGAAGAATTTCCTCACTTCCTCCCAAATAATAAATGATACTTTTTTTGATTTCTGTTTCGTAGTTCCAATGTGGAGGTGTTCATGTGAATTCATCACTCATGACAATGAGAACAATGATGATGTGTCAATTTGTATACATTTCAGTTTACATGAGTGGAGGTGATTTTCCTAAATCCCAAAGAGGAATTTTTTAATTTTTTTAGTAATGGGAAATTTTTACACTTACCGTGTTTCTCATATTTTAAGGCATCACTAAAAAATAAGGCATGGCAGGATTTTGAAGACCTGGCGAAATATTAGGCATACCCCGAAAATAAGACATGCTGGTACAGTATGGCAGGGCACGCCACGCCAAGTACCGACCCAGCGGGAGCCGGCAAAGGCAGCAGCGCGCGCTTTGCCGAGCTCCAAGCCGGCGGCGGGCTGCTGCTTTTGCTGGTTCCCGCTCAGTCGGGGCTCGGCAAAGCGTGCGCTGCTGCCTTTGCCGAGCCCCGACTGAGCGGGACTGAGCGGGAACCAGCAAAGGCAGCAGCCCGCCGCCGGCTTAGAGCTCGGCAAAGCGCGCGCTGCTGCCTTTGCTGGCTCCCGCTCCGTTGGGGCTCGGCAAAGCGCACGGGAGCCGACTTCCAGTTTCCTCGCGCTCGCATCAGACGCGCTCTGCGGGAGCTCCGAGAAAAGCTCCGTGCACAAAGCCGCTGCCTAAGGGGTCTAGGGGCAACGCGAGGCTACCGTAAGTGACCCCCTAAAAGCCCTGGGGTGAACCAGGGCGAAACAATAGCCTGCAGCGAGGCTGGAGGAGAAGCCCCTGAAGCCTACATCTCCGACGAGGTGAGACGACGGGGGGGGGCGGGACTCGTGGCACTAGGCTAAGAGTGACCCAAGGCAAGCAAGCCTCAAAGTCCGAGGGAGCAAAGCGGGGGGATATCCAATACAATAACCCCAAAGGACAAAGACAAGCCAATAGAAAGAAAGAAAAAGGAGAGGGGGAGCGGGGGAAAAATACAGACGCTGAATTCAGCTCAGCATAATAAGCCCACCCACCCCACTTCAAGGAAGAGGCGCCGGTGGAGTTTATATCGGGGACCAGAAGGGAGAAAACAAAGGAAGCCCTTCTAGTTATACAAAAGAGGATAACGTCGGAGAGACATTGAATTTTAAACTCCAACCTCCAAATCTTGAATTAAATGGACAATACCTTTATGTGCAATTAATGAGTAATAACAGAAAAATGTAGTAGCATGCTTCTGAGCTGGGCTGGGCTGATTAACAACCAGGAAGGAAGACGACAGAGTGCATAGTATTGCAAAGCGGGAGGAGAGAGGGGAGGAGAAAGAGAGACTGACGTGAGTGAGTGATAGCGACGCCAAGAGGTGAAAGAACAGACTCACAAGGAAGGCAAACCCCAGCCCAGCGGGCTGCTGCCTTTGCTGGTTCTCGCTCAGTCGGGGCTCGGCAAAAAATAAGACATCCCCGAAAATAAGCCATAGGCTTATTTTCTTGAGTTAAAATTAATATAAGACATGTCTTAAAATATGAGAAACACGGTAAATGCATCGGCAGCATGTTCCTTCTCCATTCTAAATCCAGTTTAGAGCATCTGAGTGCAGACAATACTGAACTAGATGGACAAATATTCTTATTTGACATAAGACAGCTTCCTATATTTTTTGCTGCTATAAGAGAAATATTAGGAGGTTAATGACCCACTTTCTTCTTGAGTTGAAATGCAATTATTTTGTTAGCGTGAAAAGAAATGGGATCATGAAAGGAATTAGGAAATGCATTGGTTTTACATCAAATTTTAATAGCAAAATTATGTATAAGATAATGGAAACATAGATTCTGGCTTTAAAACACCTATATATGAAATATATATATTTCACACAAAATTATGGGAATTCATTTTTTAAAAAATCGATTGAAACATTGGTTGTTGGCATTTAGTCCATCTTGAAAGACAGTGAAAGACCCCATCCTGCAATAAAGTGTTTAGAATACCCTGAACCAGAGTCAGATACACAAACGCACCAGAGTGATGGGTAAGGATTCTGAGGGCTTTTACTGTAGTTGATTGCTATGTCAGGAGAACAGTTGTATCACCTACCCTTTTGGTCTGAAATCTTCCCATCTGGGCATAAAGCACAGTCATAACAGCAAAACTTCTCCCCCTCCTTCTTTAGTTTCCGATACCCAGATTGGCAGGAGTCACTGCAGACCGAAATGGGAATCCCCTATCCATAAATAAGAAAACAGATAGGTACAACGTAGGAAATTTATATTGCACAAAGAAGCAGAGCATTTTCAAATGTTGGTTGGAAGACAAATATATTCTATTTAATCATTCACTTCAGTTTTGTTTCCTGATTTCATTACAGAGACTCAGGGCCGGCCCTAAGGCAAGGCTGGGTGGTGCAATGTGCCAGGCCGCCAGGGGGGTGCCGCACTGCTGCGCCTGCCAGACAGCCACGCTGGGAAACGGGGCGGGGGGGGGCACCAGAGGGATCTTCGCACCACGGCGCCAGGGTGCCAGATATGCTTTAGACGGCCCTGCAGAGACTGATACATAAGGTTGTACAACAAGTAGTGTTTTAGAACTGATAGTGCAGTCAAGAATAGGGGGAACTGCAATCTGTACCTGGTTAAAACCTCTTGGCCATATAATCATGGCCTTATGAATGACGAATCCTTTTCCTTCGCTCACACTTCCAACTTTCACTCTCTGGAAGGATCTGTTTGGGAAGATGACCATGTTGGTGATATCAAATCCACCTCCCATTTCCCCATTAGCATTAAATGATATTGTTTCTCCAGCTGAGTTATTGAATGAAATCCCTTGCAGAAATGGTTGCAGCTATTTGAAAGTGGAAAAGAAACAAAGGGCGAGCATGACTCTATGGACATGAAATGCTGGTTATTTGTACATTCCTTTCCTTTCTTTTATGCTTTTTTGGCAACAAAGACCCAACCAAATGTGATAAATGGTAGATGAAGGGACCTGCATAGTGATAGAAGAAAAAATTGATTCCCCATTACAGCCACCCAATTTGAGAGGAAATATGAACCTATTTCGCCAATAATTCCGTGTAGGAAAAGCTTGGATACTCTCTGATGATTTCTACAAAACTGTTCTGGGCAAAGAATAAAAATGAAGAAGTTTTTAATTGTGAATACATTACCTGCCAAGGCTGGAGATCATGGAGTTTATGTTTTTCCCCCATCAGCCATTCTTCTGTGGTGGCATCTTGATGAGATGGCCTGCAAGGCATGAGCCACAGCAAAGGCAGCATTGTAAATACTATAGCTATGGCCAGTCATGCTCATTTCAAAAACTGGATCAGGCAGGCTGTCTAACCTCTCTTCCCCAGTACATAGTCCACCTTCATAAACCAGCTCTTGGGGATTTGGAAATGAACAGACAAATGCTTGCTCCCAGAAATCCTTGAGAAAACCATCTGCCCTGGTGCTGTGGGGCTTTATGGTTTGAAGAAATTCCTGGAAGCCTGGCAGCTCTTTTGTGTGAATGCTGAAGGAGAAAGCTCCTTGGAAGAATTGTATATCAAAGCCCCTCTGAAGACCTGTTAATATGATATCAATCTGTGATGTCATGATCCACACCTTTGCAACTGATGCATTTCCTTTGTAATCAGGATGTGGGAGATAAGTAATAGTCATTAGCAACATGATAGTCAATGAACCTCCATACAGGATCAGTGTGCTAGGTTTGTCCTCCATCAAAGGTAGATAAACATTTGACAATGTATCGAAAAGTTCATCCATATCACCCATGTGTGCTTGTTTGGGGATTCTTTTTGTAAAGGCTGAACAGATTCCGTTCTTGGAAAGGAATGGTTCCAGGGTCGACAAGAAATGTTCTCCACCACCATCATCCTCAGCGAAGACCCCGACCCATGTCCACCCAAAATGTACAAGTAACTGAATAATTCCCATATATTGATGGTCTTCATTTGGGACCATGCGATAAAAAGAGTTGGAATGTGTTGTTTCAATCTTTCCTGGTGCAAACGAGCCATATGCGATCTAATAAAAACACATAGTATTATGAGATCTGCTTGGTAGAGTGTCTCCATATATGTGGCTGTTCATGGTAGAAATATTTCCTGTGAACTCTGTGAGAGGTAAAGAAAATGACACCTCATCCAGAATTTTTAGCTGATAATATGGCCATGCTTTTTTGAAATGTCTAGAGACGTGTATGGTTTACAGAAATGTATTTTAAACAAGGTTATGTCTATCTATTCTCCTTCCTGGGGGGAATGTGAGTGGGGGGGGGGGCAACAGCATACCAGTAATAAAGTAGGGAAATAGACTTTCTAACGGACAGATATCACTCTTATGTGATTGTAACTGTGGATCACCTGAATCGTTGTACCACATATTTTTTAGTTGCGCCCTTCATTCATCGTCCAGAAGTAAGTTTCTTGCTCCATATCTAATGGGAATTGCTGATGATTCTAACGAAGCCAAACTGAGATACCTATTGAACGATGAAGAACCTTCTAGATCACTCACTGTTGCTAGATATCTGATCAGCATCCTATCTCTAAAGAAGAAAAACGGACTTCTGTATGGTCCGGACAACCCTTTTAAACCATGAATCAAAATGTGATACTGATCACATCATACTGATGACATTCTGATCAATTTACCCACCAAACGAACAGGGGGTGACGTTTTATGTTGTAAAATTTTACTGTATGTTATTTTACTTTTTATCTTATTTTTGTGCAAACCCCTGATGGAAGTCACATGTAGTTCTGGGAAATGTGTGTGTGTGTGTGTGTGTGTGTGTGTGTGTGTGTGTGTGTGTGTGTGTTTTATGTGATGGGCCAATGGCTGTAATAAATATCATTCATTCATTCATTCAATAAAGTAGGGATTAAAATGTATTACCCTCCCAACTTTGTTGGACTGATCATGTTCAGATGCCTGATTATTGTCTTCCAAAGCAACAACTCTACTCCAAATTTAAAAATAGAAAGCATAATGCTGGTGGTCAACAAAAGAGGATTAAAGGCTCTTCCAAGACAAAACTTTTTTTAAAAAAAATGTAGTATAAACCCAGATAACTGGAAAACAGTGGCCTGCAAGCGCTCCAACTGGAGAACAGCCTTTACCAAAGGTATCGAGAATTTTGAAGACGTTCAAACTCAGGACGAAAGAGAGAAACATGCAAAGAGGAAGGCAAATTTGGCAAACCCTCACCATGATCAACTCCCACCTGGAAACTAATGTCTTCACTGTGGAAGGATGTGTGGATCCAGAACTGGCTGCCACAGTCACTTACAGACTCAACTGTGTGCACTGATACAATCTTACTCGGCTATGAATGATTGCCAAAGAAGAAGACCCTCCCTAAACCCTACAATCCTATGGCAGATTACAATAAATTAAAAGAAACTGGTGTGGCTACATAAGGAGTTTACAGATTACCTGAGATTTAAGAAGGGCATGTATAAGAAAGGGAAGAAAGGGGAAATCACAAAGGAGAAGTATACAAGCATAGCCAAGAGTTGCAGAGGGAAACTCAGGCTGCCTAAAGCTCAGAATGAGCTCTGGCTTGCATGAGAAGTTAAAATAAATTTTAAGAAGGTTTATTTGGCTATGTTGGAAGGAAGAGGGAGCACAAGTTAGTGGTAGGCCTATTGCGGTGAGAAGACAGATAAATGTGATTGGGTGACAACACCTATTTTGCCTCTGTCTTCACTCAAAAGAAAAGTTGTTCCAAACCTGGTGATAACAGAATAAATTATGTCAGGGAGGATCTGCAGCCCAAGATAGGAAAAGAGGTGATAAGGAAACACCTAGTTACTTTAAATGTATTGATTTACAAGGAACAAATGTCTTCCCCAGGTAACTACCAACAGTCAGCTTCACATCAATACCAATAAAGGTCATTGAGCAGATTAATATTTTTTTAAGAATGCCATTCAGACCTCTTCCTGCTTCTGAACCATAAAAGCAAAAGCAAACATGGTAAAAGATTAGTTTCTGCACATCCCCATGTCTCCCATTCAGAGATCCTACCTGTGGAATCTTGTAGGGTCTTAAGATATCTGCGATATGGAAGGAAGCATCAGAGCTAAGTCCCCCAATGACTGTGATGAGGCTGTTACAGATGCCACACTTGTAGTTTGGGTTAAATCTGTGAGATTTGAAGAGCATGTCCAGGGTGGTACGATAGGTCATCCTAGCATCATAGTAGCTGTCATAGATGTGGAACCCAAGTGTTACATTGGGCAAGGTATTGGGATTCTCATTGATCTCATTCACTGCAAACACCAAGGCAAGGACATGTTGGTGGAACTTCATCACTAAACTGGAAACAGAAGAATTTAGTGTATCACAAGATAATTTCGCCGGACCTGACATCCCACAAAAAGACTCCTTTCTGGCTGTGACTGGTTCAGATTCCATGGATCTCATTTAATTTGTTACTGATGTCTACAACCTATTAAACAACAAATCATGCATCAAAATACTGAGATCTTGGATCTGGGCATAGCTGCCAAGTTTTCCCTTTTCTCACGAGGAAGCCTATTCAGCATAATGGAATTTCCCTTTAAAAAAGGGGAGAGCTTGGCAGCTATGGATCTGGGTGACCAACAGGCCCATGCAGGTGTGGAAAAAAAGTAAAGCAAAATGATGGGGGACATCTGATGGATCAGATGTTATGGATTCCAGTTCCCATCAAACCTATCCCATAACCACTGGGGCAAAATTGGTTGGATTTGGAATCTGAGGGCCAAATCAAGAAGAGATGTCACATAAGGTTGCCAGAGTCATTTTTTTCTCTAACCATTCCAGAAAGCACAAGATCCCAAAAGGTGTTAGAGAAGCACAATTGTATTCCTGGATGGGGACAATCCCAATGTGCCTTTCCTTGAACATCATCACCATTGCTATACTGTCCTTCATCTAAGGATCACAGGGTGGTCTACAATATATATATATATATATATATATATATATATATATATATATATATATATATATATATATTGTCACTTAAAGAAACTGTTGGTTATGCTGGTGATATGACCAGGACAATGTTCTAGGGAGGAGGGAAAAGAGGAGGAGAGGGAGAAAGGTCCTTACTTTGGAAATTCATATAACTCCTGAGAAGGATGTTTTTGGAAGGATACTTCATTAAAATGGTAAATGATATGGGAAGCCATCCCACAAATGAGGAGGTCACCTCCTTGATACCATTCATGTTCTACAGGTATAGGAAGGTTAGTGGGGCACTTACTGTTACCTACTCTACATGCAATTGGAAGGAGGAGAAGCACCTTCACTAGATCTAGCATCCTGGCAGTTAAGCTTCTCTCTGCCAATACTCAATTTCACAGGGGAAAATCCACCATTGGTTTTTGAATCACCACATCTACAAAAATGCATGTCTTAAATACTGGGCGAGATTAGCAGTATTCTACTACCGGTAATTATCTGCCTAGTGATATAATGAAAGGGGATTTGTTAGAGATGAAAGTGACAGAGCCCTACTCCCGGTTTTTTTTCCACCAAAAGCCTACTAATATCTACTTTCAGGCTTGCCAAGTTATTGTTTTTCCTATTATCTGAAAAGGCTCTGGAGATTTTTCTCTCTCTGTGTGTGTGCGTATATATTTATATATGCAGTGGAGCGTGAATAATTGTAGAGGGAAGAATTCCTTCTCAGAGACCTTGAGTAGCAATTTTGGAAGCAAACATGTTTTCTTTTGTTTTAAGAAAAAGTTCTGGCTTTTCTGTTCCTAATTTTGGAGTCAGAGTCCAATAACCTCCAAAAGGCCAGAGGTTAGCCAGCCCTTGTCTAGACAACTTGGAACAACAAAGCCACACTAATTCTCGAAATGAATCACAATGTTCAGCTTCAGTTTGATCTACGGGATCAAACCTTTGCTATAAAGTATTAAAATAGCTAGTCATGGAACTGACTAAAGGAGTATTGAGTGTCTCTTTAATCCAGGCATCCCCAAACTGCGGCCCTCCAGATGTTTTGGCTTACAACTCCCATGATCCCTAGCTAACAGGATCAGTGGTCAGGGACTCAAACCAATGGCTTCAAGTTACAAGAAAGGAGATTCTGACTAAACACCTGCAAAGCACGTTCTCAAATTAGGGAGAGTGCGGGTTGTGGAAGGGTTAAAATACATCTTCTGGGTTGGGGGTGGTGTCGGATGAGAGGGAGTGTGTGTGATAGGACCATCCTGGGTTGCTGGGGGGGAAAGCATGTAGCGATTTTTGATTGACAGGGACTGACCCTTAAAGCCTCCGCGTCCAGCAGTTAGTTTCACTCTTGCAAAGTGCTTCGGATCTCCCTCCCGCCCACCGCCTTTTTCTAATGGTTTTTAGCCTGACATTGCTTTGCCTTTCATGGGGCCACTTGCTTTGCAAGGGCCCAGTACGAATTTTGCCATATGGCTGATTGGCTGTTGCCATTGGTTTTTGCCTACTGCTTAGCAAATCGTCACAACTTGTTAGGTTGGTGGTTAAAGGAAAGGGACCCCTGAGCATTAGGTCCAGTTGTGACCGACTCTGGGGTTGCGCGCTCATCTCGCATTATTGGCCGAGGGAGCCGGCATATAGCTTCCAGGTCATGTGGCCAGCATGACAAAGCCGCTTCTGGCAAACCAGAGCAGCACATGGAAACGCCGTTTACCTTCCCGCTGTAGCGGTTCCTATTTATCTACTTGCATTTTGACGTGCTTTCGAACTGCTAGGTTGGCAGGAGCTGGGACCAAGCAACGGGAGCTCACCCCGTCACAGGGATTCAAACCGCCGACCTTCTGATCAGCAAGCCCTAGGCTCAGTGGTTTAACCCACAGCGCCACCTGGGTCCCAGGTTGGTGGTTAGGCATTGGTTAATAATTCTGGTTGGTGGAGGGGTTTGGCATGGAGGTGCCTACCCCTTCATTAAAATGCTGCTCCACATAGAAGTATTCCATTAAAGGAATCCTGGGGCTCCGGGGCTCTAGTCCTTACACCCCTGCAATGCGCGGGGCTGGGGCCATTACAGAGCACGAGCCTTGGGGAGCATTTATGATTGAGGGGAGAGTGCCTGGACACATCTACCTCCTCTCCCATGGGGTGTTTACTTACAGCTAGAGAAGTTGGAGCTGATCTGTCCCAGGCGGGGGACAGATGGATTAACCAATGCCTAAGCCCACACTCACATTTAATTGTATTTAAATAAAGCTGTGGCCAAATTAATGCGGAAAACAAACAAACAAAAATTCTGTGTGTGGTGTGAGTTATTTTTTTTGGGGGGGGATGTCTGGCAACCTCGTCACGCAAGAACTTTCTGACAATAAGAGCTGTTCAAGAGTGGAACAGTCTCTGTTGGGAGGTGGTGGACACTCCTTCCTTGGAGGTTTTTAAGCAGAGATTGGATGACCATTTGTCATGGGTGCTTTAGCTGAGTTTCCTGCATTGTAGGGGAATGGACTAGATGAACCTTGGGGTTCCTCTCTTCAAGTCTATGTTTCTTTAATTCTATGATTTTATCTGGACTAGAAAATCAAAAGCTTGGATCTGCACATTAATTTTTTTAATGAGTAGGTATGAGAACTCTGGAGTGACTGGGGCAGGGTTCTTTTGGGGTAAGGACACAAGCGACTGGTCGATTTCTCTATCCCAGCGAGCCAAGAATTCATGTAGCGCTCCAAAGAGGAGGAGGAGGAGGAGGAGGAGGAGGAGGAGGAGGAGGAGGAGGAGGAGTTTGGATTTGATATCCCGCCTTATCACTACCTGAAGGAGTCTCAAAGCGGCTACCAATCTCCTTTCCCTTCCTCCCCCACAACAAACACTCTGTGAGGTGAGTGGGGCTGAGAGACTTCAGAGAAGTGTGATTAGCCCAAGGTCACCCAGCAGCTGCATGTGCAGGAGTGGAGACAGGAACTCGGTTCCCCAGATTATGAGTCTAGCACTCCTAACCACTACACCACACTGGTATTAGACAAGAAGCTTCTCTCTGTGTGTGCCACCAGCTTTACTCAAGGGGGCAAGAGAGATCTACTGAAAAGCACAAGATATATTTATCCAACCGTACTGTCTTGTGGTTTCGGCTGTGAGGCTGCTTTCTCATCCGCTTTCTTTACATAGTCATAATTTATTTATATAACACATCTTCCACAGATACAGTTGTGCTCAGATATAGATATATGAGAGAGAGAGAGAAATAAATACAGATTTATAGGTTTATAGATATATGTCTTGAAATAATGATGCATAATAAATATCCAGCTGAGTTCTACTCACAGGAGCCCCACTGAAACAAGTGGACCTAACTTATGTTAATTAATTTAATTCGGCCTGCTCTGATTAAAGCTTAGTTTAATACTACTCATGATTAATGTAAGATAACATTAAAAATCCAAGAATTAACAGTTCATTTAACAGACATCGAAATTTAAATAAATAAACACAGGTCAAGTGAAACTACCCAAGAGCTTCACTTACAAAATTAACCTGAATGCTGATGATATTGGTATGTGCAACCACCACCAACCCACAGTTTTATCTTTCGGTTCAAAATCTCAGAATGTCCCAACTTAATTAATTTAATTAATTATTCCAGAAGCTATTTCTAGTTTATCTTATGCAGAAGGAGCTGATGGAGCTTCCCACAATAGCTGCTGAACAGTCTCAGTGTGAGCTGAATGTGCATTTCATCATTTAAGCACAACAGTCACCTGTGTGGAACGTAGGGGCAGAGATGTTATTAGGATCCTTCTACAATTGGCTGCAGTCCTTTTTATAACCAAATGCAAAAATGTTATTGAATATGCAAATGTATCAATCCATTACAGATTTGTTTAAATACCAAGTTTCCTACTTGAAATTTAGAGAACATCATGGAGACGATGTTGCCCTTAGCCACATTTCTCTTTGTCTTCTCTATCCTTAAACCTGGTCAGTTGTATTATTTGTACTTGATTGTAGCGGGAAAATGCCATCCTGCAGACTCTTTTTAACGTTTATAGCATTCTTTCATTTTATATTTTCAAGTGCTGAGCTAGGATACCTGAGATGTTTTCCTTCTTTTCTATAGTAGTGAGAAGCATGAACAAGTGCAGTCCCATTTTCAAAATTATCGGATCGCATCATGAGAAATATTTCGCTTTGTTCAGAAAGAGGATTAAGCATTATTTAAAAGTTAAAAATGCAACAGCTTTATTATGTTTTATTATGTTTTTATATAAGAGCTGGAAGCCACCCAGTGCGGTGGGACAACCCAGTCTGATGCACAGAGTAAATAATAATAATAATAATAATAATAATAATAATAATAATAATAATTCATATTTCTTTCTTGTATACTCTTGCAGCATGTTTTAAAATTTAATGTGTTTCCCTCCCATTTCTTTCTGCCAGGATCCCCCTCTGAAATTCGACTGGTTGAGTCTGGTGAGGGAATCAGGAAGCCTGGAGAATCCCTCCAGTTGACCTGTACTGTCTCTGGTTACACCATCACTGCTGGCTATACTTGGAACTGGGTCCGCCAGCCTCCAGGGAAAGGACTGCAATGGATAGGAAGGGGATATTTCAGAAGTTCAAGATGGATCACAGAATATGGTTCAGCCTTCCAGAGCAGGATTTCCATCTCTCCTGATTCATCCAAGAATGCATATCATCTCCAGCTGAATTCCCTGACAGCTGCAGACACAGCCATGTATTACTGTGCAAGGGAACACAGTGACACAGAGCAAGTATGCCATCTGTACAAAAAGGAGAAGTTTCCTTTTTTCTGCTTCTGTTGCAAGTTCTTCCTTCAATGCACACCGCACCTCTGGCTTCTCAGACTGGAAATTACCAGGGGGGTGAGAGGGTGGAAGGAAGAATTCTGCAGTAGAAAGTTCTAGCTTCTCATCAAAGAGCATGATTTTACCAGGGCATTGAAATCACAGTGCTTTTAGGGAGAAATAATGAAGCAATGTATTGTTTTGCTTCATCTGCTCCATGTACATTTTTTTCACACATATCTTTACAATTATTTATGTATCTATTTATTTCATTAAATTTATACACAGCTTGATTGTAAACAAAACACAACACAACACCTTCAAGGAAGATTACAAAAAGAAACATATCCTTCAGATATATCCATTTTCAAAAACATTGTTTGGAAAAATGCATGGCAAATTTCAGATAAGTTTGAATTTCAAAGGAGAAATGTATTTTGGACCACATATTATTTTGGAAAGTGTGAGTTTGATAGATTTGGCTTTAAATTTGTGCTGCATTGATTTTTTTTTTTACCTACCCCTAGCACAGAAACATTACTATCTTCACCTACGTTCTATAAAGATCTTGTGCGGCGAGTTTCATCTCCGTGCATTGTGAACCTCACACAGGTTACAGAAGGAAAATAAAATATGTAATGCAAATATGTAAAGGAAACTACTGAACATCCAGATTTTGCTGATTTTCAATTCCCATAATCTCTTTGGTTGAGTCAATCTTCACACCCTTTTCTGGAGCATCATATTACTTCTTCTTCTTCTTCTTCTTCTTTTATTTGATTTTTATTGAAGTTTTTATCTCTACAAAATAACAGAACGAAAGAAAGGTGTACACATATGTACATTTTAGTAGCACAAAGTATCCCACCACCACCACCGTATTACAATGGCACCTTGGGTTAAGAACTTAATTCGTTCTGCAGGTCCGTTCTTAACCTGAAACTGTTATTAACCTGAGGCACCACTTTAGCTAATGGAGCCTCCTGCTGTCGCTGTGCTGCCAGTGTGCAATTTCTGTTCTCATCCTGAAGCAAAGTTCTTAACTATTTCTGGGTTAGCAGAGTCTGTAACCTGAAGCGCCTGTAACCCGAGGTACCACTGTACTTCTATCAACTCTTCCTAGGGTCTTTGATATGAGCCAGGCTAGTTTTAGAGAGAATTTAGGAAATCTAACTTTGGAATCTCAAATAATTCTTAAGATGGGGGTTCCGTGAAGGAGGGTTCAGCAACATAATAAATTACAGGATGTGTGAAGCCATACCACCAATGAGAAAGTCACCTGGTTGATACCACTTAATGTGGAACAGTTATGGGATCATTTGTGGGGCAATTACTGGAATCTACTTCACACACATTGGGAGACACGAGAAACACCATAATTAGGTACATCATCCTGGCAATAAAACAAATTGCACTGCATTCATCAAAAACATCCGCTTAGTTTAGTTTAGAGGAAACATGGGTTTCATAGCCTGCACACTATTTAAAGTGAAACATCTCGTCTTTTCTTTAGCATCAACAGTTACAAAGAAATGTCTGCCTTGAGTATTAGCTGACTTTTCTAGCACGCTTCTTTAGTGTCTGTCTGATAACATGAGTAAAAGGGAGCTGCCAGACATGAAACTGTCAGAGCTCAACCTGCATCTTGCCGAAGTCCCAGGTGGCACTACATCAGTGGTGTTTTTTATTCCCTTCCAGGCTTGGTTATTTCTTTCTTTTCTTTTCTGCAGTCTAGCATGAAACCTCTGGAGATTTCCCCTGATGGCAATCATAGTGATCTGAATAAATGCAGGAAACAATAATGATTTCTTCAGAGTTTGGGGCACTGAATGATTGGTACTTTGGGCAGTAATCATGTTTCGTTGCAAAGAAGAAGAAAAAGACTTCCTCATTTGTTTCTTCATGTTTTTAAAGAATTGTGCTTTTTATAGTTTTAACAGTTACCTATTTCCTTTGCAGTAAGCTGTCCTGTGGCTTGTGGGGGAGAAGGCATAAAATTAATCGGAATAAATATTGTTTGAACACTCCTGTTGTGTAGAGCAGGGAGAGGTGATTTCAGAACCACTGGCAATAATCTTTGAAAATTCCTGGAGAACAGGAGAAGTTCCAGCAGACTGGAGGAGGGCAAATGTTGTCCCTATTTTCAAAAAGGGGAAAAGAGAGGACCCAAACAATTACCGCCCAGTCAGCCTGACATCAATACCAGGAAAGATTCTAGAGCAAATCATTAAGCAAACAGTCTGTGAGCACCTAGAAAGAAACTCTGTGATCACTAAAAGTCAGCATGGGTTCCTGAAAAATAAGTCATGTCAGACTAATCTGATCTCATTTTTTGACAGAATTACAAGCCTGGTAGATGAAGGGAACACTGTGGATGTAGCCTATCTTGATTTCAGCAAGGCCTTTGACAAGGTGCCCCATGATATTCTTGTAAAGAAGCTGGTAAAATGTGGGCTAGACAATGCTACCATTCAGTGGATTTGTAACTGGCTTACTGACCGAACCCAAAGGGTGCTCATCAATGGCTCCTCCTCATCCTGGAGAGTAGTGACTAGTGGGGTGCCACAGGGTTCTGTCTTGGGCCCAGTCTTGTTCAACATCTTTATCAATGACTTGGATGATGGGCTTGAGGGCATCCTGAGCAAGTTTGCAGATGACACCAAATTGGGAGGGGTGGCTAACACCCCAGAGGACAGGATCACACTTCAGAATGACCTTAACAGATTAGACAACTGGGCCAAAGCAAACAAGATGAATTTTAACAAGGAGAAATGTAAAGTACTACACTTGGGCAAAAAAAATGAAAGGCACAAATTCAGGATGGGAGACACCTGGCTTGAGAGCAGTACATGTGAAAAGGATCTAGGAGTCTTGGTAGACCACAAACTTGACATGAGTCAGCAGTGTGATGCAGCAGCTAAAAAAGCCAATGCAATTCTGGGCTGCATCAATAGGAGTATATCATCTAGATCAAGGGAAGTAATAGTACCACTGTATTCTGCTCTGGTCAGACCTCACCTGGAGTACTGTGTCCAGTTCTGGGCACCACAGTTCAAGAAGGATACTGATAAGCTGGAACGTGTCCAGAAGAGGGCAACCAAAATGGTCAAAGGCCTGGAAATGATGCCTTATGAGGAACGGCTTAGGGAGCTGGGTATGTTTAGCCTGGAGAAGAGAAGGTTAAGGGGTGATATGATAACCATGTTCAAATATATAAAAGGATGTCATAATGAGGAGGGAGAAAGGTTGTTTTCTGCTGCTCCAGAGAAGCGGACACGGAGCAACGGATTCAAACTACAAGAAAGAAAATTCCACCTAAACATTAGGAAGAACTTCCTGACAGTAAGAGCTGTTCGACAGTGGAATTTGCTGCCAAGGAGTGTGGTGGAGTCTCCTTCTTTGGAGGTCTTTAAGCAGAGGCTTGACAGCCATCTGTCAGGAATGCTTTGATGGTGTTTCCTGCTTGGCAGGGGGTTGGACTGGATGGCCCTTGTGGTCTCTTCCAACTCTATGATTCTATGATTCTATGATTCTAAGTCTGCCTTCTGTACAAAAAGGAGAAGTTTCCTTTTTTCTGCTTCTGTTGCAAGTTCTTCCTTCAATGCACAACTCTGTTTTTCATCCAGAAGGCATTCAAAATTACATGTTCATTGTTATAAAAAAAAATGTGTGTTCCCTGCATTCAATGGATTCACTTCTTCTTCTACCTTCCAAGGGGCAGATGGGGCTCGTCAGCCTGGGAAGGTAGCCCATCTAGGAGAAGCCCATCCCCACATGAAATCCTGAATCTCCAGAAAAAAATCAGAAGGAGACAGCGATCTGGACATTAAAATAAAACTGGGCGGACAGGATGTCTATAAATATTAAAGCACTGCTCCTCTGGCTTATCAAATAAATTTCCGGGGTGATGATGTGGGTGGGGAGAATAAGAGTTCTATGACGGATAATTTCTTCAACTGGTGTATCTCACTGCTGACTATTTCTGTCTCAAGTAATTTAGATTGCTATGAATCATGCAATTGATGTCAGGAGCAAATAGGCATTGCAGTCTTCAGTCCAAATATAATTTACAATGCTTAAAGCCACGTGTTTCTGTTTCTTTCTATACATAGATTGTGCGTACTAGGGGGACACATTTTGAGGGGGAAATGGAATCAAGTCAGTCTGCTTCATCAAGCAGCTTGTCCAAGCCAAAGAAAACTGCCATATCACTCTGAATTAAATCATGGACCTCCAGTGCAATTAGGAAGGAGTCAGAGATCTGGACATTAAATAAAACTGTGCAGACATTGTATCTGCAAACATGGAAGCATCGCTCCTCTGGCTTCTCAGACTGGAAATTACCAGGGTGGTGAGAGGGTGGAAGGAAGAATTCTGCACACTATTTAAAGTGAAACATCTCATCTTTCCTTTAGCACCAGCAGTTACAAAGAAATGTCTGCCTTGAATATTAGCTGACTTTTCTAGCACGCTTCTTTAGTGTCTGTGTGATAACATGAGTAAAGGGGAGCTGCCAGACTGTCAGAGCTCAACCTGCGTCTTGCCCAAGTCCCAGATGGCACTACATCAGTGGTGTTTTTAATGCCTTTCCAGGCTTAGTTATTTTTTTCTTTTCTTTTCTGCAGCCTAGCATGAAACCTCTGGAGATTTCCCCTGGTGACAATTATAGTGATCTGAATAAATGCAGAAGACGATAATGATTTCTTTAGAATTTAGGGCACTGAATGATTGGTACTTTTGGCAGTAAAGCAGGTTCTCCCCTTAAGGAGAGCATGGGTTGCGGAAGGGTTAACAAGGGTTCCTGGTTTGGTGGGCTGGTCAGTTTGGATGGCCACTGAGGGTATTGTTGCTGGGTAGAATGTTATGTTGCAATTTGTTTGATTGACAGCCACAGCCTATATGTACTGGGCAAGCAGCTTGCGGTTTCACTTTTGGTGCTTGCAACGGATCTCCCTCCCTATATTTAGGGGTTTGTTTGCACATGACGTTGCTGTGCCTGTCATGGGGTCATCCGTATCGATGCAGGGGCCTAGTAGGAATTTTGCCACTTGGCTGATTGGCTAGTGACTTGTGGTTTTTGCCTACTACATAGCAAAATGTCACAAGATATAATATATTTATCCAACCGTACTGTCTTGTGGTTTCAGCTGTGAGGCTGCTTTCTCATCTGCTTTCTTTACATAGTCACATGTTTTTATTTATATACCACACCTTCCACAGATACAGCTGTGCTCAGTTATAGATATACAGTGGAACCTCGGTTTATGAACACCTCGGTTTACGAACGCCGCAGACCCATCTGGAACGGATTAATTCATTTTCCATTACTTTCAATCGGAAAGTTCGCTTCAGTTTATGAACACTTCAGTTTATGAACAGACTTCCGGAATCAATTACACCCATGCTTCGGGTTAAGTACGCTTCAGGTTGAGTACTCCGTGGACCCGTCTGGAACGGATTAATCCACTTTCCATTACTTTCAATGGGAAAGTTTGCTTCAGTTTATGAACGCTTCAGTTTATGAACAGACTTCCGGAACCAATTGTGTTCATAAACTGAGGTACCACTGTATGAGAGAGAGAGATAAATAAATACAGACTTATAGGTTTATAGATATATGTCTTGAAAAATGATGCATTATAAATACCAAGCTGAGTTCTACTCACAGAAGCCCCACTGAAACAAGTGGACCTAACTTATGTTAATTAATTTAATTCGGCCTGCTCTGATTAAAGCTTAGTTTAGTACTACTCGTGATTAATGCAAGATAACATTAAAAATCTAAAAATTAACAGTTCATTTAACAGACATTTGAATTTAAATAAATAAACACAGGTCAAGTGAAACTACCCAAGAGCTTCACTTACAAAATTAACCTGAATGCTGATGATATTGGTATGTGCAACCACACCACCACACCACAGTTTTATCTTTCGGTTCAAAATCTCAGACTGTCCCAATTTAATTAATTTAATTAATTATTCCAGAAGCTATTTCTAGCTTTTCTTATGCAGAAGGAGCTGATGGAGCTTCCCACAATATCTGCTGAGCAGTCTCAGTGTGAGCTTTAGAAATCAAAATTTAAATCTTTGTGTTTCATTTTGCACTGAATGTGCATTTCATCATTTAAGCACAACAGTCACCTGTGTGGAAAGTAAGGGCAGAGATATGATTAGGATCCTTCTACAATTGGCTGCAGTCCTTTTTATAACCAAATGCAAAAATGTTATTGAATATGCAAATGTATCAATCCATTACAGATTTGTTTAAATACCAAGTTTCCTACTTGGAATTTAGAGAACATCATGGAGACGATGTTGCCCTTAGCCACATTTCTCTTTGTCTTCTCTATCCTTAAACCTGGTCAGTTGTATTATTTGTACTTGATTGTAGCGGGAAAATGCCATCCTGCAGACTCTTTTTAACGTTTACAGCATTCTTTCCTTTTATATTTTCAAGTGCTGAGCTAGGATACCTGAGGTATTTTCCTTCTTTTCTATAGTAGTGAGAAGCATGAAAAAGTGCAGTCCCATTTTCAAAATTATCGGATCGCATCATTAAAAATGTTTAGCTTTGTTCAGAAAGAGGATTAAGCATTATTTAAAAGTTAAAAATGCAACAGCTTTATTATGTTTTATTAAAGCCACCCAGTGTGGCTGGGGCATCCCAGTCTGATGGGCAGAGTAAATAATAATAATAATAATAATAATAATAATAATAATTCATATTTCTTTGTTGTATAATCTTGCAGCATGTGTTAAAATTTAATGTGTCCCCCCCCCATTTCTTTCTGCCAGGATCCCCCTCTGAAATTCGACTGTTTGAGTCTGGTGAGGGAATCAGGAAGCCTGGAGAATCTCTCCGGTTGACCTGTACTGTCTCTGGTTACACCATCACTGCTGGCTATACTTGGCACTGGGTCCGCCAGCCTCCAGGGAAAGGACTGCAATGGATAGGAAGGGGATATTTCAGCAGTTCAAGATGGATCACAGAATATGGTTCAGCCTTCCAGAGCAGGATTTCCATCTCTCCTGATTCATCCAAGAATGCATATCATCTCCAGCTGAATTCCCTGACAGCTGCAGACACAGCC
The DNA here is from genome assembly GCF_963506605.1 of Zootoca vivipara. Lineage (NCBI taxonomy): Eukaryota > Metazoa > Chordata > Lepidosauria > Squamata > Lacertidae > Zootoca > Zootoca vivipara. The sequence continues at coordinate 46,517,941 of NC_083288.1, forward strand.
ATGTATTACTGTGCAAGGGAACACAGTGACACAGAGCAAGTCTGCCATCTGTACAAAAAGGAGAACTTTCCTTTTTTCTGCTTCTGTTGCAAGTTCTTCCTTCAATGCACAACTCTGTTTTTCATCCAGAAGGCATTCAAAATTACATGTTCATTGTTATATAAAAAAAAGTGTGTTCCCTGCATTCAGTGAATTCACTTCTTCTTCTACCTTCCAAGGGGTAGATGGGGCTCGTCAGCCTGGGAAGGTAGCCCATCTAGGAGAAGCCCATCTCCACATGAAATCCTGAATCTCCAGAGAAATTCAGAAGGAGCCAGCGATCTGGACATTAAAATAAAACTGGGCAGGCAGCATGTCTATAAATATTAAAGCACTGCTCCTCTGGCTTATCAAATAAATCTCCGGGATGATGATGTGGGTGAAGAGAAGAAGAATTATGTGACTGATAATTTCTTAAACTGGTGTATCTCACTGCTCACTATTTCTGTCTCAAGTAATTTAGATTGCTATGAATCATGCAATTGATGTCAGGAGCAAATCGGCATTGCAGTCTTCAGTCCAAATATAATTTACAATGCTTAAAGCCACGTATTTCTGTTTCTTTCTGTACTCAGATTGTGCGTACTAGGAGGACACATTTTGAGGGGAAAATGGGATCTAATCAGTCTGCTTCATCAAGCAGCTTGTCCAAGCCAAAGAAAACTACCATATCACTCTGAATGAAATCATGGACCTCCAGCACAATTAGGAAGGAGTCAGAGATCTGGACATTAAATAAAACTGTGCAGACATTTTATCTGCAAACATGGAAGCATCGTTCCTCTGGCTTCTCATACTGGAAATTACCAGGGTGGTGAGAGGGTGGAAGGAAGAATTCTGCACACTATTTAAAGTGAAACATCTCATCTTTCCTTTAGCACCAACAGTTACAAAGAAATGTCTGCCTTGAATATTAGCTGACTTTTCTAGCACACTTCTTTAGTGTCTGTCTGATAACATGAGTAAAGGGGAGCTGCCAGACTGTCAGAGCTCAACCTGCGTCTTGCCCAAGTCCCAGATGGCACTACATCAGTGGTGTTTTTTATGCCTTTCCAGGCTTGGTTATTTTTTTCTTTTCTTTTCTGCAGCCTAGCATGAAACCTCTGGAGATTTCCCCTGATTGCAATTATAGTGATCTGAATAAATGCAGGAGACAATAATGATTTCTTCAGAGTTTGGGGCACTGAATGATTGGTACGTTTGGCAGTAATCATGTTTCATTGCAAAGAAGAAGAAGAAGAAAAGACTTCCTCGTTTGTTTCTTTATGTTTGCCTTGCTTTGAAGAAAGCAGAACCAATTAATATTGAGAGGGAATAATCTATATTTGCAATCCTGAGTCCAACAATTTTTTAAAAGATGTAGCTCCTATATTGTATATTATGGCTAAAATGGAGGTGCATAGTCTCTCTTCAATTTTGGCACAAAAGAGAGAAACACCTTGCTCAAAGGAAAAAGGCAGCAGTGTGGTGCAACAGGTAGAGCAGCTTGTTCATAGTATAGTTTGGAGCTAAAGCTCACTTTGATGGCCTTGCACCATCTCTTGTGGGCCCAATGGACAACACAAAATTATTATAAAGATTATAAGGACAGGCTCTATCACAGCCAGCCTATCGGAGAGACATTTTCATGTGCTGACCCTATGTATACTTATTAACCCACAAGTCCCACACAGGTAGATGTGCTTTATTCCTAAGTGGAGATTGTCATTGTTGCGATCACACAAGGTCCCCGGACATTTTACGGTCGATTGACCCCTGTGCCACCACTGGTATCCCGCTGCCACCAACCAGGCGCTTCCTGGTAATCACTGAGTCCCGTCAGAGTTTGAAAGTGAACATAAACTTCAGTTTATTTTGTACAGAGAACAAGCGTATGGTTTCTTAAATGGTGCTCAGACAATATATTAATTTGGTTCATCTACTGGCCTATACCTTCCTATAATTCCCTCACTCTTGTTCACAATCCAAATCAACCTCCTCCCAGTTTCCACTTGAAACTCATAGGTTGCTGTTCCTCTCAGATGCTAACTGTTTCTGACTCAGATTTGTTTTATCTCACACACTCTAACCAACCCACAGACTTCCTCGTCTCAACTCAACCCCTCAGTTCAACTCCCCAACTGAACTCTCAACTGAACTAACCCTGAATCCCCCCCCCCGGCTTGTTTTATAGCCTAACTCTTGTAAGCCAAAAAATGGCTTATCTTCTGCATTAGCCAATAAAACTCAGAGACAAGAGGAATTAGGAGTCCATTTTGTTTATTGCAAAGCAATAAGGTTACAGTCGAATCTTTTCGCAAAACTGCAACTCCGCCCAAAGGTCGGGCAGGAATTTATAACATTTCAGACAAAGGATTTTGATTTAACCAATCACATAGAGCATTACATCATTTAATATTTTAATATTCATCATGATCTCATTTCATATTTAATACGTATATCATTACCTAATCTAATACGCATGCGCAATAAGCATTGCTAACTAGGCCAAGGATTGCTAGCTAGGCCTTTGATTCTCAATAATACATTACATTGTCAGATAATATGCGTGTTGGGAACCTGTGTTACATGTACCATGTAACAATTTGTGTTCTAGCTTATGAATTATATCTTTGTGATTTGCGTGTTAGCTGACCTTCTGTTCTGGTAAAAGAACGGCATCTTGCTAAATCATCAGTTTCTTAAAGCAACAGGTTACCATAATTCACTATTATAAGCATATTCCAGGATTTATAGGGATTTACATTATCACCTTAATTGGGGTCATTTGGGGCCCTGCTACATAACTGACTCCGCCCCCTGGGTTATTATTGGTTAAACAATTAAGTCTTTCACTCTCAGCACTAGCGGCATAGGGCTCACGCCACAGTCATATTTGTCATTTATCTCAGTTTCTACACATTTCCACATCAGTTGAAATGTGATTATTACATAGACACACACACACACACACACACACACACACACACACACACACCTCCCCATGGAAATCCATTATTATTTTATTGTGAATTTATCCTAATATACGTATTATTGAAAAGTAATTTCCCCTAATATAATGCATGTTTTCATGTTATTTTCACTATTATATGCACTTGGAAGAAGTGCAAATTTTGAAGGATGTCTGTTTTTGATCACATACCTCTGGTTACAAACTTAATTTGTTCCGGAGGTCCGTTCTTTACCTGAAACCATTCTTCACCTGTGATACCACTTTAACTAATGGGGCCTCCTGCTGCCACTGTGCCACTAGGACACAATTTCTGTTCTCATCCTGAGGTAAACTTCTTAACCCAAGGTACTACTTCCAGGTTAGCGGAGTCTGTAACCCGAGGTGTTTGTAACACAAGGTGTTTGTAACCCAAGGTACCACTGTATTATGCTGGTTCACCTTTAAATGTTAAATAGTTTTTTTTAAAAAAAACCACACCTCTTTGTAAACCTCTTTGAGGATTATTATTATTATTTACAATTGAGCCACTTATACATTTTATTAAATAAATAATCAATGCAAACTAAACTGAAGTCTTCTGCCATTTCTACTCCTATGTACATGTTGCTGGGTCCTTGTCAGCAGTGATACAGCAGGGAGGGTAACACATTGGAGGGTGTTCCACACCATCTTTAGATTCTTACAGTCTTTTTGTGATATGTTCCCTACAGTTCAGCTCAGGCCTCAGAATAATGATGTAGCATTTGGGGGCAAAGATACAAACCAGTAGTCCAGCACTGGAGGCCAAAATGGAGAAGATCTCCACAGCCACCATATATTTCCCCTTGGTGCTCACATATGCTGGGACAAAGGACAACCAAACACTGCAAAACACCAGCATGCTGAAGGTGATGAACTTGGCTTCATTAAAAGTATCTGGCAACTTCCTGGCCAGGAACGCCACGGTGAAGCTGATGATGGCCAGGAGACCTATGTAGCTCAGGACAAGATAAAACATGGTGACAGAGCCTTCACTGCATTCTGCTACAATTTCTCCACTGAGTGAATGCATGTCGAAATCTGGAAAAGGAGGAGAGGTCCCTAACCACACCATACAAATACTAGCTTCAATAAAGGAGGAGGAAAGGACAATGGAGTTGTTCAGTCTTTTCCCTACCCACTTTCTTATGCTGGAACCTGGCCTGGTGGCCTGAAAAGCTAAAACCACAGTGATGGTTTTCGCCAACACACAAGACACAGCCACTGAGAAAATGATACCAAATGCAGATTGACGGAGAGCGCAAGTCACCTTCCTTGGTTGTCCAAGAAATTGCAATGAACAGAGGAAACAGAGGAGGAGAGAAATGAGTAGAATAAATGTGAGGTCCCGGTTGTTTGCTTTGACAATGGGGGTATCTTTGTGTTTAACAAAGATTACTAGCACCAGTGCTGTGCTTATGGAAAAGATAACTGCAACCAAGACTAAGCCAATCCCTAAAGGTTCTTCATAAGACAGGAAAGTTATCATTTTGGCAATACACCCATCTCTGTCCTTGCTAGGGTATTGATCCTCTGGGCACTTGAAGCAGTCATTCATGTCTAGGTCAATATATGAAAGAGAGAAATAAAGAGAGCGGTGTCATATTTCAGTTAAGATAAGGGGGGGGCATTTGTTGATTAAAAAGTAATTGGAAATAAATGGAAGGAAAAGCTTGAATTGAGTTACTATCAGTTACATAAATCTAGGTAAAAATGGTAAAGAACCCTGGAGGGCTAAGTCCAGTCAAAAGGCAACTATGGGGTTGCAGCACTAATCTCACTTTCAGGCCAAGGGAGCAGGCGTTTGTCCATAGACAACTTCCCAGATCATGTGGCCAGCATGACTAAACCACTTCTGGCACTGTTACATAAAGCAGGTTCTCCCCCTAGAGGAGAACATGGGTTGCGGAAGGTTTAACAAGACATCCCAGGGTTGGAGAGGCGGGTCAGTTTGGATGGCTACATGTGTGATTGGTGGGTGTGCTGTTGCTGCAGAATTTTGCATGTAGCAAATGATTGACTGACAGCCTTAACCCCTATATATGCTTAGTGAGCAGCTCTCAGTTCCACTTTTGCTGCTCACAACAAATCTCCCGCCCGCCCTCCTCTAATTTTAGACGCTCTTGCATTGACCTTGCTTTGCCTCTCATGAGGTCGCCTGTTTTGGATCAGGGGCTTGGTAGGAATTTTGCCACTTGGCTGATTGGCTGGTGCCAGGTGGTTTTTGCCTACTACGCTGCAATAAGTCACAACTTGTAATGTGGGCGGTTAGGCATTGGTTCAAATTGGATGGTGGAGGGGTACGGATTTTGGTTGGGCCTGCCCCTCATGGTTGCTGCTGCCTTTAGGGGTATTCCTTTAAAGGAATCCTGGGGCTCTACATGTTTGTCCGTTTATCCCCGTTAGGGGCCAGGGTCAGGCATGAGCCTCGGGGAGCATCTGAGGGATGAGGTCAAGGGCGTGGGTCCCTGCCCCGATCTCTCCCATAGGGTGCTTACCTACTGGCTCCCCTACTAGGCTAGTGGGAGTCAGATCTGTCCCAGGCGGGGGACAGATGGCAAGAACCAATGCCTAATCAACCACTCACGTTCAGTTGTATTTAAATAAAGTTGTGGCCAAATTAATGCCAAAAACCTTAAACTTAAAATATTGTGTGAAGTGTGAGTTATTGGGGGGATGTCTTGGTACCCCGGCAGGCAAATGTAGTAGAGATCAGTGAGGCAGTGTAGGTGGGACACTATTGCTCTCCTAGCACACCAACACAACAGATCACTGTCTCTAACTGAGATGAGGAGGTGAGGGGCAAAACCTGATGAGTTTGGTCCAGTGTAGTGTCTCAGATTAGCTCCATCTCACCAGCCACTACTGAATATATGCCTATGGAAAATAGGGTTGTGTGTCTGACCACTAGCGCCATTTCAGTTTAGTCCCACATGCTACTGAATATAGTATTCAACAGCTCTCTAAAATGATTCTTAGCCTGAAAATGTCTCCCACCTTTGATATCACTTGCTGACTTGTAGATGAATGCATGGATAAACTCCATTAAAAAATTATTGTGTTTAAAGAGACCCCATTCCCTAGATTTTCCATCATAAAGATACATTTATGCTACAAGAGTTAATACTTCTTAACGGGTCTCCTGGTTTTGTTCTGCAATGGAGTATCCATTGCATTGTGTCACCTACCCTTTCGGTTGGAAATCTTGCCTTCTGGGCATGGAACACAGTCATAGCAGCAGAACTTCTCGCCTTCCTTCTTTTTCTTCTGATACCCAGCATTGCAGTACTCATTACACACGGAAATCGGACAAACCTTACCATAAACATGAAATTTTTAAAGGAAAAGTGAAATTTAATCTGTTGTTGGTGCTGTTCAACAGATGATCTACGAAGAAACAATTGCTCATATTGGTGTAACTGTACCAAGATTGAACTATAATCTGTTTTAGTATTTTAACTTTTGTATGTTTTAAAGTAGGGTTGTATTCCCCCCTGCCCTTGATTTTACTGTTTTGTCTTTTGTAAACCAGTTGGTTTTTTTTTATAATCAAGAGGTGTATGACTTTTATGAAATATAATAAATAAATAAAAGTTTTAGAGAAATGGCATTATGCAGGACATGTTCAAACAGAATATTTTCTGATGATGGCAGAGATTCTTTTTAATGGAGGAAAATTGTGGGTACCAGAGCAGGGGAAGGGAGCCTTGCTGAATCAATCTAAAGGCCCATATAGTCCAGTTTCCTGTTCTCATGGTAGCCAACCAGATTCCTATGAGAAGCTTGCAAACTCCCAAACAGTGATCATCAAAAAGTGCCATACAGTCCTACTACTGATCAAAGTTGATTTTGCTATCCTGGTAAGAATCTGCCTTTTTGCACAGAAAACTTTAAATTGTTTTCACCTGTTATGAGGAATATATAAACCTAACACTTGAACATTACATATGTGATTTACGTGTGATACTGATTTCATTACAGTAGACCAAGTAAGAGGAACCAGTAGCCTTCCAGATGTTGTTGAATTACAGCTTTAATCAGCCATAGTCTACATCTCTGTCAGGGAAGATGGGAGTTGAAGGACAGCAACTACTAGAGAACCAAAGATTCCCCCATCTCTGCAACAGACTGACTCTGACAGAATGCAGCAAATTACATTTCCAGTCCCAGATCACCCATTCAGAAAAGGTAGCAGCACCAACAAATATTATAGAATTCAGACCTGATTGAAACTTTCATGCCACACAATTATATCTGCATTGAGAGCAATTTCTTTTCCTTCAGGAGCCTTGGGATAAACCATTCCAATTTTCACCCTAAGGAAGGAGATGTTCGGAAACGTGATCATGTTCACAATGTCAAATCCACCTCCCATCTCCCTATGATTAGTCAAGGACACCGTTTCTCCAGCTGAGTTGTTAAATGAAATGCCTTGGAGAAATGAGTGGATCTAATGGAAAAGGGAAAAAGACACACGGGGAACTCAACTGTTTCCATGCCAAGATTTACAAACCATTCTCAAAAACAAACAAACAAACAAAACAATCTTAGGGAAATTCTCATATCTAGTAGTGGTAGAAGACTAGAAAAATACAACTTACCTGTAGGGATCATGTAAGTGACTGCATCTCAGGGATTATATTGGGAATCATGCATTCATAACTTTATGTGCGGTTTGAGGGGAATGTTCTTGAGCTGGTGGCTCCACCTGAACAGACTACTCCTGCCTGGGTTATGGAATGTGTGGCTTCTTGGTGTATATCCTGTGGAATGTATGCACACTCCATGATCCTCTACCTGGCAAGCACGTTTCAGTCTGGGTTTCAAGAAACAGGCATCTGTTGCCATTTGTTTCCTGCCTGGTTGTAAAACATTTGGTGTCTTTGACCAAAAGGGCATTCTGCATTCCTCTCTGGCAAACATCCTCCCAAAGTGCCTTTGATGTAGATCTACTATCTTTCACAGGTTTCTGTGTGTGTTTACTGCTTTTACAATTTCCTGCTTCTGCTCCTATTCACATGCTTTGTAGTGTTAATCAGGGGAATGTGAGAAGGGGGTAGGATTTCAGGATAGTCGCTGTTAATTATTCACTGTACTAGAATTTTATTGGAGCATTTGAATCTTGGTGTCACCTTAATTATAATAAAAATGGCCTGGAGAGGAAGGGGGGAGATTCATTCTTTTCCTTCTCTCTCTCAGGCTACTTGCTGGTCAAGAGCTCTGTTCCTTTGTCTTATTTCCAATGTGGTTTTGCCACACTTACCTTTTTCAGGCTTCACATATATGGGGAAATAAGGTTCCCCCAAAACACACACCATCACTCCAACTTCTTTGTAGTTGAGAAGTTGTATCCAGTGTTAGTCATATTCAGAGACAACTCATTGAGATTATGTGACATGAGAAACTTACATTCATTAATTTTAAGGAGTCAGCTCTGTGTAGAGCTTAGTTTGACTTGAATACAACCAAGTGTACCAAATCTACCAGTGGATGATACAGTTGTTTCAATTTGCATTAATATATTCACAACAATAGCCATTTTGTAGTTAAGACTACCTGCCAAGTCTGAATATCTTGAAGCCTTTCCCCCTGTGCCATCGCTCTGAGATTGGACCTGGATGAGCCCATGCTGTGCAAAGCATGCGCCACTGCATAGACTGCATTATAAACGCTGTAGCTGTGGCCAGTCATCTGCATTTCAAAGATAGACTCAGGGAGATTCTCCACCTTTTCCTCTCCAGTACATATGCCATCCACATCCATTGGCACACTGGGGTTTGGCAATGAACAGTCAAAGGCTTGCTGCCAGAAGGCTCGGGAAAAACCATTATCTTGTGTCTTGCAAGGCTGTATATTTCGAATATATCCCCGGAACCCCAGACATTGATTTGAGTGAATTGTGAAGGAAATACTGCCCTGGAATATTTGAAAATTACTACGTGTTATTTGGCCTGTTACTGCAAAATCAATCTGGGTTGTCATAATCCACACCTTTCCAATGTATGTGTTTTCCCTATATCCAGGATCTTCCAGGGCCACTAAGGCACTTAACCACAGGATGATCATACTTTCTCCATAGACAACAAATGTTCTGACCTTGCTATCCAAAAAAGGCAAATAAATTTCGGAGGTCATATCAATCAGTTCATCAAGGGAAAGGAAGCGACCTTGGTTGGGGATTCTTTGGGTGAAGGCTGAACAGATGCCATTCTGAGAAAGCAGTGGCTCCATCGTCTGCAAGAAATGGTCTCCGCTGTCATCACCCACAGCAAGCAGGCCAACCCATGTCCATCTAAAACTCTGTAGCACACGGATAATCCCCATATACTGACCGGCTTCATTGGGGGCCATGCGGTAAAATGAAGCAACCTGCCTTGTTCCGGTACTTTCTGGGGCAAAGGACCCATAGGTAAGCTGAAAAAGAAATGCACAAATATTTTAGGGATGGGTTAGTAGGAATTCTTTAGTACAGTGGTCCCTCGGTATACAAACACAATTGGTTCCGGAAGTCTGTACTTAACCTGAAACGTATTTAACCTGAAGCAAACTTTCCCATTGAAAGTAATGGAAAGTGGATTAATCTGTTCCAGACGGTCCGTGGAGTACTTAAACTGAAGCGTACTTAACCTGAAGTGAACTTTCCCATTGAAAGTAATAGAAAGTGGATTAATCTGTTCCAGATGGGTCCATGGAGTACTCAACCTGAAGCGTACTTAACCCGAGGTATGAGTGTAATTGGTTCCGGAAGTCCGTACTTAACCTGAAGAGTACTTAACCTGAAGTGAACTTTCCTATTGAAAGTAATGGAAAGTGGATTAATCCATTCCAGACAGGTCCACAGAGTATTTAAACTGAAAATACTCAAACCGAGGCGTACTTAAACCGATGTATGACTGTATATGTGAATGTATTTTCAAGCAATGAGTATTGGGCGAGGTTGACAAAAGCATGATTTAAATATGCAGGTTAATATTAGAAGCCAAGACAAGAACTCTCCAGGAGGACATAATACAATTTACCCTAGTCTATACCTCATGATCCCTTTCCCTACCACCTGTCTTGGATAAATTTGGATTTTGTTTTTTAAAACATCCCAAAATATTTTCTTAATAAATCAATCATAACTACCTGTCTTTCTGAACTGCAACACTACTGTCTTAATGCAAATCCACCTAGTTCACACTTAGTAATGGTTTGTGAACATCCCCATTTATCTACACACAATTCTTACCTGTGGAATCTTGTAGAGGTTTAAGATGTTTGCCATATGGAAAGAGATATCAGAGCTCAGGCCCCCTATGACAGCTATAAGATTTTTTGGGGATTGGCATTCATAGTTTGGGATAAATTTATGAACTTTGAAGAGCAGGTCCAGAGTGGTTCGATAGGTCATCCTTGCATCGTAGTAGCTGTCACAGATGTGGAAACCCAGTGTGATGTTTGGCAAGATTTCCATGTTTCTGTTGATCTCATTTACAGCAAATGCCAAGGCCAGGACATGCTGGTAGAACTTTGATACTACACTGCAAAGAGAGTCACATGATATTTCCATGGAGATTACAATGCTGGTCCATTAAAATTAATGCAAACTATTTTTTTAATCAACTCATTAGATTATATCATTGTTATAATGTTAGAGAGCAAATCACCACAGATAGGAACTGCCAAGAAGCAGAAAGTGTGATCAGTGAGTAAGTGAAGAGAATAAACCACAGAATTGTATCAGTGGAGAGAGCGAAGCAGAAAAGAACATCCATTTGTACCCATTTTCATTAATGGGCAATGGGGGGGGGGAGATTAATTAAAGTGTCATATATAGGACCCAATAAGTAATGAAATCTAGATCCATGCCTTTATTTGACTTGTTAATTTGCCCAGTTTTGACTGCTTGTATGTTTATTACTTATTCGGGTCTTTTATTAAATATTCATTTATTTATTTATAAAATATATGCAATCGCTAACATTTCTGGCAAAACAATCACAAAGCAGTTTATAGAAATGACAATATAAAATGCAGTAAATAAAATGTAATACGAAATGCTGCAAATAAAGATAAAAATGCAATAAATGTAGTTAGTGATTGAACAGGATAAAGCTCTAATGCAAAGGGGCCTGGGTAAATAATCGTTGTTGTTGTTTTTAAAAAGTTTATTGTAGCCTTATTTTTATTCCTATTAATCTATCAAGTCATTTGTTCATGTCATTTTAGGTATTTGATTTTGGAGATATCTTCCTTTTTCATAATGATAAAAAGAACTATGGCCAGTCATAGTATTTGTCCTAATATTAGCTAGTGTCTTTCACTAAGTTTCACTGACTAGCCCAGGGGTCAGCAAACTTTTTCAGCAGGGGGCCGGTCCACTGTCCCTCAGACCTTGAGGGGGGCTGGACTATATTTTGAAAAAAAATATGAACAAATTCCTATGCCCCACAAATAACCCAGAGATGCATTTTAAATAAAAGGACACATTCTACTCATGTAAAAACACCAGGCAGGCCCCACAAATAACCCAGAGATGCATTTTAAATAAAAAGGACTCATTCTACTCATGTAAAAACATGCTGATTCCTGGACCGTCCGCAGGCCGGATTTAGAAGGCGATTGGGCCGCACCCGGCCCCCGGGCCTTAGTTTGGGGTCCCCTAGACTAGTCTATTTTGTTGAAAAACTTGGACTCCATTAATATTGCCTTTTTCATTGGCAAGAATAATTTCCACCAACTTTTCTCTACGCCTTCCACATTGGCCAATGTCCTGCCACCTCCTCTTGGCGCCTACCCTTCACAGCCCTTTAAGACTTCATATGGATTTGCTTCCTTGTGAATTCTAATCATGCCTGCATGTCTGCCCATCGTTTATAATAAGGATCTCTTTTACACATTTGGTATCTCACTCATATGTCTTCCCCATATTAACATGTAATGCAAACTCCTCTAGAAATGAGCTTTCAAGTTCTTCTCATTGCCTTTAATTTCTCAAACAAACTAAAATGTTATTGGGCCGCTTTAAAGTCTTATCTGGCTGCAGGCAGATTCAGTACAATTTATGAAAACACTCAACAGTGCAGTTCTGTAGAAGTAAAGCTCGCTGAGTCCAGTGGTATTTATCTCAGATAAGTGAGTGAAGAACTGCATCCTGAATCCCACCTTCCCTCAAAAATAATACCTATTTGATTATGAGGAGGAAGTCTAGGCATGTTTTAAATGAGCTAAAGAGTGTAAGACTCACAAAATCACTAGTAGCTGAGAAAAGTGCACTAGGGTGATGACTTTTTCATTTCCCCCCCTCAAAAATTATTTCCTGTAGCTTAAATGGATGAACTTTGGCCTATTAATGACTAAAATGATGTATATTCCATTGAAATACTTAAAAAGGTTACGCACAAACCGTTTTTAATTTTTTTGTATGCCGTTTTACCATTTCATAAAATTTTATTAACAATTCTATATATATTTCGTATCAAATTTGGACACAACACCACATTCCACAATGGGGAGTGTTCTTAGCAACATAGGGTATACAAATGTCACACCTGCACAAGGTAAAATCCCCTTTTTGGGACCTCAAAACTCAGCCAGCAGACCCTGCTGGCCATGCTGGGAAGAGAACCTACAGGAGAGGTAGCAAAACATCGTCCTCTAGCGGCGTCTATACTGTTACCGCAGCTAAAAAAAGCTTCCTTGTGTGTTTGATGACCCTATATAATGTTGTATATATGTGACTTTAAAGCTTGGGTTCAATTTTATATCTGCTTACAGTGACTTCAAAAAATGGTCAAAAAACTGATAAATAAAATTTTTAAAATCATTTTGTGCATGAGGTTTTTTTTTACCAAATCCCTTTGAAAGTAAGATTTTATCTAATCTTTAATGAAAGCTCATCAAATTATGATACAGAGAAATGAGGTTGTAAAAAAGTCATCACCCTAAGGTGCACAGACCTCAGTTTGCATACAATCTCTGAAAATTCTCGTATTAAAAATGCCCCCCCCCCCAGCTCACATGGCATAGGAAGAAAAGAGAAGAAGAAGTATTCCTTACATTGGAGTATCCAAGCCCAGCTCCTGAGATGGGTGATTGTCGAAGGAAAGTTGGGGGAAAAGGTACATGATCTGAGAAGCAACTCCACCAATGAGGAGGTTCCCAGGCTGATACCACTCGTGAGGAAGAGATACGGGATCATTTACAGGGCACCTGGTAGCTTCTGCTTTGCACGCCATGTGCGGCAACTGAAGCAGCAACAGCACCACAAACAACATCTGGTGGCAGAGCTTCTCAGTAGATGCAGAGGTTGCTGTGCTTAGCAGGTGGTCATTCATTGCCACCAACCTAAATGAAACAAGCTAAACTGGAAAACAGCCAACTCTGCTGATAGGCATGCTAAAGAGAAAGTGTATTAGCCTAAACTCTTTGGAGGTCTTTAAGCATAGGCTTGACAGGCATATGTCAGGAATGCTTTGATGGCGTTTCCTGCTTGGCAGGGGGTTGGACTGGATGGCCCTTGTGGTCTCTTCCAACTCTATGATTCTATGAACTCAAACAGTATTATAGAACATGTATTGTATGACAACTAAGGTACACTTTTTGAAGACTCTCCAATGAAATGAACAGAGCCCCACCTGTCTGATTATTGTCCCTGATCCCAGCTCTGAATGGCAGAAGTCAATGGATTTTAACCAGTTTCTCTTTTGCTTGTGGTGTGTCATTATTCTGCAAAGCTGTTGGAGCTTTGATGAGGAGAAGCAATAACAATGATTCAGATAATTGCAGAGGAGATAATTATTCCTGATGTGGGGTTAAGCAAGTTACATTTCCCCTATTTTTCTGCTTAGTAGGACATAAAGTGGCATTTTGGTTCTGATGGCAACAATGAGCAAATAACATTAAGAGCCCCTGCACCCAGGAGATTTTGAATTTCAGTATCCACCAGCCCCTAGTCAACATGGTCAATGATGAGGGGATATGGGAGTTGTAGAAAAGTGTCTCATTCCTTCTTTATTCTGATGCTAGGAAAGGAGATGAACTCTATGACTTACAATGTAATTCTACAATTGTCCTCTCACTATCATTGATAAGATGATAAGATAGCAAGTGCCTAAGGGGAGCTCGTTGTTGGGATCCCCACCAACATGGCTGAGGAAGTCAATTATGAATTTACACATGGCTCATTTGTGTTGATGTTATATATGGATATTAGGTATCTTGCTTGAGTATGCATGGAATCTGATCTCTCCCACTGAGTAGTTCCTGTCTAGAATACTAATGTGAATTTTCCATTTTGGGAGAACACTTTTCACTTATGTTCCTCAGTGACAGTTCTTTTAAGAGCAGAAGGATTGTAATGTATGAATTCTCCACCCTCTACCATGTTCAAACATTTTTACACATGAGAGTAGTGAGTGTCACTAAGGCTCATGTTGCGAAAATATCATGCTGTCTGTCAGTCAGGGCCAGGGTGGTATGGTCAGCACCAGCCCTACCATTGGGAAGAGTTAGGCCACCTCAGGAAACAGATACTACAAGTATTTAGGCGTCTGGTGGACAGACGTGTGCCATGGAATACACTGTCTTATAACAGGCATTGAAGTGGAGAATAGGACTAGCAAAGACTATTAGCTACAATATGTTCTCCCTCCAATCAGTAACATCTTAAGGGTATCCAGCGCCGTGATTCAAGAATCCTCCGGTGCCCCCCCCATGGTGGCAGTAGCGCGCGGCTGAAGGGTGGAGACGGAGGATGGCGGAGCCTGGATGGCGCACACCACCTTGCTGGCCTGGGCGCAGAGGGGGCTGCTCGGCCTCCTGCCCTGGACCGGCCCCTCCTTGGCGCCTCCCTCCAGCGGCCGCTCCGGGACGTGGCGGTGGCGCACGGCCATTGAGTTTCCTCCATGAAGCAGAATCAGCAAGTCTCCTGCCTAGAGTGGCAGCAGGGGGGGGGGCTGCCAGCAGCAGCTGCTCCCAGACACCAGCCGTTCGACGCCCCTTCCACGCCACTGGTGGCCAGGCGCCCTGGCGCCTTGCGCCACCCAGCCCGGGCCTAGAGACGGCCCTGCCTCCAATGTCAGAGCACTATACCTCTGATTACCACTTGATAAGAAACACAAGTAGAGAGAGAGCTGTATTATTATTTTCATTTGTAAAGGCTTCCCATACGATGGGCATAGGGGGTTCTCTCTCTCTTTTTAGGGAGTATCTTTTTTGGAGCATTTTATTTGTTTATTTGTTTCAACCAAGGGCTTTCAGATCTATGAGTGATTTCAGAGTAGCTAGGGCAACCCAGTCAGATGGGCGGGGTACTTTTATTTTATTTTATATTATTTTATTCTATTTATTATAATAATTATAATTATACCCCACCCATCTGGTTGGGTTTCCACAGCCACTCTTATTATACAGATATTATATCATCATCATTTTATCATCATCAAAAGATTTGCAAAACTACACACTACAAGCATATTCTTGCTTTATTTTATTTGTGGCTGTTGCTGCCACTTCCTATGGTATCAAAACAATGAAAAGGTAAACCACAGTGAAGTGCAAATATATAAATGTATATGCACCAACAACCTTCACATATACAGGGAGTTTCAAAAATGTGTACAAAATCTCATGCTGATATGACTCTAGAACTGCCATATATTTCTGTCTCAGGAGGATTTTAAAAGTATGGGATACTTTAAAAGTATGGGATACTTTTCCGCATACTTTCCTGCCATGATTTAAGTAAGCTGAATCCAACTTGAATTAGATTTGGGGATATAAATGATTTACAGAAAGGTTGAGAAGTTGTTGTTGTTGTTGTTGTTGTTGTTGGGAATGGCTCCCTTTTTAGAAACCTCACTTTTAAAAAAACCTCCAAGAATGAGGTGTTTCTTGAGCTAAACTCTGTGGCAGCAGCTGACACAGCTGTATATTATTGTAGCCAAGAAATGGAAGATGAGTAGCACAGTGACTAAGGCTCTTACAAAATCTTCTGTGTTCAGAAAGAAGGGGATACCAGGGGACTAGGAGATGATTACATGCATCTTTGTCTGGCATTTAAAAAGGTATTTATTTCCTTCTTTTATGAGGTAAATAAACCCAAATGTCTATTCATAAGTTCATATTTTATCTGCTAGAAGGTTGGCCTAGAAGTTGCAACTAATGCATTATGTACAGTAGTTTGACTGCTCATGGGTGCAGAATCTGAAAGAATTGCTCTTGTGGAGAAACTTGTGGAGAAAATGGAATGCCTTATCAGTTCCTGGGCTGATCTTCCGAACCTCTTGTGAATTTTTAAAGCTCCTGATCACAACAGCCTCCAAATCTAAAAAAAAAAAAAAAAAAACAACCCATTTTTCATCTATGAAGAATGGATGAAGCAATTTTGCTTTGCCAGACTAAAGAAAAGTAGATAAACAATCAATCAATCAATATACTTTATTCGACCGATAGTCAGAACAAAAACATTTCACAATACAAAGATAAACATATAAAACTGAAGGCATCAGGAGGATACATAAAATATAAAAAATATAAAACTGAAGACATCAGCGGGATACATAAAAATATAAAACTGAGGGCATCAGCGGGATACATAAATGGGGTATGACCGCACTACTAAACCTCCTACAGGTAACCCACATCAAGACATTCGATTATACGTTTCCGACACTTGAGCGCCAGGAAAAGGAATTTAGCCACTGAGAAGGTTATTTTCCCAGTGGGCTTGTTTAGCAAATATGCTGCCTGCCGTTCTCTTGGTCGGGAACTAAACTGAGATAAATACGGGTCTATAAGATATTGCCTTAAATCATTATAAAAGGGACAACTCAGTAGAATGTGTTCTGTGGATTCTACCTCACCCAAGGCACAATGGCACATTCTCTGACCATATGGGACTCCTCCAAATCTTCCCCTCAAAACCGCCGAATCAAGGACATTCAGTCTAGCCGCAGTAAGTAGTCTGCGGTATTCCACGTAGTGGATATCCGCCAGGTAACGGGCTGGTGCAGACCGATACACCTGCTCCCCTAAAAACATCCCAGATTTCACGCGGGCTATGTCCTCCTGTCTGGCGATATCCCCCAATCTCTGAGCGATCATCGCTTTAGCGCGACTGAACGTCATGGACTCAATATAAAGGGAGGACAGACCGCACTTTTGCACTTCCTCTACCACTTCCCTTTCCCATGGAGATTTAAAATTATCCCTCAGAATCAGGGGGGCCAAACCCATCGGTCTGAAACATAGTTTGAGCCATAGCCATAATTTCGCTTTCAGGGCCACATACGTAAAGGCTTGGCAACCGGTCTCCAATCTCATGATCGCACCCGCAACAGAAGGGGGGATCCTGAGAATGGCCCTGAGGAATTGTGATTGGATGGATTCCAATCTTACAAAGTCCCTACGCGTACCCAAGGCAATGCCCACCAAAAGTAGTGGGAGAACTTTCATTTTAAAGAGTCGCAGGGCAACATCCACTGTTTGTGCCTGTTTCTTGGAGTACAGGGATCTAATCAACAGAGCTGCTTTAGAAGCATTTGCGGCTATATATTCTCTGTGTGCCAAGAAGGACCTGTTTGATCGAACTATCTGACCCAGGTATTTGAAGCAACTAACCTGCTCTATGGGAATACCATTAATTGACCACAAATTAGGTTTTGGTCGAGCAGCAAAGACCATTATTTTGGTCTTGGCATAATTAAGATGGAGCTCGTGTTGGGTCACGTATTCATGAAGAGCTCGAAGCATCCTCCTTAACCCAATGGGGGAGGTAGCTAAAAGGGCGGCGTCATCCGCATACAGGAGGACATTCAAGGCTCTACCTGCTAATTTTGGCGGGTGGAAAGCAGCATTGGTCATATGGGCCACTAGTGAGTTAATATAGAAATTAAATAGGGCAGGGGCAAGCAAGCAGCCCTGTCTTACCCCTCTAGTGGTGGCAACCGGATTAGAGACTAACCCCTTGCCATCTAGCCTAATTCTCAGGAAGGTATTTGTATGCAGATTCATAATCAGCAAAAGGAGGCGGCGGTCAATAGACGTCGCTGCCAGTTTTGTCCATAGCTGGTTCCTGGGGATTAGATCAAAGGCCTGCTTAAGGTCGATAAAGGCGACATGGAGGGCTTTTAGGCCTTTGCCAGCATATTTGTCGGCCAGATGGTTCAGGATTAGAATTTGGTCTGTTGTCGATCTTCCAGGGCGGAAACCCGCTTGTTCCTCTGCGATAATATTATTGCTCTCCATCCAGATCGTTAATTTATTGAGCAGAAACCTTGAGTAAATCTTCCCGATAACATTCAGCAAGCTGATTGGCCTAAAATTGGCCGGGTCAGTACGCGGCCCTTTCTTATGTATTAATACAATCATCTGCCTTTTTCTCCAAGGTCATAGAACACTGTGTCACGTCCCCAAATGGCTCATTCAAATGAACAGAATCCATCAAAGGACTCAGGGGTGGTGACAGCTACCTGAGGGAGTGTAAATGTGGTGTTTCCACTTCGCATTAACACCCCAGCACAGTCAGTTTGATATTTACAGTCTTTATTACATATGTACAAAAAAAGCTACAGTTCAGAATTATGTGTCCAAACCCGATGAGTCAGATTCAGGGAGTGGCTTCCTTCGATTCCCACACCAGCAAAGAAGGCGGGGGAATCGCGCGAGATGTCTTTGCCCCTTACATTTCATTTCCCTCCTTGTCTGTGCTGATTTGAAAGCCCCCTCTCTTCCAGAGTCTGAGCTCCCTTCCCAGACCTCTGGGTGGTTGAAGGGCTCTGCAGCATCCCTGAGCCCTTCCTCCTCGTGGCTAATCTCCACCCGCTCTTCCGCATGCTCTGTCTCCCCTGCTCTGCCTCTTCTGTCACTTGCTTCTCCGAATTCTCCCTGGCAGTTAATGAGGTGGCTAAGGGGTACTTGGATGAGCAACAGAAACTATGGGGAGCATGTTGGTCTTTAAACATTTGTGAGCGTGTGTGTTTAGGGTAATAAAAAATACCTTCGTTACTGGGGACACACTGAGCCAAACCATTGTTCCATCTAGTTTGGTATTTTTTACACTGGCTGGCAGTGATTCTCCAGGTTGTAGAATCAAAGAATCATAGAATCATAGGGTTAGAAGAGACCACAAGGGCCATCCAGTCCAACCCCCTGCCAAGCAGGAAACACCATCAAAGCATTCTTGCCATATGCCTGTTAAGCCTCTGCTTAAAGACCTCCAAAGAAGGAGACTCCACCACACTCCTTGGTAGCAAATTCCACTGCCAAACAGCTCTTACTGTCAGGAAGTTAAATAAAAAAAATTCCTTCAGTAGCACCTTAAAGACCAACTAAGTTTTTATTTTGGTATGAGCTTTCGTGTGCATGCGTTGAGGTGGAATCTTCTTTCTTGTAGTTTGAATCCATTGCTCTGTGTCCACTTCTCTGGAGCAGCAGAAAACAACCTTTCTCCCTCCTCTATATGACATCCTTTTATATATTTGAACATGGCTATCATATCACCCCTTAACCTTCTCTTCTCCAGGCTAAACATACCCAGCTCCCTAAGCCGTTCCTCATAAGGCATCATTTCCAGGCCTTTGACCATTTTGGTTGCCCTCTTCTGGACACGTTCCAGCTTGTCAGTATCCTTCTTGAACTGTGGTGCCCAGAACTGGACACAGTACTCCAGGTGAAGTCTGACCAGAGCAGAAGACAGTCGTACTATTACTTCCCTTGATCTAGATGCTATACTCCTATTGATCCAGCCCAGAATTGCATTGGCTTTTTTAGCTGCTGCATCACACTGTTGACTCATGTCAAGTTTGTGGTCTACCAAGACTCCTAGATCCTTTTCACATGTACTGCTCTCAAGCCAGGTGTCTCCCATCCTGTATTTGTGCCTTTCATTTTTTTGGCCCAAGTGTAGTACTTTACATTTCTCTTTGTTAAAATTCATTTTGTTTGCTTTGGCCCAGTTGTCTAATCTGTTAAGGTCATTTTGAAGTGTGATCCTGTCCTCTGGGGTATTAGCCACCCCTCCCAATTTGGTGTCATCTGCAAACTTGGTTTTCTGATAGGGGACTTTCACAGCCCTACCAGGAGGTGACAGGCAATAAACCATACATGCCAAGCAGATTTCTCCTGAGTTATAGCCCTTCCCTAAATCCTACACTGTTCCTACATAATGACAGCACAAGAGAAAAATCAAAGAGTATCATTAATTCCTTCTCCTTATAAGTTGCTCTCGGTTGTTCAGCTCTGGCCTCAGTATGATGATATAGCATTTAGGGGCAAAGATGCAGCCCAATAGTCCAGCGCTGGAAGCTAAGATGGAGAAGATCTCCACCATCACCATGTATTTCCCTTTGGTGCTCAGGTAAGTTGGGACAAAGGACAACCAAACACTGCAAAACAGCAACATGCTGAAGGTAATGAACTTGGCTTCATTGAAACTGTCTGGTAATTTTCGGGCTACAAATGCTACAATGAAACTGGCAATGGCCAGGAGGCCCATGTAGCCCAGGACACAGTAAAACATGACAACTGACCCTTCATTACATTGCACAATGGTTTCTTCTGCTGCTGAGTCCATATCTAGATCAGGGAATGGGGGAGAGGTTGTCAACCACAGGATACAAATATTTGCTTGAATAAGGGAGCAGGAAAGAACAATGGAATGAGACAATCCTTTCCCTACCCATTTAGTCATGCTAGACCCTGGCATTGTAGCTATGAATGCAAGAGAAACCATGATAGTTTTGGCTAACACACAAGAAACAGCCAATGAGAAGATGGTGCCAAAAGTTGGCTGTCGGAGAAGGCAGGTCACTTTACCAGGTCGACCGATGAACAACAAAGATGAGAGGAAGCAGAGAAGAAGAGAGATGAGCAGGGTGTAGGTGAGGTTCCGATTGTTGGCTTTGACGATGGGAGTATCTCTGAACTTAATAAAAGCTGATAGCACAAAAACTGTGATCAGGGAAAAAGAAACAGCAACTGAGGCCAAACAGAACCCTAAAGGTTCTTCATAAGAAAGAAAGCTCAGAGTTTTGGAGAGGCATCCAGTTTTGTTCTTATTTGGATACTCATCTTCTTGGCATTTTAAGCAGACATCTGTGTCTGAAATATTGAAACAGAACACATTTCAGTGCCAGCTCATGTGTGACTCATGAGCAATTATTTACTTTCCATGTGGTGGTTGTTTCTCACATTGACTTGAATTTTGTAATTCCAAGTGAACTAATGGTCATATAAAAGGCATTTTAATATTATTTCAATTATTGTTTGACAGCATAACTGTCTTAAAACCAAATGTACCTTAGATATGATTTTTTGTGTTTTTAAGGTCCTTTAATTATAACTTAATGTAAATCTTGTTGCATTCAATGAGACTTACTCCCCAATCAATGCACATAGTATTGGAGCATTATTAGTTTGCAAATGTTATCTTGAGAAGATACTGGAAGGCAGTGGAAAAATATTTTAATATCTTCCCAAGTTAGGTTGTGTGATTAAAAAATGCAGATCAGCATTGTAATTTTCCAGTTGTGAATTCATTTGATGCAACAATCTCTGTTAATCATCACTGATGAATAAGTAATGTACTCCATCACCTACCTGTCTGGTTTGAAATCTTTCCTTCTGGGCATGGAGTACAATCATAGCAGCAAAATTTTTCCCCTTCTTTCCTTTTCTTCTGATGACCAGGACGGCAGTGCTCATTACACACAGAAAGAGGCATCCCCTATCCGTAATGAGGAAAGGAGTTTTAGCTGGTAAAATGTTCACACATGCTCTCCAATTGCTGGTCATCAAGCAAAAAAACAAAAAACAAACTGACTGCATTTGAAATTATACCACAACAGACCACATTTGGTCGAACTATACAGTATCATCTATACAGACCTGGATCTTCCCCATCTGTTCTTGGAGATATTAATTCTGAGCCTGGAACCTTTTCCATGCAAAACAACCAAGACATGCAACATGTCCAATACAAATAGGGACAGCCATCTGGTTGCCCATCAATACATTTTAGCTTTGTGTTGAAAAACAGAGAGCTACCTAGTAGTTCCATTTCCTTTTTTTTCAATGTGCTAGATAGTCAGAAAATTCATTGAATGGTTATGTTAGGCTAGGGTGCATGGGTAGTTTCTGTCACCTGAACAACCCATCTGAAGAATGAAAGGTGCCACCAAAATTCCAAAGATCCCATACCTGGTTAAAGCTTCTGTACCAGTCAATTGTATCTTCATGAATGGTTATTTTCTCCCCTTCAATAGCATCAGGATTGACCTGTCCAATTTTCACTCTAAGATAGGAGTTGTTTGGGAAAGTGATTGTGTTCACAATGTCAAAGCCACTTGCCATTTCCCTTTTATCATTAAAAGACACTGTTTCACCAGCTGAATTGTTAAATGAGATGTCTTGGAGAATTGCGTCGAGCTAATTGAAAGGGAAAATAACACAAATGGACTGAGAGTATAATTTTTATGTACACAGGCAATCCCTGATTTGTGCATTCTTGGACATTGTGCGCGTCTGTGAAATCATTTGCAATTGAAAAAAGCCTGCACTCTGCCCCGGTCCCACCTTTTTGTGATATCTTTTATTATGTTTCGGGGTCACTTCTGGGTTTTCTGCTGTGTGCATGTGTGCAATCATGCACATATTGGTCGTATCCAAAAAGGGGGGTGCCTGCATTAAAAATGAACTGTTTTGACATAATAGATGCAAAATACTCCATGCAGTGGTAGAAAACATAAATATATGTTGAATTTCAATCTAGAAGAGAAATTTGTGAATCTGCAAATCTTAGACCGATGTGCAACACTAGTCATACTTAGAGTAGATCCAATGAAATTAATGACCTTATGACGAACAATGCTATTTCATCATTTCTGGGTGAAATGAGTAGGATTTACCTGCCAAGCTTGCAGATCCTGAAATTCAACAGGTTTACTGCCAACCGTTGTTCTGTCCTTGGATCTTGATGAGTAAATAGCATGCAAAGCATGAGCCGCGGCATAGACAGCATTGTAGATGCTGTAACTCTCACCAGTCACATCCATTTCAAACACAGGCCTAGGAAGGCTCTGAAATTTCTCATCCCCAGTACACATTCCATCTAGCATTTCAGGCACACTGGGGTTTGAAAACGAACAATCAAATGCTTGCTCCCAGAAGTCTTTGAGAAAGCCATCCCCTTGTATCACACCAGGCCTTGTGTTCTGAAGAAATTCATCGAATCCTGGAAGATCTTTGGAGTGAATTGTGAAAGAAATAGCACCTTGGAACAGCTGGAAATCCCAGGTCCTGTGAACACTTGTTGAAACAAAATCCACCTGGGATGTCATAATCCACACCTTTGCAAAGGTTGTGTTTCCCTTCTTTGATGGATCTCCGAGAAAAATAACAGTTCTGAGCCATGCTATTGTCAAAGCCTCTCCACTGATGATAAAAGCATTGACTTTATCATCTGTAAAACGCTCAAAAATACTAGAGAATTTATCCAAAACTTCACCCATTTTGTCCCAATGAGCTTCTCGTGGTATTCTTTGTGTGAATGCTGAACAGATGCCATTCAGTGAGAGCAATGCGTCTACTATCTGCAAGAAACGTTCTCCCATATCACCAGCCACAGCAAAGAGCCCAACCCATGTCCACTTGAAATGCTGAAGAAGCTCGATAATCCCCATATATTGATGAGATTCATTTTGGACCATACGGTAAAAGAAAGGGACCTGACGTTCATCACTCTCCTCTGGAGGAAAGGAGCCATATGTGAGCTAAAAGGAAATGTGCATATATTTTAGAGAGATATTAGAAGTTTCCTTGCAAAATACTATTGACTTAACAAATATTTGATGAAGTAATGTGTAAGTTCACTGCAGTTGAATCCATGAACTGTTCCAGCTGTGTGGGAGAATCTATCTGGCTAGTAGGCCAGATGAGCTCTCCTACTTCTTCTGGGCCAAATCTGACAGGTGGGCATGGCCATCATGTGATGGTTGATGAGACTTCAAAGCAGTATGCAGGAATTGCAAAGAGCCCTGTCTGGTGCTTTGAAGCACCACTGATCAGCAGGCTTGCAATTGGCACTAATCAGCCGATGGACAGTGACTTCAAGCCTGCTTTCTTCCAGGGTCATCTGAGCTCAGAACTTTTTTGATGCCTGTCCTAAGAATATGAGGAAGCCACCTGAATCAGAAAAAGCCCAACTAGTCCAGAATACAGTTCTCACAGTGACCAACTACATGCCTTTGGGAAGCCCAGAAGGGGCTCTGCAGTGTCTTGGTGGAGTGTGTGTGTGGGTTGTGTACATCAAGGCAATATTGGATGGTGGCCATGCGCATAGATCTGACTGTGGCTCCCTACCTACCTCGGTGGTGGATAGCCAATATTAATCCTCAGAGTAGGGACAGATGAATCCATCAATGTTGTGCCTCATTTCTCCAATCTTAAATTCAACTCTCCCAATTTACACACAAGTTTGCATTATTTTAAAAAATATATATCAAAAAGTCATTGTGAGCGTTTGTTAGTATTTTAATGCACAATTCTTCTAAAACACCCAGTTTTCTTTGTGATTTGCCTTGCATATATGTTTTGATACAATGCAATTTTGGATGTTATTTTATTTATGAACAGCTTCCTATAACACACTGGAAAGCAATTTAACAATAAAAAGCATGTATTTGTGTTCGAGGGGATTATCTGGGGGTTGTATCCACAGTTTTGTTTTCTCAAAATTCTAATATATAAGCTATATATTATATAATGCTGGAACAAGACCACCCACTGATTTTTCAGATGGCATGCAATGCCGTCCAGCATGGGTTGACCATCTTGTAGCCAGACAAGGGAAACATAAACTCACAGGAATTCATTCTTGTCAGGACTAAGTCTCAGTCAATACATTCCATCTTTATTTGAATGGCAAATGCATAATTTGTGGGGGGGGGAACCCATGTTCCCATTCATAGATCCTACCTGTGGAATATTGTAGTGATCAAGGATCTCTGCCATACGGAAGGAGATATCAGCACTAAGTCCCCCAATGATGGCTATGTGATTTTTCTGCATGTCACATTTGTAGTTGGGGAAAAATCTATGTGATTTGAAGAGCAGATCCAGAGTGGTCCTGTATGTCATTCTCTCATCAAAGTAGCTGTCATAGATATGGAACCCAAGTGTGACATTGGGCAAGATCTTGAGGCTTTCATGTATTTCATTCACAGCAAATGCCAAAGCCAGATTGTGCTGGTAGAACTTTGTCACTACACTGCAAAAAAAAAAAAAATCATTTACAATTTCAGATTAAGAATTCTTCAATTAGTTCCAATGGATGAGGTAGGGTTTACTTCTGTGTAGATGCATATGCACCATGATTCTTGAAAATGAGAACCCATTGAAATCAGTGAGACAAGTTGGTCGTGATTGGAAGCTGAACTCACTCAGTGCTACCCTATATAATCCTACTTGGAAGACAGTGCTTTTCTCTATTAAAAAAATGTTTAGGGATAATCTCATTTTCCTACTCAAATTGAGGCCAAACTTAGATTCACAACATGTTTAGGGGTATGCATCCCCCCCAAAGGCACTGTTGGATGTGAATCCTCTGAGTTTTATGGATCATACTCCCAGTTATAGGATTGCAGTTTTAGTTTGGATCCAATCACCATCTATTATGAAGTCTGAATAGTCTATCCTAGTTTTTGCTAAATTTTCTGTTCTGAACTTGATAGCTGAATGAACTAAGCCAATCACCCCCCCCACATTCCCCTACCTGTGACCACTTGATAATTGTTGAGGGTCTTGGCAGACCATTTAATGATGTTTCTGCTTGTTGTATCTACTGTAATGGGGAACACTGGCCTGTGAGAACTCCAGTTGGAGAACAACCTTTACCAAAGGTGTCATGTGTTTTGAAGATGCTTGAATTCAGGACAAAAGGGAGAAATGTGCTAAGAGGAAGGCACACTTGGCAAACCCTCAGCATGATCAACTCCCACCCAGAAACCTATGTCCCCACTGTGGAAGGACGTGTGGATCCAGAATTGGCCTCCACAGTCACTTACAGACTCAACAGTGTTCATGGAAGATAATCTTACTCAGCTACGAGTGATCGCCAAATAATGTTTAGTGCTAGGTGCTGTATGATTTTTATTTGCATTTTTACAGACATGCTATGGACAACATTGTTGTTGTTGTTGCTGCTGCTAAAATCAGTATACCGCTCTTCATCTGTAGATCTCAGGGTGGTTCACAACATAAAATTACAAGATATAAAACAGAAAATACATGATGTGCAGCCACAGTTGGGGAACCCCTAAACTAAGCTCCTCAGGCATGTTCTTATTTCTGTAAAGCTATACAGCAGTAAGCAAGCCACATGTCCCCAGAACATGTGGGGAATCATTTAGACTTTTGTTGCTAAGCCAGGTTTCAGTGATTTGGGTAACCTGAGGTTAGTGTTCTGGAAAGACAGGAGAACATATCTTGCTCCATATCCATATGTTGCTTTCCAAAATAAAAAAGAATTGTCATTGTTGCAGAACAAAATCCACTTTTACTTCCTGTAAAATTAGTTGACTTAGAAATAAGTGACTGAGAAAGTTGAGTACCCCTGGGGCAGAATGACCCTACATGGGCTTCCTCTCAATTGTTTAGATGAATGTCTGTGAACTGGCGAGGCTCAGAAGGTGCATTGGAGAGGAAGGGGCAACAGCCTTACTATGGAATCTCAAACATATTCTGCGAAGGGTGTTCCTTGAAGTCCACTTCATAGAAAACATAATACATCTGAGAAATAACCCCACCAATGAGGAGGTCACCTGGATGATACCACTCATGTGGAACAGGGAAAGGATCGTTTCTGGGACACCTGAGAGTATCTGCTTTAGACACAACAGGAGTTAGGAGAAGCAGCAATGATAATGACCACAACATCCTAGCATCAAGGCTAGTTCTCTCTAAATGTGAACTTTCCTGTGTCCATCCATACTCGCTGCTTGGCTAAAGCAGCCTGCAGTGGATGTTGCCTGGCTCTGCCAAGGCAACCGTAGAAAAGGCATTTGCAATACTTATTTTTAAAATCAAAGGGTAGCAAATAAATGCCTTGAATACTAGCTGGGTTTTTTTCCAAAATTTGAGTTCTCTCCAATGATATTAAATGGCTGTGTGTGTCGGAAATCCAAGCGACAGAGTCCCTCCTGCCTCTTTCCTCTACTCTCAACTCTCCCAAGTTGAGAGAGTCCAAGGGAGAATATTTGTAAGAACTTCCAGGCTTGCTTATGGTGCCACCTAGAAATGTTTAGATCTTTTGGCCAGGTGAACTAATTACACTACTTGGGATAATTGCAGGGAGAGATAATTACTTCATCTGAGTTTTGGCTCTGAGTAGCAATTTTGCTCCCCACTCCTCCGCATCTGACCACAAGTCTCTTCTGCTCTTTTGTGACAGAATAAGTTATCCATGGTAAGCAAACAGCAGGAGGAGACCTGTGCCTTTGGGGACACAAAGCATGAGAGCCAACTCTTGAAAAAAAGGCCACTACGGAACTCCAGTTTTTGTGGGCTCCTAAAGTCAACATTTATCCATACAATGCAACTGCTGCTAAATTTTTGAACAGAATATATTAGAGGAGAGGTGATCCTTAATCTAATTCAAAACAGTGCCTAGGATTTGGTATGAGATGGGACAGTGTTGCATTATTTAACTGTTATTATTCTGGTTTGTGCTACCTGAGTACTCTTTGTTAAAGGGCAGCACATATATACAATATAAATGAATGAATAAACAAATAAATAAAACTAAGCAAAGTTGAACCCTCTTGAGATAAAATTCAGCACATATGTCCATGGGGAATTGTCCAGAAAGACTGAGATGGTTATTGCAAAATAAATAAAATATAATATGAAATTAGTTAAGAGGAGGCTGCAGGGAAGAGTTAATTTGTATGCTCATCGGTGGGGTCTTTCATCTGTTTTGCACAATGTCTCTGGAGTAACGGATCACAGCCTGATACAGGTGTCTTGCTTATGTGCACAATCATGAATGTAGAACCTTTGGCCCTCCAGATTTTTCTGAACGATGACTCCCATTATCCCTGGTCATTGGCCATATTTGCTAGGTCTGATGGGAGTTGCAGTTCAGCAACATGTGGAAGGTCAAAGGTTCGCCACCCCCATTTCAATGGAACACTTGCTAGGAAAAACATTGTGAATGTTCCCCATCACTGTGTGTGTAAAAGAGAAATTTATTTTATTTTATTTTATAAATCTAAACTTCCAAGTATGGGTCTGAATTTCTCCCACAAGAGTGTAAAACTTTGGAGTCCTTCATCATAACCACTATAGTAAATCTTTGAATATATATATCAAAACAATAAGATAAAAAACAATGGTCTTGTTCAGTTCTTACTCATTATTTGCTCCCTATCTTTAAGCTCAGGCTTCAGCACAATGATGTAAAATTTGGGGGCAAATATTCAATTACATTATGTAATGAGCCTCCTCCTCCTCCGCTCTCAATTTAAGTAGCAGTTTCAATGCAACATGAAGAAAACTGTGCCTCCATTACCCCCAGCTACATGGTTGGGGGAACTTTTCTCCAGAAAACTAATAATTGGGAACTCATTTCAAGATCCTGATTCTTCTGCAAATGACACATTGGTACATTGTCCTACACTTGATGTCACATACGATGTCAACTGTGGTACAAGTGGATGTGGTTTGTGAGGGATGTCCTGACAATTGGAGCACCTGCTGGGCAAAATTTGGGAAGGTTCCTCACCCATATGCTAGTATGACAAAGCACTTTAACAGTAAAAAATATATATCCAAATTTACAAGTATGTGTTTGAATAGCTTCCTCAATCTGTCAATCATCCACTCACTCCACCCTTCTGAGTAATACCTCCCCCCCACCATCTGACTTCTGCTTCAGTGTATCTGATAAAGTGTGCATGCACACGAAAGCTCATACCTATGACAAACTTAGTTGGTCTCTAAGGTGCTGCTGGAAGGAATTTTTTTATTTTGTTTCGACTACGTCAGACCAACACGGCTACCTACCTGTTCCTCAAAAGAGTAACACTGTGGATTCAATCAAAGTAACCACCTCTATTGTAAAACCCAGAATAAAAGCAAAAAAAACCCCAGTAAGATAAAAATGAAGGTATTGTTCACTTCTTTCTCATTATTTGCTCCCTATTGTTCAGCTCAGGCCTCAGGACAATAATGTAGCATTTAGGAGCAAAGATACAGCCCAACAATCCAGCACTGGAGGACAAGATGGAGAAGATCTCCACCACCACCATGGATTTCCCTTTGGTGCTCAGGTATGTTGGGACAAAAGACAGCCACACACTGCAAAACAGCAACATGCTGAAGGTTATGAATTTGGCTTCATTAAAGCTGTCCGGTAATTTGCGAGCTGCAAATGCCACAATGAAGCTCGCAAAGGCCAGGAGGCCCATATAACCCAGGACACAATAAAACATAGTCACTGAGCCTTCATTGCACTGCACAATGGTTTCTTCTGTTGCTGACTCCATGTCTAGAGTGGGGAATGGGGGAGAAGTCATCAACCACACAGTACAAATACTTGCTTGAGCAAGAGAGCAGGAAAAGACTATGACATTGGCCAGCCGTTTTCCTACCCACTTCCTCATACTAGACCCTGGCTTGCTAGCCATGAACACTATAACTACAGTGACAGTCTTTGCCAACACACATGAAACAGCCAATGAGAAGACGGTGCCAAACATTGGTTGGCGAAGAAGACAGGTGACTTTCCCAGGGTGTCCTATGAACAGAAATGACGAGAGGAAGCAGAGTAGGAGTGCAATAAGGAGAGCGTAGGTGAGATCCCTGTTGTTGGCTTTGACAATGGGAGTATCTTTGTGTTTGATAAAAGTTTCTATCACCAAAGTTGTGATCAGGGAAAAACAAAGAACAAGTGAGGCCAAGCTGATTCCTAAAGGTTCTTCATAAGTAAGAAAGCTTATTCTTTTTTGGATGCATCCATTTTTCTTCTTGTTTGGATACTGTTCTTCTGGGCATCTGACACAGTCATCCATATCTGAAAAAGAGGATAAGGTCAAATTTCAGCAGCAATTCATGTGTGCTCTTTGCTTTCATTGAATGGATCCTTTTAATTTTAAGGGAGCTGATGGTCATATAACATTATCTGAACCACCCTTTGAGTATTCTGCAGAATTTATCATATTCTCCTGGAATAATACCTCCTGCACATGGAGGTATTATTCCAGAAGAACCAATACAGTGGTTTCAGTAGATTACTGGGCATTAGTGGGATCTTTGTGTTGCTGGGAAGACCAGAAGTGGCCTGGTAGAGCATCGTGTGCCAAGGTACCAAGACTTCCCACCAATAACTCACATTTCACACGAAAATTAAGTTTTGGTTTTTGGCATTAATTTTGGCCACAACTTTATTTAAATACAACTGATGTGAGTGGTTGCTTAGGCATTGGTTCCCCAGCCATCTGTCCCCCGTCTGGGACAGATCTGACTCCCCTAGCGTACTGGGGAAGTCAGGATAGGTAAGCACCCTCTGAGAGAGGCTGGGGCAGGGCCACCAAGCCCTTGACCTCTCCCCCAGATGCTCCCCAAGGCTCATGCCTGGTCCTAGCCCCTACCGGGGGTACGGACAAACATGTGGAGCCCCAGGATTCCTTTAACGGAATACCCCTAAAGGCAGCAGCAATTTTGAGGGGCAGGCCAGCCAAATCCATACCCCTCCACCATCCAATTTGAACCAATGCCTAACCGCAACCTTACAAGTTGTGACATTTTGCTATATAGTAGGCAAAAACCACCTGGCACCAGCCAATCAGCCAAGTGGCAAAATTCCTACTAGGCCCCCACATCAAAACGGACGGCCCCATGACAGGCACAGCAACGTCATGTGCAAACAAACCCCTAAATATAGGGAGGGCGGGCGGGAGATCTGTTGCAAGCACCAAAAGTGAAACCATAAGCTGCTTGCTCAGTATATATAGGCTGTGGCTGTCAATCAAATAATTGCAACATAACATTCTCTCCAGCAACAATACCGCAGTGGCCATCCAAACGGACCCGCCCAACAAACCAGGGAACATCTTGTTAACCCTTCCACAACCCATGCTCTCCTTAAGGGGAGAACCTGCTGAATGAGGCTGGCCTTACCGAAATCAATATTGTGGTTGCTTTGTGGGATTCTTCACACTTTTCCCGAGACACACCAGTGTCCATCCCTGGTTAACACCTAAGCTTATTGTGTGCATCTCCCTCTTTCTGTGGAGTTTCAACAGCAGGTGCCCATTTGAATGATAACCCTCTGTAGATCCTAATACTTTTGCCACCCCTGCTTACCTATGCAATAATGAATAAAGTCTGGCCTAATTCCAGCCAACATGGATGTCTGCTGTATTTCATTGCAGTCATACACACAAGCCCCACTCATCTGAGATGTGTGAAATCTATGCACATTGTATTGCACCAGGTTTATTTACTTTTTAATATTTCCTTCAAAAGGTACTGAAAATCAGCGGAAAAATATCAGCACACCGCTCTAAGCAGGATAGTGTGGTTTCATGTAAAATGTATCATTTAAATAATCTTTACTAATATTGAACAATGAAAAAGGTCATGTACCATTTTGGTTGGAAATCTTCCCTTCTGGACATGGAGTACAATCATAGCAGCAAAATTTCTGCCCTTCCTTCCTTTTCTTCTGATTACCTGGGCCGCAGTAGTCATTACACAGAGAAATGGGCACCCCCTGCTCAGAAACAGGAAATATTTTCATAAGGGAGACATAATTTCTTTAAAAATGTGTTCGTCCACTGCACTTGAAATAAGAAATGAACCTCTCATGAAAAAAGAGGCAACAGACAATACATGGATTACATTAGGCTCACTTTATTAACTGTAACTTTAGGAACTGATAAATAGCAAAGGGGAAAATGTCTAAATATTCTATCAGTCTCCTAAACATGTCTTGATGAGGTGATGTCTTCCTCATAACACCAGACCACATAACACCGGTCCTAAGAGACCTACATTGGCTCCCAGTACGTTTCCGAGCACAATTCAAAGTGTTGGTGCTGACCTTTAAAGCCCTAAACGGCCTCGGTCCTGTATACCTGAAGGAGCGTCTCCACCCCCATTGCTTAGCCCGGACACTGAGATCCAGCGCCGAGGGCCTTCTGGCGGTTCCCTCATTGCGAGAAGCAGAGCTACAGGGAACCAGGCAGAGGGCCTTCTCAGTAGTGGCGCCCGCCCTGTGGAACGCCCTCCCATCGGAGGTCAAGGAGATAAACAACTACCTGGCATTTAGAAAACACCTAAAGGCAGCCCTGTTTAGGGAAGTTTTTAATCTGTGATATTTTAATGAATTTAGTATTTGTTGGAAGCCGCCCAGAGTGGTGGGGGAAACCCAGCCAGATGGGTGGGGTATAAATAAATAAAGAAATAATTCACAGCACCATTTATTCCCACAAGTTCAGGTTAATGACAAAGGTTTATCTCACAGACACCCATACTTTGCCACATTTTTCACAAAGCCCTGTGATGAGTCACAAGAACCAGAATTCACATTTGTGCAACCTAGGCAAAGGAGGAGAAGGGAGGCATGTGGAAACCACTTTAGATCCTTTCTGAGCTCTTAACCAGCGGCAGAACACATCCACATATGAAGCCAGAAGAAGCTAATTGAGAGCCCTTTGGCTCCGCCCAGAAGGGGTTCCGATTGGGAAGTAATACTAGATCTTTAGGAATATCTCAAATGTTGGGGTTTTGTCAGCCCTATTTAGATATGAAAATGATTTGATATGGGATCTTCAATTGAGACATGTTCAATTGAGACATGTTGAAGCAGAAACCACCCATATTTGCACCATGAGTATATTTTATCTGAATCATCCTAAGCTCTTCCATACATACAGTAAACAAAGCATAATAAATGTTATTAAAACTTCAACCAAGA
Source organism: Zootoca vivipara (assembly GCF_963506605.1). Taxonomy (NCBI): domain Eukaryota; kingdom Metazoa; phylum Chordata; class Lepidosauria; order Squamata; family Lacertidae; genus Zootoca; species Zootoca vivipara. Next base: position 46,550,910 of record NC_083288.1, read on the forward strand.
AAAGAGAAAGTAAAGCTCAGTGCACACTTGCATCCATCTAGGTTTACAGACTTTTCCCATGAGGACATCAAAGAGAGAAGTAGTGCTGATCTCAAAAGTGCATCGGCTTAAAGGGATACCCGGATTCAGACCTGGTTAAAACCTTTGTTCCATATAATCATGTCCTCATGAATGATGGATTCTTTTCTGCTGGGAGCCCTGGGATCCACCCATCCAACCTTCACTCGAAGGAAAGACTGGTTTGGGAAGGTGAGCATGTTCATGATGTCAAATCCACCTCCCATTTCTCCTTCATTAGTAAAGGACACTGTTTCTCCAGCTGAGTTGTTAAAGGAAATGCCAGGAAGAAAATGGTGCAGCTAATTGAAAAAAGAAGGATGAAGGGGAAAGAACATAATGGAGGTATTGAACAAAATGCCATGATTTATAAAGACCTTTCTTTATGAGCATTAGTTATGGAGCTTCACTTTACATAGACGGGGTATAAAAAATCACGCGTTTTGACACAGCAGATGGAGACTTCTGGGGAAGGAAGATGGTGGACTGATGTTTGTTGGCAAGTGTGATCATACCTTTGAGATAAAATGCGGCTAAACTCTGAAATAGCCATTTTCTACATATTATTTATACCCCACCCACTCTGGGCGGCTTCCAACAAAATATTCAAAATGCAATAAAACATCAGACATTAAAAACTTCCCTAAAGTCTTCAGAAGTCTTCTAAAAGTCAGATAGTTGTTTATTTCCTTGACATCTGATGGGAGGGCACTCCACAGCAGTATTACTTTTGCAATAAAATTGTGATCGTGAAGCTGAGGCTCCAATACTTTGGCCACCTCATGAGAAGAGAAGACTCCCTGGAAAAGACCCTGATGTTGGGAAAGATTGAGGGCACGAGGAGAAGGGGACGACAGAGGACAAGATGGTTGGACAGTGTTCTCGAAGCTACGAACATGAGTTTGACCAAACTGCGGGAGGCAGTGCAAGACAGGAGTGCCTGGCATGCTCTGGTCCATGGGGTCACGAAGAGTCGGACACGACTAAACGACTAAACAACAACAACAACACAAAATTGTGATGAAATCTTTTTGTGTTACCTGCCAAGGCTGTAGATCTTGAAGTTTTAATCTTTCACTCATTACTCTCTGCTTGGATCCAGACAAAGAAATGGCTTGCAAAGTATGAGCCACAACATAAATAGCATTGTAGATACTGTAACTATGGCCAGAGAGCTCCATTTCAAACAGTGACCTTGGAAGACTGTCCAGGCTCTCCTCCCCAGTACACACTTCATTGATGTCCATTGGTGCACTTGGATTTGGAAATATACAGTCAAATGCTTGCTCCCAGAAGACTTTGAAGAAACCTCCTGCCTTTGTCCAGGAAGGGTTTATGCTTTGAAGAAATTCCCTGAATTCTAGTAGATTTTGTGAATGAACTGTCAATAATATGGCACCTTGGAAGAACTGAAAATCCAAAAACTTACAGAATCCTGTTAGTATTAAATCAGTCTGGGCTGTTAAGATCCACACCTTTTTAAATGCTTTGGTTTCCATATTTGTTGTGTCTTGCAAAAATACAAGACCACTCAGTGCTATAATTGTCAGGGATTCTCCATAGACAATAAAGGTAGTGACTTTATTATCTCTGAACACTGCATTCATACTTAATCCTACTTCATGCATTTCAGCCAGGTTATCAAGATGGACTTGATGTGGGATTATTTGTGTAAAGGCGGAACAAATTCCACTTTGGGAAAGCAACGGTTGGAATTTATTGATGAAATATTCTCCACTGTTATCATTAGGAACAAAGAGCCCAACCCATGTCCAACCAAAATGCTTAAGCAAGCGGATAATCCCTGTGTACTGGTGGGCTTCATTGGGCACCATGCGATAAAAGGATGGGAATTGACTTGTGTCACTCTCCTCTGGAGGAAAGGAACCATATGCCAGCTAAAAGAAATTGTACAGATGTTATGCAGTAATGTTAAAATAATTCATCAGGTACCATGTGACTTTCCATAGAGGATGGAAGAATAAAATTTATGTGCAACCCTACACATAGCTTACCTGTGGAATCTTGTAGAGACCTAATATGTCTACCATATGGAAGGACGTATCAGAGCCAAGTCCCCCAATGATGGATATGAGGGTTTTCTGTGTGTCACATTTGTAGTTGGGGATGAATCTACCCATTTTGAAGAGGAGGTCGAGTGTAGTGCGGTAGGTCATCCTTGCATCAAAATAGCTGTCATGGATGTGGAAGCCAAGTGTGATATTGGGCAAGATGTTGGGATTCTCATTTATTTCTTTCACAGAAAATGCCAAGGCAAGTACATGTTGGTAGAATTTTGTCACCATGCTACAAATAAAGTAAATGATTTACAGAAATATAGTGTAATATTGATCACATTCTCTTTCAAAATAAGTCATACTAGTCAAGGGCTAATGGCAGCAGAGTTGTTGCAAGTAGAATCCCTGATCTTGTGCGGAGTAGAAATGAATAATTTCTCCACCACAAGTAAGACCCTCAAGTGTTTCAGTGCAAACTGTCTTAAACTAGCTACAAAACAAATAAGCTAGGATCCACAATACAAAATACTGCAAAAGGGGATTTGGAGGGATGTATATTCCAGGGAGGGGTGTGCGGGTGGTGCTGTGGGTTAAACCACATAGCCTAGGGCTTGCCGATCAGGTCAGTGGTTCGAATCCTCGCAACGGGGTGAGCTCCCGTTGCTTGGTCCCAGCTCCTGTCAACCTAGCAGTTCGAAAGCACATCAAAGTGCAAGTAGATAAAGAGGTACCGCTCCAGCGGGAAGGTGAACACTGTTTCCATGTATTGCTCTGGTTCGCCAGAAGCGGCTTTGTCATGCTGGCCACATGACCCGGAGGCCAGCTGTACACTGGCCTCCTCAGCCAATAACGCGGGATGAGTGCCGCAACCCCAGAGTCGATCACGACTGGACCTAATGGTCAGGGGTCCCTTTACCTTTACCTTATATTCCAGGGAATATGTGGCTGTTGTTGTTGTTTGCTGCTTTGAAGAATGCACAATACTAAGAATGTGACTGGGAAAGAAGAGTGCCCAGGTTAGATCAAGTAGGTTATTTGAGGACTCATAGATTTATTGATTCTTTGCCCCTCTCTTCACCTAAACAAATCTGGCACACCAGTAAATAAATACTAAGAATGTGATGCTACCATTTCTGAGGCTTGCAATCTAAAAGGCATGACACAAAAGGAAAGGAAATTGAGAGAGATGTAGAGAGGGAAGCAGTCTTACTGTGGAACCCCGAACAGATTCTGTGAAGGATGCTCTTTGAAGAAAACTTCATAAAATACATAATAGAGCTGAGAAGCTATCCCACCGATGATGAGGCCACCTGGCTGGTACCATTCATGTGGAAGAGGAAATGGATCACTCATAGGGCATGCCAGGGTATCTTCTTTGCATGCAACAGGCGATTGCAGGAAGAGAAATACCAAGAGCCACAACATCCTGCCTCTCTAAAAATGCAGAGCTTCCTGTGCCCATCAGTACCAGGTTCATGTCTTGAACTGGCTAGGGTGAATGATGCCTGGCTTTGCCAATGTAGTTCTACAAGAGAGCTCTGTGAACTGTTTTTGAGAATCACTTTCTTGGAAACACGTGCCTTTAATAGATTGTCAACACTCTGATTTCAAGTCTGGGAAAATAAATATAGGGTGGGGAAGTCAGAAAGGAAACTGATGAAGTATTGCCTATCTCTTCCCCCATTCCCAGCTCTCTATGGCTCATGGTATATTTTATAATAACTTTCAGACTTGTTTTGGACTTTTCTAGTGCCTTCTTTAAAACCTCTTTGCCTGTGTTTATGTGAGGAAATTATAGTGATTTGGATTGTTGCTGGTAGAGATAATATGTTGCTCAGGGTCCCCACCACCCTTAGAGTGGCACTTTTGGCAAAAAGAGGCTGGTATTCGAGTGCTCCCCCAATGTCTCATCGTAAGTTGCCTCTGCCCCCTTGGGGCACACAAATAGATGGCAATTGCCTTTCTGTTTTCCCGTGTGAGTCAATGTCAATGGGAGTGAAGCCATTTTCTTTGGGGTTACAAAGCAGAAAATCCCAAAGTATGATCATAGCCCAATTCCAGTTTCATCTACGCAGTGAATATTTCTCTACACAATTTTGTTTTTAAGTGTAGTCTAGAAAATGACAGTTACTGGCCAATCCTATACACATGAAGGTATAAAGTTAAGTTAATCTGGGGAGAAGTACACCAGTTTGAAACACCATTCTGGAACAGGGCTAGTGCTGGCTGAGACAATCAAACCTTGTATAAGGAAAAGATGCTTTTAAAATAGAGTTTGAATCCACTGGTGGAGGAAGGTGGGTGCAGGGGGAGCGGTGCACCCTGGGTGCCATCCGGGGGGTGTCACCACGCACCACACCACAGGGTGTGCACCTCTCGCAGCGCACCCCCAGGATGCGTGCCGCTCACTGCACACTCCCAGGAAGCTTGATGCTCGCCGCACCCCTGCCCAGTTATGCCCCAGCATGTGCTCCACTACTGTTTGAATCCCTCATGCAAAAGAGGGACACTCTGGAGACATTCTTAGTAATCACCTATATACTAAAACCCTTAATATATAACAAATCAAGGTGAGCGTGGTCGCTCAGGAATGGCCTAACTATTGGGGCCTTGGCTGCACAAAATTGGGCCCACTGGCCAGATGTTCTTGATCCCTCATCAAAGGTGACAGAGCATTTTTATCTTTAATTTCAGAAACCTAAAACTTCCAAAATCCCTCCCGCAAAAGTGTATCACCTGGGTGGAGGAACCCAAAATAAACACTTTTATACTAAAACATGTAATAAACAGTGGTACCTCGACTTACGAACAACTCGACAACCAAATTTTTCGACTTACGGATGGGGGTAAATGTCTCGACATCCGAAAGGAAACCGCAGCAGTTTTAGATAGGGATTCTTTGACTTACGAATTTTTAGATGGGGTTGCTTCGACTTACAAATTTTTCTGATTCCAACCTACGAAGGTGCCTTCGGGATGGATTAAATTCGTAAGTCAAGGCACAACTGTACAGCAATACAATATATTAAGGGGGAAAGATACAGTTTACATCTTTTTCCTTATCAGTTGCTCCCTGTTGTTCAGCTCAGGCCTGAGCACAATGATGTAGCATTTAGGGGCAAAGATGCAGCCCAACAATCCAGCACTGGAGGATAAGATGGAGAAGATCTCCACCACCACCATGGATTTTCCTTTGGTGCTCAGGTATGTTGGGACAAAAGACAACCAAACACTGCAAAACAGCAACATGCTGAAGGTAATGAACTTGGCTTCATTGAAACTGTCTGGCAATTTACGAGCAGCAAATGCCACAATGAAGCTGGCAATGGCCAGGAGGCCCATGTAGCCCAAAACACAGTAAAACAGGGTCACCGAGCCTTCATTACATTGCACAATGGTTTCTTCTGTTAGCGAGTGCATGTCTAGAGCAGGGAATGGGGGAGAGGTCATCAGCCACCCAGTACAAATAATCACTTGTATGAGGGAACAGAAAAGGACAATGTAGTTGGTCAGTCTTTTCCCTACCCACTTCCTCATACTGGAGCCTGGCTTGGTGGCCATGAAAGCTGCAACTACCGTGATGGTTTTAGCCAACACACAGCATACTGCCACAGAGAAGACAATGCCAAAAGTTGGTTGGCGAAGAAGGCAGGTCACTTTGCCAGGGTGTCCAATGAAGAGAAGAGATGAGAGGAAGCAGAGCAGGAGGGTGATGAGGAGAATGTAGGTGAGATCCCTGTTGTTGGCTTTGACAATGGGCGTGTCTTTGTGTTGAATAAAAGTTCCTAGCACCAAAGTTGTAACCAGGGAAAAAGAAACAGCAACGAAGGCTAAGCTGACACCTAAAGGTTCCTCATAAGAAAGAAAGCTTAGAGTTTTGGGGGTGCATCCATTTTTCTTCTTATTTGGATACTGATTTTCTGGGCATCTGAAGCAGTCATCCATATCTGAAAAATAGAATAAAGTCAAACTCAAGGAGCAAATCATGTGTGTCTTTTGTCTAGTGTTTGATGTTTTTGCTGAATCTGACATAGGTATTTAAAAAGTCTTTTAAGGAGCCCTGCTGTACACCCAGCAGGGTGGTGGCCTTTGTCCAATGTCACTCGGACGGCAGAGCGAGTGGCACCTTGGTTTTTTGGGTTCAGTTAAATGAGACAAAAATGTATTCTACTCCCATATTTAATTTTCTGCAGGTTAGGATACAATTTGCCTTTCGTTTGGTTTCAGTAGCCATTTTTAGGCATTCTAAAGCCTTTGTCAAAATGACGGGCAGAAAAGCCATTGGGCAGAACCACATCAATAGGGGTGGACCATAAAGGGTTTATAAAATGATAGGAGCAAGGCATGTCCAATCTTGCCTATCTCTCTCTCTTTGACACGCACCCACATGCATGTGGTTACCTATTGGGAATCTGGAAGCTTATCTTACCAAACACAAAGGTCCAACCTTGTTCAACTCCGAAGGCTGCAGAGCGCATCCACAACATCAAGTAGAATGGCACTCAAACAGCAAGTGCTGGTTGCAATAAAGACCCTATATTCACCATAGTACCATGTCATCCCCTATTAAAAAGGTAAAGGTAAAGGACCCCTGACAGTTAAGTCCAGTCATGAACGACTCTGGGGTTGCGGTTCTCATCTCGCTTTACTGGCCGAGGGAGCCTACGTTCGTCTGCATACAATATTTTGGGGTCATGTGGACAGCATGACTAAGCCATTTGACCAGAGCAGCGCACGGAAATCCTGTTTACCTCCCCGCTGGAGTGCTACCTATTTATCTACTTGCACTTTTTCAGCATGCTTTCTCTTACCTGAAGCATAATAACTAAATTTATGGCCTAATTTCACCCAGGATGGATGTCTGGGTTGTCCCAGCCACCACAAAATTCTCAAACATGCAACTTTTTGTACAATTGTACTACTTGCCAGTTTCTCTTAAATTACGTCTAGAATGAAATCATTTTGGGGGGCTTAATTTCAGATCCACATGCATGGGATTTCCCCAGCCTTCTAAATTTTTGAAGTTTTTGATGTGAAGTTACTGGAAAGTAGCAATGAAATATTAACACTATCCTGGTTACAGGCACAACATATTGTTTAAATTCTTTTCAACGGATATTTGCTGATCTTGTAGAATTAAACCTGTCTACCATTCTGGTTGGAAATCTTCCCTTCTGGACATGGAACACAATCATAGCAGCAAAACTTATGCCCTTCTTTCCTTTTCTTCTGATTACCAGGGCGGCAGTAGTCATTGCAAACAGAAATAGGTATCACCTGTCAATAAACAGGAAATAATTTCAGAAGGGAGAAACATCGAAAAGTAATGTTCAGCCTCTGAACTTCAGATAAGAAAGGGGTCCTCTCTTCACATAAATATCTGCATAGGATGGCTGCTTTGTACAAAGAACAGGTATAGGCTTATTTTTGTTAGGAAACCAGAAAAAAAGAGGCAATACACTTGGCATGGATTAAACTAGGGCCTCTATCACTCTCCTAAACCTGTCAGGATTTGGTAAGCCCCTTTTGAGTCACACTGCCTTTGAGGCATAAAACTCCATGAAAGTGAAACAGGTCAACCTGAAAATACATCCTTCTCTGCCCCACAGGCTTAAGAGACCATTGTAGAAGTCTCTTAAATCAGAATTCAGTGGAGGGGTGTATCATCAATTCTGACATCCTCATTCATTTAATGTACACACCTGCCAAGTGATGAGAAAGCCAATTTCCATCATTACTGTATGTGGCTCCCACTAGTAACATGGGGAAGTGTGCCAACCCTACCCCTGGCCCCTTTTCTATTGAAAAAGAGACCACCCTGTTGTGCCGTGGCTTAATAAATCCAGATAAGCATCTTCAAGACAACAGTTCTTTATTTAGGGCAAACAGGGACTGGGGATTAGGGTAAAGGGAAGCTGTATTTATAGGAACAAGGCTTGGGTGAAGAAGGATACATTTAGGCGGGAACCAATAACTTTCTGGCGGAACCCAATCATGCTGAGGATTGTGTTTGTCCCCTTTAAACAGACAAATGGATACTACTCCCGCCAGATTACAGAATATTTGAATTAATACACAACACGCTCATGAATCTTCGCTCATGAATCAGTTTTATCTGGAAAACCTGAACACTGCCGTACATAATAAATATTGTTTTAAAATTCATTTCAACTGGGAACATAGATTTGTTTGGCATGTTCATAGTTTCATCTACCGCAATCCAAAATATTTCATTGAAAATAGTAATGGTTGTTTTGGATAATGTGAATGACCCATTTGGAGAATGTGGGGCCCACATGAAAACCCTAGTCTCCAGACCTGATTAAAACCATTGTGCCACATGATCTTGTCCTCATGAATGATGAATTCTTTTCCATCAACTGCATCAGAATCAACCCATCCAACCTTCACTCGAAGGAAGGACCTGTTTGGGAATGTGACTGTATTCATGATGTCAAATCCACCTCCCATTTCTCTTTGATCAGTAAAGGACACAATTTCTCCAGCTGAGTTGTTAAATGAAATGTCATAAAGAACAGGGTGGAGCTAATAAAAAGAGAAAAGAGAGTTGACTTGAAAAGAATATAATGGAGATTTTGAGCAAAATGCCATAATTTACAGAAACCCTTCTTTATGAATCTTATTTAGGTATAGTAAAAAAGCTTCAATTAACAAAGAGCACAGATGAAAAACAAGTGATTTTGACACAACAGATGGAGGCTTTATTATGCATTCACTGAACACATAATGTTATTTCTATCAACATCTACACAATTTAAAATGCGCACATTAATCTGTTTCAGTGGATAAGATTTGGAGTAACATTTCAACAGCACTTCTCTATCTGAATGCTATAGAGTTGTGTGTGTGTGTGTGTGTGTGTGTGTGTGTGATAAAGAGCCTAAATAAACACTATTTCAACAAGCTGAAAGCAGCATAGTGTTGGACATTATAATTTAAGTTGTTACTCCAAGAGATAACAAAAAAAATACAATTTTCCCATAAATGTGTTAGGCTGGTCTATATGTATTCATTTATAAGTTACTGTCATCATAGCTAATATGCATCAAATTTTCTCAGTCCATTTAGATATAGTAGAAGAAATGCTACTTTCCCCCATTTTAGCAATATTACTCTCCACAAAAGTAATAAAATTGCATAGTATTACTTTATCATTTTCTTGAACAACATATTTTAGATAACCAAGCAGAAATATTTTAGGTTGCAAGGGTATGTAAAATCTTCTGTTGTACTAATGCAGATATAATAATGTTTTTCTCTTCAAAAGTTAAAAATGCACTGAATATACAATTTAACAGCACTTGTGGATGAAAAGTTTGATTAAGTCTGCTTCAGTGCTATTTTTCTAGAAAAAGAGGTGCCGGAACTCACCATGAACGCCTCCCTCTTTTTCTTAGAAAAGCAATGGCACCCATCTGAGAGGTGCCGAAACTCACCTGAGATGTTCCTGAACCCACCTGAGACATGCCAGAACTGAGTTCCAGTGAGTTCCCCCTGAAACTTGAGTCTGCTTGCCTTAATCTGTCAGGCAGCATTGTTGCTTGGCACAGCCCCACATCAGCGATCCTGTACTAAAATCAAAAAATTGTATAGTAGCACCTTATAGAACAACTAAGTTTGTTCTGGTAATAAGCTTCTATGTGGATGCATACTTCTTAAGAAGAAGTGTGCATGCACACAAAAGCTTATACCCAGAACAAACTTAGTTGGTCCATAAGGTGCTACTGAACTTTTTTAAAAAAAATTTTTTTGACTGCATCAGACCAACACGGCTACCTACCTGAATCTAAGATACTGTCCTAATTTATTCATGAAAACAATATATTTTATTTCTCTTCATTTGCATTACCTGCCAAGGCTCCAGATCTTGAAGTTTAAATCTTTTACTTCTACCCATTGCTCTTTGCTTGGATGTCAGTGAGTAAATGTTCTGCAAGGCATGAGCCACAGTATAAACACCATTGTAAATGCTGTAGCTGTGACCAGTCATGCTCATTTCAAATAGAGACCTTGGAAGGTTCTGCAACCTCTCCTCCCCTGTACACATCCCATTGACCTCCGTTGGTGCATCGAGATTTGGAAATACACAGTCAAATGCTTGCTCCCAGAATTTCTTGAAAAAGCCATCTCTTTGGGTCCAAGGCGGCTTTATGCTCTGGAGAAATTCTTGGAATGCTAGAAGATTTTGTGAATGAATTGTGAAGGAGAGGGAACCCTGGAAGAGCAGAACATTCCAAAACTTAAGAAGACCCATAGATATGAAATCAGTCTGGGGTGTAAAGATCCATACCTTTATAAATGGTGTGTTTTCTTTATTTGTGGGATCTGGCACAAATATGATAGCTCTCAGTGCTATAATTGCTAGAGATTCTCCATAAACAATAAATGTAGTGACTGTATTATCTCTGATTTGTACATACATATTTAAAGCTATATCATGCATTTCATCCACATTATCAACGTGGAGTTGTTTTGGGATTCTTTGTGTGAAGGCTGAGCAAATTCCATTTTCAGAAAGCAATGGCTCCAGAATCTGCAAGAAATGTTCTCCACTGTTATCATTCTGAGCAAGGAGTCCGATCCACATCCATCCAAAATGCTTAAGCAGGCGGATAATCCCCACAAACTGGTGGGCTTCATTGGGAACCATGCGGTAAAAGGAAGGAACATTACTTGCATCACTCTCCACTGGGGGGAATGAACCATATGCAAACTGAAAGAAAAATGTGAATATAATTTCAAATCATATGGAAAACATTCACCCTGCACCATTTGGCTTTTTAGTCAACAAATTCTAAGCTTTCTTTTTCCCAAAATGCACGTTTTGATTTGAGCTGTGACTAGATCAGTCCCACATCGCTAGAAATAAAACAGAAAAAGAAATGAACAAGGAATATGGGATAAAGATGTAGCCTTGTATACAACTAAATTTTAAATTAAAGATCCTGACTAAAATAGATCCATTAATTTTGCTGAATCTGCTCTGAGTAAAACTACTAAATAGATCTGCTCTGTGTAGAACAATCATGGAAGCAAACCATAAAGGGAAAGAGAGAAAAAATTCCCATATGCCCCTTCATACCTCTTACCTGTGGAATCTTATAGAGACCTAATGTGTCTGCCATATGGAAGGTGGTATCATGGCCAAGTCCCCCAATGGTGGATATGAGGGTTTTCTGGGTGTCACATTTGTAGTTGGGGACAAATGTCCTCATTTTGAAGAGGAGGTCTAAAGTTGTACGGTAGGTCATCCTTGCATCATAATAGCTGTCATAGATGTGGAAGCCAAGTGTGATATTGGGCAAGATGTTGGGATTCTCATTGACTTCTTTGACAGCAAATGCCAATGCAAGGACGTGCTGATAAAATTTCGGCACCATACTGCAAATAGAGTAAATTATTTACAAATATGCATTTACTACAATATCTTCTGTTTCAAACTGAAATGTAAAGATTGCATTTGTCATTAACACATTTAAGTGAATAAAAACTATGCTCTCCAAAGGAAATCCATGATTGATTAGGACATTATTACTTTGTATGGCTCTTTCTCACACGTGCCGTTATCAAAAAAATAATAAAACTAATCTGTTTCTCCTTAAATGTTCTGTACCCTGAAAGCGGCAATGTAATAAACTTTTATATGAAAGTATACTTTAATTCAATGAAGCTTGCTTGTCAAGGGACAAGGTGAGGAAAGAGTCTTGCACGTCAGAACCACAGGTTTGAGGTGTGCAATCCACAGTAGCTAAACATAGTCATTGAGCCTGCAGGGAGTCAGACAGAAAGGGGAGTCAGGTGGCATTAGATTCATCTTTTCACTGGAAGAAACACCTGGCCGTCAATTTTGCCCACTGCCTCTCATCTTGGCCTAATGCCCTGTCCTTACAAGCTTCTGCCATCTAACCTTACTCAATGCAATTCAACCAATCTCCAGAACCCTCCAAATACACCCACTTACTGAACTTGCATTAAAGCCCAGGGAGTTTCATTGTGGAACTTTTTCAGATCAGGAAAGAAGAAATGTTTTTTCCCCAGATTTTCCAAATATTTAATGGGAAGAAAATTTCACTGGAGTAATTAAAACCCAGCACACACTGAAACTTTAAAAGATCCTGAATATGAGGGTAGTAAAATTTAATACTCTTTTAAAGGACAAGGAAGCTTTGGAGATATTGAAGGACAGTGTGCGGTAGAGCTCTAGTTTTTTTTAATTTCTCTGCAATATAACCTTATCTATTTATTTACATTTTCACCCTTCTCTTCCCCACAAATACCCTCGGAGTAAATGTAATAAAAAATATGAAGACTCTTTCCCCATCCCTTTACAAAATAGAAATCATGCTTTACTATGGGAGAACAAAAGGCATATTTGCTGACTGCAAACATAATAGACTGTGGAAGATTCAGGAAATGACAGAATGAGTTTGTCGGGTGTACAAAGTAAAGGTTTCTTGTCTATCATTAAAATCATTTTTGAGCAGCTAGTTTGTGTGTGTGTGTGTGTGTGTGTATAACTTTTAACTTTTTTTATTCCACCATTCAGTCAAAATGGGGCTCCCACTGCAGCTTGAAAACATCACTGATAAGACAAGCCCTCCCTTTAGGATTCCTGCCTGAAAGACATGAGACAAAGGGAAACGCCACCCAGAGGGGGAATGGGAAATTCTTACGATGAAACATCAAACAGGTTCTGTGATGGGTGTTCCTTGAAGAAAACGTCAAAGAAAATGTAACAGTTCTGAGACATAATTCCACCAATGATGAGGTCACCTGGCTGGTACCACTCATGCGGAACAGGAAAAGGATTATTCCTGGGGCACCGGGTAGAATTAGAGCTATTAGAAACTGGAGTGATTTGAAACAGCATCACCAATAGCAGCAACATCCTGGCAGCCTAGCTTGCCTCTGAGTTTGATTCTGCTCTGTGCATCCATAGTAGCTACCTTTAAGGAGACTACATTCAGTGATGCATGGCTCTGTCAATGCAGCTCTATGAGGGAGGTTATGAGCTAAAAAGTATTAGAAATGAATTCCTTGTGTAATTACAGAGATTATATTGTCATAACTTGAATTGATAAAGCCCTGCCTGACATAGGTCCTACACTATCTCTCCATAGGTCATGGGCTTATTTTTAATCATGTTCAGGCTTGCTTGTTGACTGGTTCCTTGTTCCTTCAGGAAACCATCTGGAGGTTTAACCAGGTGGGAGAAAGATGCAGCGATTAAAGTAATTGCAGAAGAGGAGTATTAATTACTTATTCAGAGTTTGGAGTCTGAGTGACACTTTCCCTTTTTTTACTCCCAGCTCTGTTCCTTATAGCAAAAAAACCTTGGTGGTGGTGTTTAGTCATTTAGTTGTGTCCGACTCTTCGTGACCCCATGGATCAGAGCACGCTAGGCCACCCGCAGCATGGTCAAACTCATATTCATAACTTCGAGAACACTGTCCAACCATCTTGTCCTCTGTCGTCCCCTTCTCCTTGTGCCCTCAATTTTTCCCAACATCAGGGTCTTTTCCAGGGAGTCCTCTCTTCTCATGAGGTGGCCAAAGTATTGGAGCCTCAGCTTCAGGATTCCCTTGGTGAGCTAACAGCAAAAGGAAGCTCAGATTCAACACACTGGTTCTGGGAAACAAAGCAGCAGCGCTATATTTTGAGATTAAAGCTAATTCTCAACTCCACCTCTCTTCCAGGAAATTGGACCCCTCAACTTTCCCAATTAAATTGTAGAAGCGTTTTGGAGGCATGCTGTCATATGAAAGCACAGCACCAAAACCACACAAGATCATGGCATCCCAAAAAGTGCCGTGCTCTTGAATGGGTCACATAAATCTCACGGAAGCATGACCCCAGAAGGTGTGCATTCTGGTTTTGCTTAGCCTCTTAAGGCGCAACAAGACTCCTTGTTGATCTTATTGTACTATGTTGCTTTTGTTAATTATAGCATTTAATTTTAAGTTTGCTAAAGGGTAAGGAGTAAACTCTTTTTAAAATAATAATAATTTAAAAATCATCTTTATTTTAATTCCATAAAATACAACACCATAACATACAACACCATAAGAATTACAAATTATAACCTTTGTATAGATCTTGATATACAGTATATAATTGGTTCCAATAAAAGAAAATGTTAACTTTCCAGTCAATTCACATCGCTTATCTCACAAATTTATTTTTAACTTGCGTTGCTTTCATTTATTATTTATATCTCTAATTTATCCCTTTTTTACTTTTTAATTTCTATTTTCCTCATGACAATCTAATTTAAACAAATCATTAACTCCATTTTTATACCAATTTTTTAAAAAAATATTCTTCAACAAATCCCCATTCCAATTTGGATTTCTGTTTAGAGGTATTTCTGATTGCTGCCGTCATTCTCTCTAAGTTCATAAATTCAATCAATTTTAATTGCCATTCTTGAATTGTGGGTAGTTCATTCTTCCTCCATTTCTGGGCAATCAGTAACCTTGCTGCTGCACACGCATATAAAAATATATTTTTCCTATTATCTGGCATATTGTCTGGTAAGATGCTCAATAAAAAGTATTCTGGTTTTTCCCCAAAAGTTACCCTCAACATTTTTTTTCATTTCTTCATAAATTTCGCCCCATAATTTATACATTCTTTTACAGCTCCACCAGCAATGAGTGAGGCTAAGGAGTAAACTCTACACAAATCCAAACTGGAGTCCCCAAGATGGTTGGAAGGTGCCTTGTACACCTCCTTCTTGCATCTTCTGCAGTCAAGCTGGTGCCAAACATATTGCTCTGCTTTCCTTTGGGCCACATAGGCGAGGCTGAGAGGGGAGGGGTTCTTGTCATCTGGGAAGCCCAGGACCTCCACAAACACTGCCCAGGCTTGTGCCCCACAGAGGAAAATTTGGTTCTGCTAAAACAGTGGTTTGTCTTCATCACTGGGAGTGCACTCCATTGTCTCTTGACAGATGGATGCCAACAATATCTTAGTCTGATTTATATGTATTCTTTTGTAAAAATTAGTTTAATCATAGTTACTAAGGACCAAATTTTCTCAATCCACTCAGTTATAGCAGGAGATATGCACCCCTCAATTTTTAGCTATTATAATAATAGCAACAGTTATAACTGGAACCTTTTGTAATATTTTTGTAAGATTCACAGTTATTGTGAATGCCTAACATTGATAGGCAGAGCTCAGGGTTGGGGGAATGAGATGGTTAATCACCTGTAACGGGTTAACACTATTTGTGATGTTTGTTTGTTTTTTACCTGGGCTGTCAAGGGTTAACCCACACTCAAGGCTGGCTGACTGAACATTCTATTAGGGGAGGAATGCTCCTGTTTAAAAGGGAGGAGCAGCCGTTTGTCAGTTAGTAGAGGGTTTTGGGGAGTGTGAGGGTGTGTGGTTAATTAAAAAAGAAGGTCTTTTAGTTAGGATAGGTTTAGGTAAAGGTTGGAAAAGATATATACACTGAATGTTTGACAAAGGTGAAATAACAAAAACCAAGCTTGTACACATGAAACCATAAAGTATTCGTTATGACTAGAAGCAAATAAATATTCATCGTTTAAGTGCCAAGTAAAGAGTCGCCTGCATTATTTTCCAGCAAGGTATCAACACTTGTTTAGGTGGAGGCACCGCAAAGGACAAAACTTCCTACAAGAGAAGAAGGGATAGTTTGTGTCTTTGAGTTGTATCAGGGGCCCAAAGGGCCCCAATTAAGGTGATAATGTAAATCCCAATAAATCCTGGAATATGCTTATAATAG
Source organism: Zootoca vivipara (assembly GCF_963506605.1). Lineage (NCBI taxonomy): Eukaryota > Metazoa > Chordata > Lepidosauria > Squamata > Lacertidae > Zootoca > Zootoca vivipara. The sequence continues at coordinate 46,566,762 of NC_083288.1, forward strand.
TGAATTATGGGAACTTGTTGTTGAGTCTCACTGAGGGGGCTGAATAGGAGGACAAACCTAAAGTGTCACAGTGTTGCCTCAGTGGAGAGGTAATCTTTTGCAGTGGGGGAAGTTCAGGGAGAGTGAGCCGAACCCCTTTACTGTGGACAAAAGGGAAAGTCTCGTAAATAGTCCCAAAGGTGCAAATGATACCTGGCCGTGTGTGCTGGAAGAAAAAACTCATTACTATCAAGCCCATGGGGTAGAAGGCTTTACAGCAAGGCGAAAGGGAGAGAGGGAGGTTAGTTTTACCTCAGGATTCCCTAGTAGCTCTTTAAGTGATATAGAGGTTGAAGTGGAAAAGACGAAAGAAAAGGATTTCATCACATCACCCCCTTTAAGCAGGTGTGATAACCCAGAGTGCTCCGGTAAAGGGGTCTGGATGGAAGATTCTGTCCTGAACCCAAACTGCAGAGCAGTTTGGCTATAGAACTTTAAATGGCTGAGGGGGGCAGTTTGACTCTAACCCAGGCACGATCATGTTCAACATCAACCTTCAGCCAGGAGGCACATAGACAATGCCTACCTCTACATATATTCGTAATCAATAAAGTTGTGGCCCTTTTCAACTCCAGGACATTGTTTATTTTTTCCCATCTACGTATCTCCAGGGCACACTGTGCAATACCTAATGTCAATAGGTAGGGAGTGTTTTAAATACAGCCGGGGAGGGCAGGCACCATCCTGTCCTCAGGATTTTGGGTGCCTGCAGCCACACATGGGGTTGCGACGTCACACAGCAAGTGAGTCAACCTGGTGTGGTGTAGTGAGCCAGTGTGGTGTAGTGGTTAAGAGTGGTAGACTCGTAATCTGGGGAACCGGGTTTGTGTCTCCGCTCCTCCACATTCAGCTGCTGGGTGACCTTGGGCTAGTCACACTTCTTTGAAGTCTCTCAGCCCCACTCACCTCACCGGGTGTCTGTTGTGGGTGAGGAGGGGAAAGTAGATTGTTAGCCGCTTTGAGACTCCTTCGGGTAGTGATAAAGCGGGATATCAAATCCAAACTCCTCTTCTTCTTCTTTCTGCATGGAGGGACTGGAACTCAGAGGCAGAGAGACTCTAACTTCATCAGGTGAAAAGGATGCCTTGCTGGTTGGCTATGAAGTACGGAGCTGAACTGCTTCTCTCCCTGCTGGCTTTCTTCATTGACTTTGTGGGTGCGTGGCCCCCACAGTTATATTATTGTGGGTGCCCAGACACCCACAGCTCCCTGGAGTTGGCTACTATGGATGTATAGATGGTATATAACACTATAACACCAGTGAAACTAGCTAAAATGTATACATTAAGTACAGTAATAAGTGTTGGAAATGTAAAGAAAAAGAAGGAACATTTTATCATATGTGGTGGGATTGTAAAAAAAAAAAATAAAGGCATCTGGGAAATGAACATTCTCTACTCTGGTAGAGTAGCCCTGGTGACTATCTAATGTTTATTGGATGAATTTTCCCCAAATTGATACTTGAACTTGAATTTTATTGTTATTCATGCTTTTATACTGTATTTTATGCTGCTTTTATGTTGTATTGCAATTAAGTGTTTTAAATTTGTTGTTAGCCTCCCTGAGCCCGGGTTTTTGAACCGGGAAAGGTGGGGTATAAATAAAAAATTATTATTTATTATTATTATTACTCCGATAACCACATTGCCTGCCCACACCTGCCATGAGCCAAATTTTCATACGTAGATGGGGCCATCAATATTTTAGTCATCTGATGTGACAATTATATTAGATGATGTGTCCCTTTCCCTGCGCCTCAGTTTAACTAGCAATTTCAGTGGAATTTGAAGCAAGGCGAGCTTCTGTTAACTATCAACTATTTGGTTGTGGGGGACATCAAACTAACAATTCGGAAGTCACATTAAGATCCTGGTTTCTCTTCTGAAGCAATATCAGTAAATGTTCCACACTTGATATCACTTAGGGTACCATATCCGTGGGTGTGTTGTGTCTGGAATGGCCTGACAGTTGAAACGTCTGCTAGGAACACCATTGTGAATGTTCCCCATCACTGTGCTTGGTTAAAGAGACTTGTATTTTTTTTATTTTTTTAAAAAAAATCTAAACTTGGGTGTGAAATCCTCCCGCAAGAGTAAGACTCTGGAGTCCTTCATCGTAACCACCTCTATAGTAAATCTCTGAATATATAACAAAACAATAAGATAAAAAAACAAAGGTCTTGTTCAGTTCTTTCTCATTATTTGCTCCCTATCTTTCAGCTCAGGCTTCAGCACAATGATGTAAAATTTGGGGACAAATATTCAATTACATTATGTAATGAGCCTCCTCTTCCTCCGCTCTCAATTTAAGTAGCGCTTTCAATGCAACATGAAGAAAACTGTGCCTCCATTACACACCAGCTACATGGTTGGGCGAACTTTTCTCCAGAAAACTAACAATTGGGAACTCACTTTAAGATCTTGATTTTTCTGCAGATGAGAAATTGGGACTTGCCCTACACTTGATGTCACATGCAATGTCATGTGTAGTGCAAGTGGACGTGGTTTGTGTGGGATGTCCTGACAATTGGAGCACCTGCTGGGCAAATTATGGAAAGAAGAAGAAGAAGAGATTGGATTTGATATCCCGCTTTATCACTACCCGAAGGAGTCTCAAAGCGGCTAACAATCTCCTTTCCCCTCCTCCCCCACAACAGACACCCTGTGAGGTGGGTGGGGCTGAGAGACTTCAGAGAAGTGTGACTAGCCCAAGGTCACCCAGCAGCTGCATGTGGAGGAGCGGAGACGTGAACCCGGTTCCCCAGATTACAAGTCTACCGCTCTTAACCACTACACCACACTGGCTCTCGGAGGTTCCTCACCCAAATGCTAGTGTGACAGAGCATTTTAACAGTAAAAAAAATATATCTAAATCCACATGTTTGAATAGCTTCCTCAAAAGAGTAACACTGTGGACTCAATCATAGTAACTACCTCTATCATAAAACCCTGAAGTACAAAAAACCCAAAATAAGATAAAATCAAAGGTATTGTTCAGTTCTTTCTCATTATTTGCTCCCTATTGTTCAGCTCAGGCCTCAGGACAATGATGTAAAATTTAGGGGCAAAGATGCAGCCCAACAATCCAGCACTGGAAGACAAGATGGAGAAGATCTCCACCACCACCATGGATTTCCCTTTGGTGCTCAGGTATGTTGGAACAAAAGACAGCCAAACACTGCAAAACAGCAACATGCTGAAGGTTATGAATTTGGCTTCATTAAAGCTGTCCGGTAATTTGCGGGCTGCAAATGCCACAATGAAGCTGGCAATGGCCAGTAGACCCATATAGCCCAGGACACAATAAAACATAGTCACAGAGCCTTCATTGCACTGCACAATGGTTTCTTCTGTTACCAAGTGCATATGTAGTTGGGGGAATGGGGGAGAGGTCATCAACCACACAGTACAAATACTTGCTTGAGTAAGAGAGCAGGAAAGGACAATGGCATAGGCCAGATGCTTTCCTACCCACTTCCTCATACTGGACCCTGGCTTGCTAGCCATGAAAGCTACAACTACAGTGAGAGTTTTGGCCAACACAGATGAAACAGCCAATGAGAAGACGGTGCCAAACATTGGTTGGCGAAGAAGGCAGGTCACTTTGCCAGGGTGTCCGATGAACAGAAATGACGAGAGGAAGCAGAGTAGGAGTGCAATAAGGAGAGCGTAGGTGAGATCCCTGTTGTTAGCTTTGACAATGGGAGTATCTTTGTATTTAATAAAAGTTCCTATCACTAACGTTGTGAGTATTGAAAATGAAAGAGCAAGTGAGGCCAGGCAGATTCCTAAAGGCTCCTCATAAGAAAGAAAGCTGATTTTTTTTTGGACGCATCCATTTTTGTGCGTGTTTGGATACTGATCGGCTGGGCATCTGACACAGTCATCCATATCTAAAAAAGAGGATAGGGTCAAAATTCAGTGGCAATTCATGTGTGTTCTTTGCTTTCATTGATTGGAACAGTATAATTTTAAGGGAGCTGGTGGTCATATAACATTATTTGAATTATCCTTTGAGTTTTCTGCTGAATCTGTCATGTTTGTGTTTAAACCATTTAAACTGCCACTCCATGCAGCCTGCACATGGAGGTCTTATTCCAGCGGAACCAATACAGTATTGGGAGCAGAGTACTGGGCATCAGTGGGCTCTTTGTGTTGCTGGGGAGACCAGAAGAGGCATGGTAGACCACAGAATGAAAGCATGCCCAAAACTCAAATGAAATGAGGCTGGCCTTACATAAACCAATATCATGGTTGCTGAGTGGGAAACTTCACACTTTTCCTGAGACACACCCATGTCCGTCCCTGGTAAACGCCAAAGCATCTCCCTCTTTCTGTGGAGTTTAAACAGCAGGTGCTCATTCAACGGATAACCCTCTGTAGATTATAATGCTTTTGCCACCCCTTCTTTCCTGTGCAATAATGCATAAACTCTGGCCTAATTTCAGCCAACATGGATTCTGTGTTTCATTGCAGTCATACACAAAAGCCCCACTCATTCGAGATGTGTGCGTAGCACTTTCATACCTATGTTCATAGTATTGCCCCAGGCTTATTTGTTTTTGAATATTTCCTTAGTGGAAAACAACAGAAAAATATCAACACACCACTCCAAGCAGAATAGTGTGGATCTATGCAAAATGTAGTAATTACATTATTTTAAATAGATCCAACACAATAATCTTTACAAATATTGAACAATGACAAATCTCAAGTACCATTTTGGTCTGAAATCTTCCCTTCTGGACATGGAGTACAATCGTAGCAACAAAATTTTTGCCCTTCTTTCCTCTTCTTCTGATTGCCAGGGTGGCAGTAGTCATTGCACACAGAAATGGGCAGCACCTGTCCAGAAATAGGAAATAATTTCATAAAGGAGTGAAATTTGCTTTTAGAAAATTCAGTCACTTCAAATAAGAAAGCGAACCTCATCCCATCCTAAACAAAAAACAAAACAAAAAACATTAGAAAGGTGTTTCAAATAAAGCACAGCCATTGGCCCATTTCTTTTGCCAGGAAACCCGAAAAAAGGCAAGACACAAGACATGGGTTAAGCTAGGGCCACTATATTATCTTTAACCTGAGGTACCAGCACATATCCTAAAGCACATATCTGCAAATGAAGCCAGAAGAAACAAATTGACAGCCTTTGCATTTCCCGATGGGTTCATATTTTGAAGCAATATTAGCTTCGTGTTCAGACCTTTAAACCTCCCCCTTAAATAAATTCACACAGACTCAAATTTCGGTTTGGTTTTTGGCAGAATTTAGGCCACAACTTTATTGATTACAGCAAGTGAGTGGTTGCATAGGCTCTGGTTCGACTAGCTCCCTGCACCCTTGCAGGTAGCGCTGACCCAGGGCACCAGCTTAGGTCAGCCTAGGGTGAAAACCTGGATAGGCGGAAAGCCGGGCACAGGCTATGTCCACCACCCAGATGTCCACCTGGACTCAGGCACGGGCACAACCCCCTCACAGGGTTAACCAAACCATTTGAGGCCCTAAATTCCTTTAATGGGATACCATTCACAAAGGGTTGGCGAGAGCGTTCCCCCATCCCTATCACCTGAACCAGAGCCTATCCGCAATGTTACAAGTTGTGACTATTTGCTACATGGCAGGTGAAACCCAAATGGCACCAGCCAATCAGCCAAGTGGCCGTGCCCCTGTCCCAACAACAGATGACACACGACGGCATAGCAAGGTCAAGCGTGCAAGCCCTAAATGTAGGGAGAGGTGGGCGGGTGTTCCGATGCATACACCGAAAGAGGAAGCTCTGGGTCATATGCATAGGAATATATAGGTCCCTTGATCCAATTAGCCTGTGTCCCATTGGCCTGATTAAACCCAGCATCACGGGACCTACCAACAGGTTCTTGTGGTTATCCAATCATACCCACCCACAACACAGGGTTGGTTGCCAGGTCTCACCACAACATATGCCCTCTTTAAGGGAGGACATGATCGCTCTAGGAATGCAAGAAAGTTTGGGGTTTTGATAGCCCTATTTAGACACAAAAATGAACAGATATTGGATTTTCAACTGAGACATGGGTACTTTTCATTTGAAGCAGAGACAAACTGTATTTTCCACACACATGAATTTTATCTGAACCATTCTCAGCTCTGCCATACATACATGAACTGTAATAAATATTATTAAAACTTCATTTTGACTGAGAACACCGGGGGGACGGGGGACGGGGAGTTGCATCCAGCTAGCTTTCCAAATTTGATCCATGAAGCTATCAAAGATAAAAGTGGTTAACTGGAGAGGGCATTAACTCAAAGCAATCCTAGTTTTCAAACCTCATTAAAACCTTTGTTCCATATTATCATGTCCTCATGAATGGTGAATTCTTCTCTGTTGGGAGCATTGGGATCCACCCATCCCACCTTCAGTCGAAGGTAAGACTTGTTTGGGAAGGTGACCATGTTCATGATGTCAAATCCACCTCCCATTTCTCTTTTATTAGTAAAGGACACTTTTTCTCCAGCTGAGTTGTTAAAGGAAATGTCAGGAAGAAAATGGTGCAGCTAATTGAAAAAGAAAGATGAAGGGGAGAGAACATAATGGAGGTATTGAGCAAAATGCCATGATTTACAAAGACCTTTCTTTATGAGCATTAATTATGGAGCTTCACTTTACATAGACGGGGTATAAAAAAATCACGTGTTTTGACACAGCAGATGGGGACTTCGGGGGAAGGAAGATGGCGCACTGAATGTCTGCTCTCGGCAAGTTGCTGACAGGGATACAGTGGTGGTACCTCGGGTTACAAACACTTCATGTTACAAACGCTTCTGGTTCCAAACTCCGCTAACCCAGAAATAGTACCTCAGGTTAAGAACTTTGCTTCAGGATGAGAACAGAAATCATGCTCCGGCGGTGTGGCGGCAGCAGGAGGCCCCATTAGCTAAAGTGGTGCTTCAGGTTAAGAACAGCTTCAGGTTAAGAACGGACCTCCAGAACTAATTAAGTTCTTAACCACTGTATTTGCCTAGTGATTGATCCTACCTAAGAGATAAAACTCAGCTATCAAATTCACAGGGAGTTAAACTTTTAAGCTCTGAAAAAGCCATTTTCTACATCAGGAGGCTTTCAACTCCTGGAATCTTAGATAAAGCTGAGAGACTTAAGAGCAGATGACATAAGGAGAGTTAATAGATATAAAATTGAGTTTTTTGGAGGGAGGTAGAAGAATGGCTTGGGAAACAAATTTTAGATTTGTATTAACATTTTTGTGTTTAGATGAGTGTCTGGGTAGAGGGCCGCCTTCCCTCCTCTCTTTGCTCAGAAGCACCTCGTGGCAGAGGGTGCTCTGAGGGGGGGAGGGGCGGAGGGAAGCCCAGACACTAAAATGGAACCTTTGAAGTGCTGCGCCTCGCAGGTTCCTCTTGTGGCAGGAGGGGACTTGTGGAGGGGCAGTACGAAGAAGGAGGAGGATTAAGTGAATATTATAAGGATAAAATTTGGGATTAGAATAGAAAATCCTCCATGATCAATTAGAGAAGGTAAGAAAACCAGGAACAAGAGAATCGAGGAAGCCACAATTACAATGTTAAGAAAATAAGAATTGGAAAATTTTATTTTTATTTTTTATGTGTTTTTGTTTTAATGTTTGTTTAAGGGTTATGCTAAAGGAGCAGCTGGGGGGAAACCAATCCTCAGAGCCCCTCCATCCCTGTCCTTTCAGTGGCAGGGAGGGGATGAGGGGGGAGGGGGGAGGTCAAACCCAGCCTTATAATGGACCCCTTTGATTCTCAACGCCCACGGGTACTACTGGTGGCAGAAGTGGACTTGTGGGGGGAGGGAAATTGGAGGGACAGATTATATATTGTGTGTTTTGTTTGTCTTGTTTGTATAAAAAACCAATAAAAATTATTTTTTTAAAAAAGAGCAGATGACATAATATATTGCCAAAAAGTCAAGGAAAATCCCTAATGGGCATAGGGCCAGCAAAAGCCTCCCTTTCTCTGAGGTGCTTATAATTTATGACTGAGAGAAGCTTGTCTACTGATGGAAGTTGACATCTGTTGTATGAGCTACTTCCTGGCTTTAAGAAGTGAATTAATCTGATACATTTTTGTTTGAAGATTGGCAAAGTATTGCCTAACAGAAAGTAGATAAGCTGGATATCATTCTTGAGTGAATATTTCGAAATTTTTATTTTATGTTACTGACAAACAGAAAATGAGAAGTCCTTTGATTTTTAATCTTTTTTTCCTATTTTCTTTTCTTCTCTCCAATTTTTTGGTTTTCCTTTGGTGGTTACTCTTTCTCTGTTATTGTATTTATTTAGATTAATTATTTTAATTAGATTAATCTTATTTTATTGCAGTATTAAAAAATTAATAGAATCATATTAAAAAGAAAAAAAAGACACAATAGATGGAAGATGTGTTATGCATTAAGTAAAAATAAAATCAGTGAAATGTACGGAAGTAAATGTTAAAACATAAAGCCTTGTCACTCTGTGGTATGAGCAATACCATTGCAGTATTAATTTGCATGGAAATTGTGATGAAATCTTTTTGTTTCCATTAAATAATCATATTTTTCTTGCTCTTAATTTCTCGAGCGTTACCTGCCAAGGCTGCAGATTTTGAAGTTTTAATCTTCCATGCCTCCCCCTTGCTCTCTGTGTCAATGTAGACAAATGAATGGCATTCAATGTATGAGCCACAACATAAATAGCATTGTAGATACTGTAACTATGGCCAGAGAGCTCCATTTCAAACAGAGACCTTGGGAGACTGTCCAGGCTCTCCTCCCCAGTACACACTTCATTGGTGTCCATTGGTGCACTGGGATTTGGAAATATACAGTCAAATGCTTGCTCCCAGAAGACTTTGAAAAAACCTTCTGCCTGTGTCCAGGAAGGGTTTATGCTCTGAAGAAATTTCCCGAATACTAGTAGATTTTGTGAATGAACTGTGAACAATAGGGCACCTTGGAAAAGCTGAAAATCCAGAAACCTACAAATTCCTGTTACTATGAAATCAGTCTGGGCTGTCAAGATCCACACCCTTTTTAATCCTGCGTTTTCCTTATTGGTTGGGTCTCGCAAAAATATAATAAGTCTCAGTGCTAAAATAGTTAGAGATTCTCCATAGACAATATATGTAGTGACTTTGTTATCTCTGAATGGCTTATACATATTGACGGCTACATCTGCCATCTCATCCAGGTTATCAAGATGGATTTGTTGTGTGATTCTTTGTGTAAAAGCTGAACAAATTCCATTTTGAGAAAGCAATGGCTCTAGGGTCTTGAAGAAATATTCTCCACTGTTATCATTAGGAGCAAAGAGCCCAACCCATGTCCAACCAAAATGCTTAAGCAAACGGATAATCCCTGTGTACTGGTGGGCTTCATTGGGCACCATGCGATAAAAGGATGGGAATTGACTTGTGTCACTCTCCTCTGGAGGAAAGGAACCATATGCCAGCTAAAAAAATGTATAGATGTTATGAACCTATTTGAAAACAATTCATTCTGTTTCATAAACAACAAAAAAAGATTCAGTTACAGGTAGGTAAGCCGTGTTGGTCTGAGTCGAAGCAAAATAAAAAAATTCCTTCAGTAGCACCTTAAAGACCAACTAAGTTTTTATTTTGGTATGAGCTTTCGTGTGCATGCACACTTGTATCTGAAGAAGTGTGCATGCACACGAAAGCTCATACCAAAATAAAAACTTAGTTGGTCTTTAAGGTGCTACTGAAGGAATTTTTTTATTTTCCAAAAATTTTTCAATCATGTTAAATCCATTTTTTCCCAATGCTTTTTTTACAGCTTCTTTTCTCTTCTTCTTTTTATCATGTTTTTATTAGTTTTTAAATAAATAAAAAAGACACTAACAATTAAACACTTATTCAGCAGTAAATTAATGTAAAAAGGTAAAGGGGCCCCTGACCATCAGGGGTTGCAGTGCTCATCTCGCTCTATAGGCCGAGGGAGCCAGCGTTTGTCCACAGACAGCTTCCAGGTCATGTGGCCAGCATGACAAAGCTATTTCTGGTGAATCAGAGCAGCACACGGAAACGCTGTTTACCTACCCGCCGGAGCGGCCCCTATTTATCTACTTGCACTTTGATGTGCTTTCGAACTGCTAGGTGGGCAGGAGCTGGGACATAGCAACGGGGGCTCACCCCATTGCAGGGATTCGAACCTCCAACCTTCTGATCAGCAAGCCCTAGACTCTGTGGTTTAACCCACAGCGCCACCTGGGTCCAGTGTATTGCATTTTAATTTGTGATTTGACCAGATCAGTCTAAAATCCCTAGAAAAACCTGAGAAAAATAAATGTTGGGATAAAGATGAAAAGATTTATCAAACCAAATCTTATTCCAGGATGACCTATTAAAATTGATCATTAATATCAATGAGTCTTCTCTGAGTAGAACAAACATTGAATGAAACCCATAGAGGGAGGAAGAAGAAAAAAATCCCTGTGCAACCCTTCATACCTGGGGAATCTTGTAGAGACCTAATATGTCTACCATATGGAAGGAAGTATCAGTGCCAAGTCCCCCAATGATGGATATGAGGGTTTTCTGGGTGTCACATTTATAGTTGGGGATGAATCTACCCATTTTGAAGAGGAGGTCTAATGTAGTGCGGTAGGTCATCCTTGCATCAAAATAGCTGTCATAGATGTGGAAGCCAAGTGTGACATTGTGCAAAATGTTGGGGTTCTTATTGATTTCTTTCACAGCAAATGCCAGGGCAAGGACATGTTGGTAAAATTTTGTCACCGCACTGCAAATGAAGTAAAAGTATTACAAAAATGAATATAGCCTTGAACATTGAACACATTCCGTTTCAAATTAATTTCAGGGATAAATTAGTGCTGGACAATGATTATAACATGTGATGAAGTAGAGAGAACGGCGACTGTTTGTCAGAAAAGTAGGGGTGAGCAACAGGGGACAAGGCAGTTAGGCAGAATAGGAATGTGAACAGAATAGAAACTAGTGGTCTATTTGATGCAAGGGGAAGTAACACTCTCCTGCCTTCCCAGAACTGAGCATCATTTGTTTTCTGTGAAGGAGGGTTGGTGGGCTATGGTATAGGGAGCAGAGAAAAGTTACTAAGCAAAGGCTCTTGCTACACTCACACTGAACTGAGCTCTCCGCTACTTGGCTCTCCTCCTACCCACTGAGAATAAAGAATAATGGGTGAATCTGGAAATGTATCTGCATTGTTCAGTCTTTCCGGTTTTTTCAGTGCCGTGAATGGCCATGATATTCTCCCCTGACTTTTCTGTAGGTTGGGAATGTGTGGAAACTGCAAACTCTACTGCCAACAAATATTCATTTTAACTTTTAGGAAAAGAGAAGTATTTTGTGTTGCCGTAAACTAATGCAGAATGAAAAAATAAATAAATAAATTTAGCAAATACTACAGTGATTCCAGGTACCGGTAGTTATCAGCTAGCCTCTCAAACTTCCAGAACTTACATTTTAACTCCAGGGAGTTTCATCAAGGTGTAACTTCTCCCATGGAGCCTTTCCAGATCAGGAGGCATTGAAGAAATGTTCAATGGAAAGAGAAACACCCTCTTCAATGTCACCAAGCTCATACTCAACAGTTAAAACCTCACCCACAGTGAAACATCAAAGCACCATGAACAGGAGATATAATAATCAATCGCAAGGGAAGAAAGCTTTGGAGAAATTGGTGGAACAGATTGGAACAGAAACTTAGTTACATGTTTGAATTTGTCCTCTATATTTCTTTATTTATTTATCTAGTGACTTTAGTTTTCACCCTTCTCTTCCCCAGTATCTGCACTGCTGAAGAGTACAGTTTTTAGAGAGAGCGCCATGAAAATATCTGTACTGTAAAGGGATTGAAAATACAGTTTGTGTGGAGAAAATTGAAAATACGAAGTCTCCTTCTGTACCCCTTTAGAAAACAGAAAGCATTTTTCTTTTAAGAGAGAAGAAAATTAGTGTTTCCTGTCTGCCAGCTTAGTAGACTGTAAAAGACTCAGGAGGTGACTGAAACTGAGGAGTCCCTCAGGGGTAGATAAACAGGATTTTTTGTTAATTATTTCAATCATTCCTTGTGAGCTGGTAAAATACTTTTAAAATTGAAATATCTTTCACCATTCCACCATTCAGACAAAAAATGTCTCCCATTGCAGTTTCCAAATAAGACAGACCCTCTCCCTTGGTTTCTTATTTAAAAGAGATGAGGCAAGAGGAAATGGAGGAATGTTTGGGGCATAGGAGATTCTTACTATGAAATATCGAACAGGTTCTGTTTGGGGTGTTCTTTGAAGAAAGCTTCATAGAAAATATAATAGATATGAGAAGTAATTCCACCAATGATGAGGTCCCCTGGCTGGTACCACTCATGTGGAACATGAATAGGGTCATTCACAGGGCACCTCATGGTATTAGAGGTATCAGAAAGTGGAGGTATTAGAAACAGGAACATCAATAGCAGCAACATCGGGGCTGCCAAGTTTCCTTCTGAATGCAGACTTTCTTTTGTTCATCCATACTAGCTGCCTTGTAACAAATGCATTCTTTGAATACTATCAGATATTTCAAAATCAGTAATTTAATTGGTAGAGCTCTGCCTGCCTCCAGCCCCTACCCGGTACATGTATCAGTATGTGTATTTACTTATAACCCTTTTCAGGCTTGCTGCTTGTTTTCTAGTCGCTTGCAGGAAGCATCTGGAGGTTTGACTTGTTGAAGAAATTGCTGTGATTGGGATGATTGCAGGGTAGGTTTATGAATTACTTCTTCAGAGTTTTGAGTCTGAGTGGCACTTCTCTCTCCCCCCCCCCCAGGTTCTGATCCTAAGAGGCAGAAAAAGTGAGCGAAAGGCTAATGACAACAGGAAACTCAGAGTGAAGTCATTGGCTAAATAGCAGTGCTATGTGTTGAGATAAAGGACACATCCCAACTAGGGTTGCCAGACTCAATAGAGGACAGGACTTCTGTGCCTTTAATTGCCCTGCTCTCTTTTGAGTCTGGAAACCTTAAAGAGAAACCAGCAGACCCTTTGTTTAATTTCCAAGCAAAGGGTCTGCTGGTTTCTCTTTAAGGTTTCCAGACTCAAAAAAGAGCAGGGCAATTAAAGGCACAGAAGTCCTGTCCTCTATTGAGTCTGGCAACCCTAATCCCTACTCCATTTCTTTCCTAGCCAGGTGAAACCAACACCTCTTTATGCAGTAAAGCTGTAGTATTAAAACAGATGTCTTCACTCACTTGCATGAACCAACAGAAGGTATTGCTGTGTTGGAGGAATGGGCAAACATTTTCAGCCTGAGGACTGAATTCCCTTCAGAGTAACTTAGTCCAGAAATCATAGTTAGTGCAAAATTCAACAGCACAATTTCAGGCAGGAGTGAAATTCTGCCTGAGCTCAAAGATACGCCCCGGCTGCCAGTTTGATTCCAGGCTACGGTCAAAGTGTTATTAATCACAAAGGAAGTCCTTAATTGGCACTAGTTTACTTAAGGAACTGCCTTCCTTCACATGTGCAAGTTCAATAACTTCCATGAGCTGTGGAAGTGCTGTGCAGTGTCTGTTATGCATTTTTCGGGAGCTGTTCCTTTAGTGCTACACAGTCTGTACTTTGGAACCCCCTACTTATTGACATTCAGTATTGCAGGCGCATGTGCAGTATACCCTGGGGCAAGTGGGGGGGGGGAATGTCACAATAGTATTCTGGAGTTGAAAATGGCCACAAGTTTCTTGATAACAGGTGTAGGCCGGCTTTGGCCTAGGGCTAGGCATTAGGTATGTATTCTGACTCAGCCTTCTGGCTGAAGGCTGATGTTGAACAGGGTTATGCCTGGGCTAGTGTCATCTCAAGACACTTGTGTACTAAGCTGTTCCCTCCCTTGCTGCCATTGGAAGTTCTATGGCCCACCCACTTCCCAGTGGGACTTCAGTACAGAATCTTCCACGCAGACTCCTTTACTTTGGTACCGTGAGATATCACGCCTTCTCAAAGGAGTGATGCACCATCTCACCCCCCCACCCCAACACTGTACCAAGCATATTTACATTGCACATTCATAGTAAGTGTACTCTTTTATGTGTCTGTCTTGTGGTCCCATCCAGACATATGATTTGTTTTGTTTTGTTCTTGAATTTGTGTGACATATACTACTTTGCTGGGGTAAAATACTAAGAGTGCCTTTGATGTACCAAAAACTTTGTTCAATAATTAAAGTACCATATTGGATTATCCCATGTTGGATTATTCTTGTCATGCCTAGGCTTCCTGCCATGCCCACATTTAATGGTGGGTGTTCTTTGATGATGATGATGATTGATGATGATGATGATGATAATTTATTATTTATACCATGCCCATCTGGGTGGGTTCCCCCAGCTCCTCTGGGGGTTGTGAAGAAGTTCAGAAAGAGGGGAGAGAATGAGGCATGGCCTCTCCCAGACCTCCTCATGAAGAATCAAGGAGACTAAAGCATCATTTGACTTTTTGACTGCCTTCCTACAAGGCAGAAATGGGGTAATGCTGGGTGCAAGTCTCTGCCAAGAACAAGCCTCCGAAAACAATCCAGAAGATTCTTCCTTTAATTTGGACAATTGGGTAAAACTAGGAGGCACTCTCTGGACAAGATATGCAACTAAGATTGCAAATTTAGAAAAATTTATAATAAGTAAAAAAAGAAATAGCCACCACATTGAGAAGAGCATATGCTCCCTCTCCATATTATCCTACAAAGGATTTTGGGGCAGGGAAGAGTCTCAATCCCTTAAGTTTAGCTAACCAGGTTGAACCCCCCCCAGCCCTCATGCTGCCTTAATGACACACCCCTCTATTGCCTCCCTAGACAAACAGATGGCAACAGATTGGGTCCTACCTTCCAGAGTGGTGTAGTGTGTGTGGCAGGAGTGGGGAAGTGTCAATAAAATGGTAGTGGTGGTGATAGGTAATGGGACTCCACCTTGCTCCAAGAGGGTGAGGCAACTACCATTGTAACTGCTACTGAAATGGATGTGGGGGCTCCATTTAGCAGGAGAAATGCTTACACATACTACAGCAGGGCAGCCCTCAGCATGCCCCCATGCAGTCCTTTTGCCACCTTCTCAAAGCCAGGTAAGCCAGGTGGGTTTTGGGAAGGAGGCATGAGGCTCTGGCAGAGTCCTAGAGCCCTTCACCATCTAGTTCTAACTAGGTGGTAGGTTGAAATAGTTTCTCCTGCTAAGGTGGGTTCCCATCATCTATTTTTATAGCAGTTACAATGGAAATTGCCTCACCGACTTGGAGCAAGGTGGGTTCCCAGTATTCATCACCATCATCATTTGATTGCACTTTCTCCAAACATACTACCCTGTACCAGAGGGTAGGGCCTGAGCCAATGGATTTTGAAAAGAAGAATCCAAATAAACATCTGGAAGAACATTCTGTCAGTAAGAGCTGCTTGACAGTGGAAAAGACTCCCAGAAGAGGTGGTGGACTCTACTTCTTTCGAGAATTTCTATAAAAGGGTGGGTGGTCATCTGTCATGCAGGGCCGTCTTAAGCACCTTTGGCGCCCTGGCGCCGTGGTGCAACAGATCCCTCCACCGCCCCCCACCTCCCCGTTTTCCAGCGTGACGCGCGGGCGGGCAGCCGGGCTCAGCGCGCAGCGCGGCCGCCAAGGGCGATGCTGCGTGACGGGTGGGCGGCCGAGCTTGCTGCGCTGCGGAGCGGCCAGCAGATGGGCAGTTGCGGCTGCATGGCACCTCCCTGGAGGGCCGGCGCCGTGGCGCCTTGCGCCACCCAGCCTGGCCGTAGAGCCGGCCCTGCTGTCATGGATGCTTTAGATGAGATACCTGCATTGCAGAGGGTTAGACTAGATGACCCACAGGATTCTAGGATTATTGTATTCTATAAAAAGTGGGGGAAATGGCTTATCTGAAAAATAAAGGAACATATTTGAAAATCAATCATCCCAAAAATAACAAAAAACAAAGCACTATAATAGCAAATATAAAAACATGCCAAAAGCAACATCTGAGTAATATAAATATAAAAAGATTGCAAAATCCACATTACTTCTCCTGGTAACAACAAATATGACAAGGGAACTTAGCAGTTTCACATGGTCCTAGAAAGACCTATCTCATGATGTTCCTCACAGTCCTTCTCCTGCAGCAACTTCTAATAAGACTTTCAAATGCAGGGGCTGAGATTGTTCAAAAGACCTCCCCAGAGGGAACCTAGGAAGAGAAAAATTGGAAATGCTTCTTTGGCTCCTGATTGTTTCTGTGAAGTCACAGGCAATGTCAGTTTTGAGGCAAGTGGGTGCAGTTTGTCAGGAATGGCCTGACAATGGCCTGTTGCACTAAACTGGACCCACCAGCCAGAAGTTCCTGCTCCATGAGCTAAGATGACAGAGCATTTTTACCTGCTTTAATTTCACATTGCTAAACATTCCAAAATCCCTCCCACAGAAAAGTATCACCATGGAGGAGGTTCCTTGATATATAGCAATACAATACATTAAAGAAAAAAGATACAGTTTACATCTTTCTCCTTATCAGTTGCTCCCTGTTGTTCAGCTCTGGCCTCAGCACAATGATGTAGCATTTAGGGGCAAAAATGCAGGCCAACAATCCAGCACTTGAGGATAAGATGGAGAAGATCTCCACCACTACCACATATTTCCCTTTGGTGCTCAGATAAGTTGGGACAAAAGACAGCCAAACACTGCAAAACAGCAACATGCTGAAGGTAATGAACTTGGCTTCATTAAAGCTGTCTGGTAATTTGCGAGCTGCAAACGCCACAATGAAGCTGGCAATGGCCAGGAGGCCCATGTAGCCCAGGACACAGTAAAACATGGCAACAGACCCTTCATTACATTGCACAATGGTTTCTTCTGCTACTGAGTCCATGTCTAGATCGGGGAATGGAGGAGAAGTCATCAACCACACAGTACAAATACTTGCTTGAGTAAGAGAGCAGGAAAAGACTATGGCATTGGCCAGCCGTTTTCCTACCCACTTCCTTGTGCTAGATCCTGGTTTAGTGGCCATGAAAGCGACAACTACAGTGACAGTCTTTGCCAACACACATGAAACGGCCAGTGAGAAAACAATGCCAAACATTGGTTGGCGAAGAAGACAGGTCACTTTCCCAGGGTGTCCGATGAACAGAAATGATGAGAGAAAGCATAGTAAGAGTGCAATAAGGAGAACGTAGGTGAGATCCCTGTTGTTAGCTTTGACAATGGGAGTATCTTTGTATTTAATAAAAGTTCCTGTCACTAAAGTTGTGAGCAGTGAAAAAGAAACAGCAAGTGAGGCCAGGCCGATCCCCAATGATTCGGCCCATGAAAGAGAACTGATTATTTTGGGGATGCATCCAGTTTTGTTCGTGTTTGGATACTGATCTGCTGGGCATCTGACGCAGTCATCCATATCTAAAAAAGAGGATAGGGTCAAAATTCAGTGGCAATTCATGTGTGTTCTTTGCTTTCATTGATTGGAACATTATAATTTTAAGGGAGCTGATGGTCATATAACATTATTCGAATTATCTGTTGAGTTTTCTGCTGAATCTGTCATATTTGTGTTTAAACCATTTAAACTGCCACTCCATGCAGCCTGCACAGAATGGTAGAGCACAGAATGAAAGCATGCCCAGAACTCAAATGAGGCTGGCCTTACCTAAACCAATATCATCGTTGCTTAGTGAGATTCTTCATACTTTTCCTGTGACACACCAGTGTTCAATCCTGGTAAACTCCTCAGCGTATTGTGTGCATCTCAATCTTCGGGTGGAGATTGATCAGCATGTGCTCGTTTAGATTCCAATTATCCATTGACACTAATGCTTTTCCCACCCCTGCTTACCTGTGCAATAATGAATTAAAGTCTGGCCTAACATTGATGATGAGTGTGTTTCAATTGTACTTCCTGATATGTGCACAACAAAAGACATTTCAGATGAGTGGGGAGTGCTTTCACATCTGTGTGTATAGCATTGAACCAGACCTATTAGTTTTTGTATATTTCCTTCAGAAGTTACTGTATAACAGCAGGAAAATATTACCACATCACTCTAAGCAGGTTATGTGGATATTATCTGCTCCCCTGGGACTCTGAGGTGGGACCAGGGAGGCTGTCTTCTTCTGGCAGGTCTGGGGGAGGTGATGGAAACCTGGCACTGCCTACCTCCAGACGTGTGAGGCTCTCAGGTAAGGGCAAGTTGTGCCGCTTAGCCATTCAGAGGCAGGGGCTTGGGGACTGTGGCCAGGTGCAGACCACCCTATAGGCCAATCATTGGGGGGGGGGGGAAGGAAGAGTAGCACTCTGACTTCAGACCTTGCTATGGTTTATGTGGGCCCTGTATTTTGTGCCAGGGAGGACTTTCCCCATGCAAGTACATTGGCTGGCTTGCATGGTTTTGCCTACCTCATAGCAACCCTCACAACTTTGGAGGATAAGGCATTGGGCTGGATCCTTAATCACAGGGATACCCCATAAGAGGGATCCAGGAGGACTGGCTCTGTCCGAGTCCCCCAGGGGACTGATACACCAATGGAGGCCTTTTTGGGTCGTGGAATCAAATCCATCTCAGGGGCGACTCCCCAGCACAAGTTTGACTCACCCAGGTTCCTACCAAGTAGCAGGTGGGCTGCCAAACTTACTATTTCCTGTTAATCAATAAAGTTGTGCCCTAGTTCAACACAATACCAGTCTCCTGTGTCATTCATTATGCGCCTATACTGGCAAATGCAAAATGTAGTCATTAATTCTTTTACATGCATATGACGCAATACTCATTAGTAGTATTCAACAACTAAAAATGCCATATACCATTCTGGTCTGAAATCTTCCCTTCTGGACATAGAATACAATCATAGCAGCAAAATTTCTTCCCTTCCTTCCTTTTCTTCTGATTACCTGGGCGGCAGTAGTCATTACATACAGAAACGGGCAGCACCTGTCCGGAAATAGGAAATAATTTCATGAAGGAGTGATGTTGCTTTGAAAATTCAGTCACTTCAAATAAGAAAGTGAACTGCTCATCCCATCAAAACAAACAAACAAACAAACAACAAGAAGAAGAATTGTTTGGATTTGATATCCCACTTTATCACTACCCTAAGGAGTCTCAAAGCGGCTAACATTCTCCTTTTCCCTCCTCCCCCACAACAAACACTCTGTGAGGTGAGTTGGGTTGAAAGACTTCAGAGAAGTGTGACTAGCCCAAGGTCACCCAGCAGCTGCATGTGGAGGAGTGGAGACACGGACCCGGTTCCCCAGTTTAGGAGTCTACCGCTCTTAACCACTACACCACACTAGCTCTCAAAAAAGCTGTTCCAAATATAACACAGCCATTGACCCCTTTTCAAAAAATCAGGACCCCCCCCCCAAAAAAAAAGGCAAGACACAAGACATGGATTAAGATACGGTCACTTTATCAGTTGTAACCTTAGGTACCACCACATGTCCTGAAGCACATATCTGCAAATGAACCCAGAATAAACTAAGTGACAGCCTTTGCACCTCCCAGATGGATTCAGATTTTGAAACAATATTAGCTCTCTAGGAATGCAGGAAAGTTTGGGGTTTTGATAGCCCTGCTTAGAAATAAAAATGATTAGATCTTGAATCTTCAACTGAGACATGGAGACTTTTCATTTGAAGCAGAGACAAACCATAATTTCTGCATACATAAATTTTATCTGAACCATTCTAAGCTCTGCCATACATACATGAAATGTAATAAATATTATTAAAACTTCATTTCAACTGAGAAAATGGGGTGGGGGAGTTGCATCCAGCTAGCTTTCCAAATTTGATCCATGAAGCTATCAAAGATAAAAGTGGTTATCTGGAGAGTGCATCAACTCAAAGCAATCCTAGATTTCAAACCTCATTAAAACCTTTGTTCCATATTATCATGTCCTCATGAATGATGAATTCCTCTCTGTTGGGAGCATTGGGATCCACCCATCCAACCTTCACTTGAAGGAAAGACTTGTTTGGGAAGGTGAGCGTGTTCATGATGTCAAATCCACCTCCCATTTCTCTTTTATTAGTAAAGGACACTGTTTCTCCAGCAGAGTTGTTGAATGAAATGTGAGGAAGAAAATGGTGTAGCTAATTGAAAAGGAAAATAAAGGGGAAGGGAAAACAACGTAATGGAGGTGTTGAACAAAATAGCATGATCTACAAAGACCTTTCTTTATGAGCATTAATTATGGAGCTTCACTTTGTTTTGTTTAGTTGTGTCCAACTCTTTGTGACCCAATGGACCAGAGCATGCCAGGCACTCCTGTCTTGCATTGCCTCCCGCAGTTTGGTCAGACTCATGTTCGTAGCTTCGAGAACACTGCCCAACCACCTCTGTTGTCCCCTTCTCCTTGTGCCCTCAATCTTTCCCAACATCAGGGTGTTTTCCAGGGAGTCTTCTCTTCTCATGTGGTGGCCAAAGTACTGGATCCTCAGCTTCACGATATGTCCTTCCAAGTGAGCACTGAGGGCTGATTTCCTTCAGAATGGATAGGTTTGATCTTCTTGCAGTCCATAGGACTCTCAAGAGTCTCCTCCAGCACCATAATTCAAAAGCATCAATTCTGAGACGATCAGCTTCACTTTACACATATATAATATGAAAGTCAGCTGTTTTGACACATTAAATGGGGAGGAAGAAGATGGCAGGCAGCAGCGGCGCGTGACACCCACATGCAAGGGGACGGGGCAAGCGGCAGAAAACAAAGGCATCGCACATGAAACCCCCACCACCACTGGAGTGACCCCAGCCTCAAGCGGAGGCTGTTGCGTCCTTCTGGCACCCCCCTCCCCAGATCCGAGCCTTGCAAGGCTGCTTGGTGTGGGGACGCAGTGAAAGCAAAAGTCACCTGGCTTGGTTGCTTTGTTTGTGTTTTGAAAGACACTCGCTGCTGCAGTGCTCCTGTTTGTGCGTGTTGTGTTTTCCTGTGGAAGGTTCCGCTCCCAAGTTCGGCCCCTACCCACATCTCCAGTGGGATGGAGTCAGCCTTTGCCCCCCCCCGGCTCCCCAAGCCAGTGCCAGCTGCCCCCAGTTCAATATGGTAGTTGTGGGAGGCAGGTGCGCAGCACCGGCACCAGGGAAGTGGCATTCCCGCCTCCCAGCTGGTGGGCCATTTTGTCACCCCCCTCATGCATGACACCCAGGGTGACCCGCACCCCCGTACCCCCCTTCCTACACCACTGGTGGAAGGTTGCCTCCACTGTGTTAAAGCCTCCCTTTCTTGAATAATGTCTGAGATGGTTCCAATTTATGACTGAGAGAGGTTTCTTTGTGAACCAGTGGTAATTTCCGTCAGATCTGTGAACTACTTTCTGGCTTTAAGAAGCAAATTAATCTGAGGCATTTGTGTTAAAAGATTGGGGAAATAATGTGTAACATAAAATTGATCAGGTAGATGTCATCCTTGAGTGAATAGTTTGAATAATTTCTATTATGTACCTGTCAGTTAGAAAATTGGAAGACCTTTTTATTTCCCCCTTTTATTCTTTTGTTCTAATTGTTCTGTCTTTGGGGTTCCTTTTGTGTTTTCTTTTCTCTTTCTCTCTCTCTCTTATTGGTATAAGCTTATTTCATCTTATTTCATTATTTGAAAAAACCTTAATGATATACCAAAGATTAAATAAAAATATTAAAGATGAAATAAAATCTCATAAAGAATTACCAACACTGTTGAAGTATTATTTCTGCATGGAAATTGTGATGAAATCTTACGTTGTACTTATTGTTTCAATGAAATAGTCAAATTTTTCTTGCTCTTAATTTCTCGAGTGTTACCTGCCAAGGCTGCAGATTTTGAAGTTTTAATCTTCCATGCCTCCCCTTTGCGCTCTGCTTCGATGTCGACAAATGAATGGCATTCAAAGTATGAGCCACAACATAAACAGCATTGTAGATACTATAGCTATGGCCAGATATTTCCATTTCAAACAGAGACCTTGGAAGACTGTCCAAGCTCTCCTTTCCAGTACACACTTCATTGATGTCCATTGGCTCACTGGGATTTGGGAGTATACAGTCAAATGCTTGCTCCCAGAAGACTTCGAAGAATCCTTCTCCCTGGGTCCTGGAAGGGTTTATACTCTGAAGAAATTCCATGAAGACTAGAAGATTTTGTGAATGAATTGTGAAGGATATGGCACCTTGGAAGAGCTGAAAATCCCAATACTTAAAAAGCCCTGATAATGTGAAATCAGTCTGGGCTGTCAGGATCCACACCCTTTTAAATGCTGTGATTTCCTTATTAGTTGGGTCTCGCAAAAGTACAATGCCTCTCAGAACTATAATTGTCAGGGATTCTCCATAGACGATAAAGGTAGTGACTTCATTATATCTGAACACTGCATACATATTTAAGAATACATCATGCAGTTCATCCAGGTTATCAAGATGTAGTTGATATGGGATTCTTTGTGTAAAGGCTGAACAAATTCCATTTTGAGAAAGCAATGGCTGGAAATTCCTGATGAAATATTCCCCACTGTTATCATTAGGAGCAAAGAGCCCAACCCATGTCCAACCAAAATGCTTAAGCAAGCGGATAATCCCTGTGTACTGGTGGGCTTCATTGGGCACCATGCGATAAAATGACGGGAATTGAGTTGTGTCACTCTCCTCTGGAGGAAAGGAACCATATGCCAGCTAAAAGAAATTGTACAGATGTTATGTAGTAATGTTAAAATAATTTTCTAACCTTCTTTTAAAACAGCATTCTGATTTGCAATTTGACCAGATCAGATTCACATGCATGGGGGGGGGGGAATGGAAGAGGGGATAGAGATTTAAGGTTGGATCAAACTAAAACCTATTCAGTGAAGACTCATTGAAATTGATCATTAGTATTAATAGGTCTGCTCTGAGTAAAATTGCAGAGTAAATATTACCTGATGGATCCACGCTGAGTAGAATAAACCTTGACTATAGACCATAGAGAATGGGAGAATAAAATCCCCATACAACCCTACACATAGCTTACCTGTGGAGTCTTGTAGGGACCTAATATGTCTGCCATATGGAAGGAAGTATCAGAGCCAAGTCCCCCAATGATGGATATGAGGGTTTTCTGTGTGTCACATTTATAGTTGGGGATGAATTGACCCCTTTTGAAGAGGAGGTCGAGTGTAGTGCGGTAGGTCATCCTTGCATCAAAATAGCTGTCATGGATGTGGAAGCCAAGTGTGACATTGTGCAAGGTGTTGGGATTCTCATTGATTTCTTTCACAGCAAATGCCAGGGCAAGAACATGTTGGTAGAATTTTGTCATCATGCTGCAAATAAAGTAAATGATTTACAAAAATGAATATAGCGTAATGCTGAACACATTCTGTTTCGAATTGATTCATACTGAAATGAAAATATTTTATTTGCAATTAATGCATCTAAGCTTATAAACACCCCACAGTGCAGTGAACATTGAACACTGATGATTGATCAGAGCCATAATAATAATAATAATAATAATAATAATAATAATAATAATAATAAACAACTCTTTTGATGCTTTTGAATTATGGTGCTGGAGGAGACTCTTGAGAGTCCCATGGACTGCAAGAAGATCAAACCTATCCATTCTGAAGGAAATCAGCCCTGAGTGCTCAATGGAAGGACAGATCGTGAAGCTGAGGCTCCAATACTTTGGCCACCTCATGAGAAGAGAAGAATCCTTGGAAAAGACCCTGATGTTGGGAAAGATTGAGGGCACTAGGAGAAGGGGACAACAGAGGGCGAAATGGTTGGACAGTGTTCTCGAAGCTACGAACATGAGTTTGACCAAACTGCGGGAGGCAGTGCAAGACAGGAGTGCCTGGTGTGCTATGGTCCATGGGTTCACGAAGAGTCGGACACGACTAAAGGACTAAACAACAACAACAATGAACAACTCAACACCCTGCCCACTGTGAAACATTACAGTACCATGAAAATCAGGTAGTATGGACTCCTGTACGCCAAAAACCCAGAAATAAGTGTTCCGGTTTTCGAACGTTTTTCAGAAGCCAAACGTCCAATTTGGTTGTCTGCTATTGTTTCCAGGGCGCCTGCACCAATAGGAAGCAATGCATTGGTTTTTGAACGTTTCAGGAGTCGAACGGACTTCCAGAATAGATTAACTTCGTGAACCAAGGTTCCACTGTAATCTATAATACTCAATTACAGGGGAAGCTAGCTTTGATGAAATTGGAGGAACAGCATTGGCAGACCTCTAGTTGTATGTTTTGCATTTCCCCTTATATACTTAAATATAAGTTACCTTATATGTTTATCTATTTATATTTATTTTCACCATTCTCCCCCACAATATCTGTACTACAGAGGAATTGTAAATACAGTTTGTGTGAACAAAAAAAAGTCTATTTCTGTACCACTTTAGAAAACAAAAAGGAAATGTGACACGGAGGAGTGTTAAGGGCATGGAAGATTCTTACTATGGAACATCGAACAGCTTCTGTGTTGGGTGTTCCTTGAAGACAACGTCATAGAAAACGTAATAGATATGAGAAACAATCCCACCAATGATGAGGTCACCTGGCTGGTACCACTCATGTGGAACAGGGATAGGATCATTCACAGGACACCTGAAAGTATTAGAGGTATTAGAAAGAGGAGGAATTAGAAATTGCAACAGCAACAGCAGCAACATCCTGGCAGCCCAGCTTCCTTCTGAACTCAGACTCTCTTGTGCTGATCCATCCTAGCTGCCTTAGAAAAGGCTACAATGGATGGTGCATGTCTCTGTTAACCCTGCCCTATAATAGTGTGTGTGTGTGTGTGTGTGTGTGTGTGTGTGCTGCATTTCGTCAACGTTTAACAAATGCATTCTTTGAATACTACCAGATATTTCAAAATCAGAAATTGAATTTGTCAAGTCCAGCCTGCCTCTGGCTCCTACCCCAGGTTTCAGTATGCAGGGTTAGTTATTACCACTTTCAGGCTTGCTTGTTGTTTTCTAGTGGCTTCTGAGATGCATCTGGCGGTTTGCTCTGTTGAAGAAATTGCAGTGATTTGGGTAATTGATGGGTATGCTTATGAATACCTTTATTAGAATTTGGAGTCTGAGTGGCTCTTTTGCTTTTTCAATTCACTATTCTGCTCCTTAGAGGCATAAAAATTTATCAAATGACTTTTCCATAGTGAGCTGACAAGAGGAAACTCAGAGTGAAGTTATTGCACAAATAAAAGTGCTACATTTTGAGATAAAGGGCACATCCCAACTCCATTTTTTTTTCAAAGGAATGGGAACCAATAGCTCTCTATACAGTAAAGCTATAGTTTAAAAACAGCTGTCTTGACTGATTTGCATGAACCCACCTATTTATTACTATGCTGGACAAATGGGGAAATTTTACATTTTCATAGCAGTTACAGTGTAATTTAAACAAGGAGGGTTCCCCATCATCATCATTGCCTCTTCCCCCTCCACCCATTCCAGACAGAAAAAGTTGTCCAGCTTTCTTAGGGCTATCACCAGATAGCCCTTCCACTGCCGCTGAGTCCGAGCCAGAGCTGAGCCAGAGTAACCTGAGCAAATAGTTTTTATTTTAAAGCCAAAATCCAAGACATTTGCTTTAAAATGTAAAATCCCCCCCCCTCCCGGATGGGCATGTAGGACCCCTAAAAGAGGATGTTTGTCAACCTTAAACTAATTACCAGGTAGAGCTTTCTGACAGAAAGAGCTGTTTGAAGGTGGATCAGATTCTCACGAGAGGCAAAGGATTCCACTAAAGCATTTTAATGAAAGGTTGGATGGTCATCGGTCATGGATACTTTGAGCTTCCTGCAACGCAGGGGGTTGGACTAGATGACCCACAGAATTCTTCCCATTTCTAGGATGCTTTCATTTTAATGGGAAAAGTTGCTTAAATGAAGAATAAAAGAATACATTTGAAAATGTACAGGGCATCCAAAGCACCGAAACTGCTTTTGTTGTCCTGTACGGTGACCACTGTTGAGAGACAGGTAAAGGAAACATGTTCTTGTTAATTCTTCTCAACCTCTCAGCAGCTTTCAATACCATCAACCATGGTATCTGAAATATACTCGGAGTCAAGAGTGAATTTCATGCTCTTTATTCAGCTCATAGTCATCAAGGAGGAGAAGAGAAGACGAATGGCTCTTTTCCCCAAACCATCTGCTTATATACATTATTTACACAATGGGCCTTGCGTGATTGGCTACTTCAGGGCTACACCTGTGGGCCAATTATATTGTGGATTGACTTCTGCCTGCAGCCTGATTGGCTGCTCCTACAGGCCAATCAGGTAGCAGATTCACTTCTGCCAGCCGCCTGATTGGCTGCTCCAGCAGGCCAATCAGGTTGCGGATTCACTTCCACCTGGAGTTGGATTGGGTAGCTCCCGCTGATTCTGAATCCTATTGTTCTAAGATTCAGCTCAGTACATAACAGTATCCTTCTGGAACGACTCTTCTTTTCTGAACTAGGGGTGGGTAGCACCTCTTTGTGGTGGTTCCAGTCCTACCTGGATGGTCGTTCCCAGAGGGTATTGCTTGGGGAATGCTTTTCAGTGGAACCTTCAATGTGGGGTTCCACAATGCTCAGTTCTAATCCACACCTGGATATCCAGATGAGGAATGCGTTGGGAGGAGCTTATCCCAACGGTGTGGGCGAAGGTGTCTGTGGAAGGCACTCCTGCGGCAATGGTGCTCCAGCTGGGCGAGAACAACCTGCCGGAAGCTCCCAGCTTGCGCCTGCGGACCCACATGCAGGAGGACTTGGATGAGTTGAAGGCAGCTCTTTCGGAACTCAAAATATTCTGGTTGCAACTTCTGCCGTGACGCGAATGGAGAAGGAGTCTTTGCCCAGCTGCCACCAAGGGAGCCAGAAGGCGCATCCAGAGTGCAGTGGCCAAGAAGGTTTGGGCCTTGGGCAGGACAGTCATCCATCACCCAGGCATTACCGTACACAATGCATCCCTGTACAAGCTTGATGCCGTTCATCTGTCTGTAGCTGGGAATGATTTATGGCTGTCCTCTGTGTCAGTGGGGTTAAGGGATTGGGTGAGTGGTTGGCAGAGAGCGCATGCGCTCATGTGGCGGATAGGGTCTAGTTCAGGTGGATAGGGGTGGCAGGATGCCTAGCAATCCATATGCGTTGGGTATTCCTTTAAGAAGTAATACACGAACTCATGGCTGGTCTTCCCTGAGAGGGGGTGTGCCCTGAGCCTGAGTTCAGGGGCCATCTGGGTGGTGGCCTAGCAGGGTCCTGCTTGTCACTGTCCCAGGTATTCACCAATAGCTGACTTATGGTTGGTGCCCAGGGTCAGCGCTGCCTGCTAGGGTGCAGGCAGCTAGTCGAACCAGAGCCTATGCAACCACTCACTTGATTGTAATCAATAAAGTTGTGGCCTAAATTCTGCCAAAAACCAAACCAAAATTTTGAGTCTTGTCTGAATTTTTTTGGGGGGTGGTTAAAAGGTCTCCACATGCAAAAGAATACAGTACATATAAACCAGCCTAAGAAATTGTTGACTTCTATCTGTCACAAGAGACAATGGAGGGCACTTCCAGTGTTTAAGTCAAACCACTGTGTTAGCAGAACCAAATTTTCCTCTGTGGGGCACAAGGCTGGGCAGTGTTTGTGGAGGTCCTTGGGCTTCCCAGATGCCAAGAACCCCTCCCTCTCAGCCTCGCTTATGGGGCCCAAAGGAAAGTAGAGCTTCTGCAGTCAAGCTGTTTGGCACCAGCTTGACTGCAGAAGATGCAAGAAGGTGTACAACCATCTTGGGGACTCCAGTTTGGATTTGTGTAGAGTTTACTCCTTAGCCTTTAGCAAACTTAAAATTAATTGCTATAATTAACAAAAGCAACATAGTACAATAAGATCAGCAAGGAGTCTTGTCACGCCTTAACCAGAATGCACATCTTCTGGGGCCATGCTTTCGTGAGATTTATGTGACCCATTCAAGAGCACGGCACTCCAAAACAGACTTTTTTTTGGATGCCACAATCTTGTGCGGTTTCAGAGACGTGCTCTCACATGACAGCATGGCCCCAAAATGGGATGTCCCAATTTAACTGGGAAAGTTGAGGGGTGTGCATGTTTTGCAGTGTTCCACAGACTGATACAAATCAAGCTACCGCCCACTAACAAAGAACATTCGAACTAAGCTGACATGGACTTGCAACCAGTGCAACTTGCTCATGCACACGAGTCAAGCTACCTGTTTGTTTTTAATATATAGTTTAATCTTATGGAGATTTTACTCCAATTTCCTGGAAGAGAAGTGGAGTTCAGAACTAGCTTTAATCTCAAAATATAGCACGGCTGCTTTGTTTCCCAGAACCAGTATGATGAATCTGAGCTTCCTTTTGCTATTAGCTCACCAAGGGAATATGTTCTTGGAAGCAAAAATGGGAAAGTGTCACTCAGACTCCAAACTCTGAACAAGTAATTAATACTCCTATTCTGCAATTACTTAAATCGCTGCATCTTTCTCCCACCAGGTTAAACCAGGTGGTGTCCCGAAGGGACAAGGAAACAGTCAACAAGAAAGCCTGAACATGGTTAAAAATGAACCCATGACCTATGGAGAGATAGTGTAGGGCCTATGTCAGGCAGGGCTTTATCAATTCAATTTAAGACAACACAATCTCTGTTACGACTCAAGGAATGCATTCGTAACACTTTGATTAAATGCAGATCATAATCTCCCTCATAGAGCTGCATTGACTGAGCCATGCATCACTGAATGTAGCCTCTTTAAAGGTAGCTACTATGGATGCACAGAGCAGAATCAAATTCAGAGGCAAGCTAGGCTGCTAGGATGTTGCTGCTACTCGTGATGCTGTTTCAAATAATAACTAACCCTGTGTACTGAAACCTGGGGAAGGGACCAAAGGCAGGCTGGACTTGACAAATTCAATTTCTGATTTTGAAATATCTGGTAGTATTCAAAGAATGTATTGGTTAAAGGTTGACTAAATGCAGCACACACACACTCTCTATTATAGGGCAGGGTTAACAGAGACATGCATCATCCATTGTAACCTTTTCTAAGGCAGCTAGGATGGACACAAGAACATAAGAGAGTCTGAGTTCAGAAGGAAGCTAGGCTGCCAGGATGCTGCTGCTGTTGCTGTTGCTATTTCTGATTCCGCCTGTTTCTAATAGCTCTAAATCTACCCGGTGCCCCAGGAATAATCCTTTTCCTGTTCCGCATGAGTGGTACCAGCCAGGTGACCTCATCATTGGTGGGATTGTGTCTCAGAACTGTTACGTTTTCTTTGACGTTTTCTTCAAGGAACACCCATCACAGAACCTGTTTCATGTTCCATCGTAAGAATTTTCCATTCCCCCTCTGGATTGCCTTTCCCTTTGTCTCATGTCTTTCGGGCAGAAATCTTAAAGGGAGGGCTTGTCTTATCAATGACGTTTTCAAGCTGCAGTGGGAGCCCCATTTTGACTGAATGGTGGAATAAAAAAAGTTTTATATATGTGTATACACACACACACACACACACACACACACACACACACACACACACACTAGCTGCTCAAAAAATGATCTTAATGATAGACAAGAAACCTTTATTATGTACTCTCGGCAGACTCATTCTGTCATCTCCTGAATCTTCCACAATCTACTATGTTTGCAGAAAGCAAATATGTCTTTTGTTCTCCCATAGTAAAACATGATTTCTATTTTGTAAAGGGATGGGGAAAGAGTCTTCATATTTTTTATTACATTTACTCTGAGGGTATTTGTGGGGAAGATTAGGGTGGAAATGTAAATAAATAGATAAGGTTACATTGCAGAGAAATTAAAAAAAACTAGAGCTCTACCACACACTGTCCTTCAATATCTCCAAAGCTTCCTTGTCCTTTAAAAGAGTATTAAATTTTACTACCCTCATATTCAAGATGTTTTAAAGTTTCAGTGTGTGTTGGGTATTAATTACTCTAGTGAAATTTTCTTTCCATTAAATATTTGGGAAATCGGGGGGGGGGGGGAGAATATTTCTTCTTTCCTGATCTGAAAAAGTTCCATAAGGAAACTCCCTGGGCTTTAATGCAAGTTCAGTAAGTGGGTGTATTTGGAGGGTTCTGGAGATTGGTTGAATTGCATTGAGTAAGGTTAGATGGCAGAAGCTTGTAAGGACAGGGCATTAGGCCAAGATGAGAGACAGTGGGCAAAATTGGCGGTCAGGTGTTTCTTCCAGTGAAAAGATAAATCTAATGCTGCCTGACTCCCCTTTCTGTCTGACGCCCTGCAGGATCAATTACTGTGTTTAGCTACTGTGGATTGCTCACCTCAAACCTGTGGTTCTGATGTGCAAGACTCTTTCCTCACCTTGTCCCTTGACAAGCAAGCTTCATTAAATTCAAGTATACTTTCATATAAAAGTTTATTACATTGCCGCTTTCAGGGTACAGAACCTATTTCTTCAGTTAAATGAAGTTCTAACCTACTTAAGGAGAAACAGATTAGTTTTATTATTTTTTTGATAACGGCAGGTGTGAGAAAGAGCCATACAAAGTAATAATGTCCTAATCAATCATGGATTTTCTTTGGAGAGCATAGTTTTTATACACTTAAATGTGTTAATGACAAATGCAATCTTTTCATTTCAGTTTGAAACAGAAGATGTCCAATATTGTAGTAAATGCATATTTGCAAATAATTTACTCTATTTGCAGTATGGTGCCGAAATTTTATCAGCACGTCCTTGCCTTGGCATTTGCTGTCAAAGAAGTCAATGAGAATCCCAACATCTTGCCCAATATCACACTTGGCTTCCACATCTATGACAGCTATTATGATGCAAGGATGACCTACCGTACAACTTTAGACCTCCTCTTCAAAATGAGGACATTTGTCCCCAACTACAAATGTGACACCCAGAAAACCCTCATATCCACCATTGGGGGACTTGGCCATGATACCACCTTCCATATGGCAGACACATTAGGTCTCTATAAGATTCCACAGGTAAGAGGTATGAAGGGGCACCTGGGAATTTTTTCTCTTTCCCTTTATGGTTTACCTCCATATTTGTTCTACACAGAGCAGCTCTATTTAGTAGTTTTACTCAGAGCAGATTCAACAAAATTAATGGATCTATTTTAGTCAGGATCTTTAATTTAAAATTTAGTTTTATACAAGGCTACATCTTTATCCCATATTCATTGTTCATTTCTTTTTCTGTTTTATTTTTGGGGATGTGAGACAGATCTCGTCACAGCTCAAATCAAAACGGGCAATTAGAAAAAAAGAAAACTTAGAATTTGTTGAATAAAAAGCCAAATGGTAAAGGATGAATGGTTTCCATATGATTTAAAATTATATTCAATTTTTCTTTCAGTTTGCATATGGTTCATTCCCCCCAGTGGAGAGTGATACAAACCAGGTTCCCTCTTTTTACCGCATGGTTCCCAATGAAGCCCATCAGTTTGTGGGGATTATCCGCTTGCTTAAGCATTTTGGATGGACGTGGATTGGACTCTTTGCTATGAATGATAACAGCGGAGAACATTTCTTGCAGACCCTGGAGCCATTGCTTTCTCAAAATGGAATTTGCTCAGCCTTCACACAAAGAATCCCAGAACAACTCCACATTGATAATGTGGATGAAATGCATGATATAGCTTTAAATATGTATGTAGGAATCAGAGATAATAAAGTCACTACATTTATTGTTTATGGAGAATCTCTAGCAATTACAGCACTGAGAACTATTATATTTCTATCAGATCCCACAAATAAGGAAAACACATCATTTATAAAGGTATGGATCTTTACAGCCCAGACTGATTTCATATCTATGGGTTTTCTTAAGTTTTGGGATGTTCTGCTCTTCCAAGGAGCCATTTCCTTCACTATCCACTCACAAAATCTTCCGGTCTTCCAAGAATTTCTTCAGAGCATAAAGCCGCCTTGGACCCAAAGAGATGGCTTTTTCAAGAAATTCTGGGAGCAAGCATTTGACTGTGTATTTCCAAATCTCGACGCACCAGCGGAGGCCAGTGGGATGTGCACTGGGGAGGAGAGGTTGCAGAACCTCCCAAGGACTCTATTTGAAATGAGCATGACTGGTCACAGCTACAGCATTTACAATGGTGTCTATACAGTGGCTCATGCCTTGCAGAACATTTACTCACCGAGATCCAAGCAGAGAACACTGGGTAGAAGTAAACGATTAAAATTTCAAGATCTGAAGCCTTGGCAGGTAATGTTTTCAAAATGAAGAGAAACAAAATATATTGTTTTAATGAATAAATTAGAACAGGATCCTAGTTTCAGGTAGGTAGCTGTGTTGGTCTGATGCAGTCGAAATTAAAAAATTGTTCAGTAGCACCTTTGTACCAACTAAGTTTGTTCTGGGTATAAGCTTAAGAAGTATGCATGCACATGAAAGCTTATACCCAGAACAAACTTAGTTGGTTTACAGGGTGCTACTATACATTTTTTTAAAAAAAAAAAAATTAGTACAGGATCGCTTACGTGGGGCTGTGCCAGGCAACAATGCCGCCTGACAGATTAAGGCAAGCAGACTCAAGTTTCAGGGGGAACTGGCTGGAACTCAGGTCTAGCATGTCTCAGGTGCGTTCAGGAACATCTCAGGTGAGTTTCGGCACCTCTCAGATGGGTGCCATTCCATTCTAAGAGAAATAGGGAGGCGTTCATGGTGAGTTCCAGCACTGCTTTTTCTAGAAAAATAGCACTGAAGCAGACTTAATCATAATTTTCATCCACAAGTGCTGCTAAATGGCATTGCATATCTTATTCAATGCATTTTATCTTCTGAAGAGAAAAAAGTTATCATATCTGCATTAGTACAACAGAAGATTTTTACATAGCCTTGGAACCTAAAACATTTCTGCTTCATTATCTAAAATATGTTATTCCAGAAAATGATAAAGTAATACTATACAATTTTATTACTTTTGTGGACAGTAAAATTGCTAAAAATGGGGGAAAGTAGCATTTCTCCTACTGTATCTGAATGGACTGATAAAATTTGGTCCATAGTAGCTATGATAACAGTAACTTATAAAAGAATACATATAGACCAGCCTAACACATTTACCGGAAAGTAGTATTTTTTGTATGTTTTGGAATAACAAGTTCAATAACAAGTTGGAATAACAAGTTGCTTTCAGCCTGTTGAAATGCTATTTATTTATTTATTCTCTATTTACTCCATTTTACTCTATTACATTTTGATCCAGAATGCTGTTGATATGCTATTGCAAATCTTATTCACTGAAAAAGATTAATGTGTGCATTTTAAACTGTTATTCACTGAAAAAGATTAATGTGTGCATTTTAAACTGTGTGCATCTTGATAGAAATAATATGTGTTCAGTGAATGCATTAAAAAGTCTCCATCTGTTGTGTCAGAATCACTTATTTTTCACCTGTGCTCTTTGTTAACTGAAGCTATTTTACTATACCTAAATAAGATTCATAAAGAAGGGTTTCTGTAAATCATGGCATTTTGCTCAAAATCTCCATTATATTCTTTTCAAGTCAACTCTGTTTTCTCTTTTTATTAGCTCCACCCTGTTCTTCATGACATTTCATTTAATAACTCAGCTGGAGAAATTGTGTCCTTTACTGATCAAAGAGAAATGGGAGGTGGATTTGACATCATGAATACAGTCACATTCCCAAACAGGTCCTTCCTTCGAGTGAAGGTTGGATGGGTTGATTCTGATGCAGTTGATGGAAAAGAATTCATCATTCATGAGGACAAGATCAGGTGGCACAATGGTTTTAATCAGGTCTGGAGACTAGGGTTTTCATGTGGGCCCCACATTTTCCAAATGAGTCATTCGGATTATCCAAAACAACCATTACTATTTTCAATGAAATATTTTGGATAGCGGTAGATGAAACTATGAACATACCAAACAAATCTATGTTCCCAGTTGAAATGAATTTTAAAACAATATTTATTATGTACATATTATGTATGTATGTATGTATGTATGTATGTATGTATGTATGTATGTATAAAATAAAAAAAATCCTTCAGTAGCACCTTAAAGACCAACTAAGTTTTTATTTTGGTATGAGCTTTTGTGTGCATGCACACAAAAGCTCATACCAAAATGAAAACTTAGTTGGTCTTTAAGGTGCTACTGAAGGAATATTTTTATTTTGTTTTGACTCAGACCAACACGGCTACCTACCTGTAACTAGATGTATGTATGTATATAGTATGTATGTATGTATGTATGTATGTGCTCAGGATTATCCAGATAAAATTGATTAGGAGTGAAGAAGGGTTGGTCTCTGTTTCAATAGAAAAGGGGCCAGGGGTAGGGTTGGCACACTTCCCCATGTTACTAGTGGGAGCCACATACAGTAATGATGGAAATTGGCTTTCTCATCACTTGGCAGGTGTGTACATTAAATGAATGAGGATGTCAGAATTGATGATACACCCCTCCACTGAATTCTGATTTAAGAGACTTCTACAATGGTCTCTTAAGCCTGTGGGGCAGAGAAGGATGTATTTTCAGGTTGACCTGTTTCACTTTCATGGAGTTTTATGCCTCAAAGGCAGTGTGACTCAAAAGGGGCTTACCAAATCCTGACAGGTTTAGGAGAGTGATAGAGGCCCTAGTTTAATCCATGCCAGGGGTATTGCCTCTCTTTTTCTGGTTTCCCAGCAAAAATAAGCCAATACCTGTTCTTGGTAGAAAGCAGCTGTCCTATGCAGATATTTATGTGAAGAGAGGACCCCTTTCTTATCTGAAGTTCAGAGGCTGAACATTACTTTCAGATGTTTCTCCCTTCTGAAATTATTTCCTGCTTATTGACAGGTGATACCTATTTCTGTTTGCAATGACTACTGCCGCCCTGGTAATCAGAAGAAAAGGAAAGAAGGGCAGAAATTTTGCTGCTATGATTGTGTTCCATGTCCAGAAGGGAAGATTTCAGACCAAAACGGTACTTGACACTTGTCATTTTTCAATATTTGTAAAGATTATTGTGTTGGATCTATTTAAAATAATTTAATTACTACATTTTGCATAGATCCACACTATTTCAAACCAGAATGGTGGACAGGTTTCATTGTACAAGATCAGCAAATATCTGTTGAAAAGATAATATGTTGTGCATGTAACCACACTATCCTGCACAGAGTAGTGTTAATATTTCGTTGCTACTTTCCAGTAACTTCACATGAAAAACTTCAAAAATTTAGAAGGCTGGGGAAATCCCATGCATGTGGATCTGAAATTAAACTCTCCCCCCCCCCCCAAAAAATGATTTCATTCTAGACGTAATTTAAGAGAAACTGGCAAGTAGTACAATTGTACAAAAAGTTGCATGTTTGAGAATTTTGTGGTGGCTGGGACAACCCAGACATCCATCCTGGGTGAAATTAGGCCATAAATTTAGTTATTATGTTTCAGGTAAGAGAAAGCATGCTGAAAAAGTGCAAGTAGATAAATAGGTAGCACTCCAGCGGGGAGGTAAACAGCATTTCCGTGCGCTGCTCTGGTCAAATGGCTTAGTCATGCTGTCCACATGACCCCAAAATATTGTATGCAGATGAACGTAGGCTCCCTCGGCCAGTAAAGCAAGATGAGAACCGCAACCCCAGAGTCGTTCATGACTGGACTTAACTGTCAGGGGTCCTTTACCTTTACCTTTTTAATAGGGGATGGCATGGTACTATGGTGAATATAGGGTCCTTATTGCAACCAGCACTTGCTGTTTGAGTGCCATTCTACTTGATGTTGTGGATGCGCTCTGCAGCCTACAGAGTTGAACAAGGTTAGACCTTTGAGTTTGGTAAGATAAGCTTCCAGATTCCCAATAGGTAACCACATGCATGTGGGTGGGTGTCAAAGAGAGAGAGATAGGCAAGATTGGACATGCCTTGCTCCTGTCATTTTATAAACCCTTTATGGTCCACCCCTATTGATGTGGTTCTTCCCAATGACTTTTCTGCCCATCATTTTGACAAAGTCTTTAAAGGAAAAGGTAAAGGGACCCCTGACCATTAGGTCCAGTTGTGACCCACTCTGGGGTTGCGGTGCTCATCTTGCGTTATTGTCCGAGGGAGCCGGTGTACAGCTTCCAGGACTCATGTGGTCAACATGACAAAGCCGCTTCTGGCAAACCAGAGCAGCACACGGAAACGCCGTTTACCTTCGTGCTGTAGTGGTACCTATTTATCTACTTGCACATAGACGTGCTTTCAAACTGCTAGGTTGGCAGGAGCTGGGACAGAACAACGGGAGCTCACCCCATAGTGGGGATTCGAACCCCTGAACTTCTGATCGGCAAGCCCTAGGCTCTGTGGTTTAACCCACAGCTCCACCCGCGTCCCGACAAAGGTTTTAGAATAATAATAATAATAATAATAATTTATTATTTATACCCCGCCCATCTGGCCGGGTTCCCCCAGCCACTCTGGGCGGCTTCCAAAAAAAACAGAAATTCTAAAATACAGAAATCCATCAAACATTAAAAGCTTCCCTAAACAGGGCTGCCTTGAGATGCCTTCTAAAGGTCTGGTAATTGTTCTCTTTGACCTCTAGTGGGAGGGCATTCCACAGGGTGGGTGCCACTACCGAGAAGGCCCTCTGCCTGGTTCCCTGTAACTTGGCTTCTCGTAATGAGGGAACCGCCAGAAGGCCCTCGGAGCTGGACCTCAGTGTCCGGGCAGAACGATGGGGGTGGAGACGCTCCTTCAGGTATACCGGACCGAGGCCGTTTAGGGCTTTAAAGGTCAACACCAACACTTTGAATTGTGCTCGGAAACGTACTGGGAGCCAATGTAGGTCTTTTAGGACCGGTGTTATGTGATCTCGGCGGCCGCTCCCAGTCACCAGTCTAGCTGCCGCATTCTGGATTAGTTGTAGTTTCCGGGTCACCTTCAAAGGTAGCCCCACGTAGAGCGCATTGCAGTAGTCCAAGCGAGAGATAACTAGAGCATGCACCACTCTGGAGAGACAGTCAGTGGGCAGGTAGGGACTCAGCCTGCGTACCAGATGGAGCTGATAAACAGCTGCCCTGGACACGGAGTTGACCTGTGCCTCCATGGACAGCTGTGAGTCTAAAATGACTCCCAGGCTGCGCACCTGGTCTTTCAGGGGCACAGTTACCCCATTCAGGACCAGGGAGTCCTCCACACCCGCCCGCCTCCTGTCCCCCACAAACAGTACTTCTGTCTTGTCAGGATTCAATCTCAATCTGTTAGCCGCCATCCATCCTCCAACCGCCTCCAAGCACTCACACAGGACCTTCACCGCCTTCACTGGTTCTGATTTAAAAGAGAGGTAGAGCTGGGTATCATCAGCATACTGATGGACACCCAGCCCAAACCCCCTGATGATCTCTCCCAGTGGCTGCATATAGATGTTAAAAAGCATGGGGGAGAGGACAGAACCCTGAGGCACCCCACAAGTGAGCGCCCAGGGGTCTGAACACTCATCCCCCACCACCACTTTCTGAACACGGCCCAGGAGGAAGGAGCGGAACCACTGCATGACAGTGCCCCCAGCTCCCAAGCCCTCTAGACGGTCCAGAAGGATGTTATGGTCGATGGTGTCAAAAGCCGCTGAGAGATCCAGCAGAACAAGGAAACAGCTCTTACCTTTGTCCCTAGCCCGCCGGAGATCATCGACCAGTGCGACCAAGGCAGTTTCCTAAAAATACCTAAAAATGGCTACTGATACCAAACGAAAGACAAATTGTATCCTAACCTGCAGACAATTAAATATGGGAGTAGAATACATTTTTGTCTCAGTTAACTGTCAACCCAAAAAAACAAGGTTCTACTCGCTCTGCCATCCGAGTGACATTGGACAAAGGCCCCCACCCTGCTGGGTATACAGCATGGCTCCTTAAAATACTTTTTAAACATCTATGTCAGATTCAGCAGAAACATCAAACACTAGACAAAAGACACACATGAATTGCTCCTTGAGTTTGACTTTATTCTATTTTTCAGATATGGATGACTGTTTCAGATGCCCAGAAAATCAGTATCCAAATAAGAAGAAAAATGGATGCATCCCCAAAACTCTAAGCTTTCTTTCTTATGAGGAACCTTTAGGTGTCAGCTTAGCCTTCATTGCTGTTTCTTTTTCCCTGGTCACAACTTTGGTGCTAGGAACTTTTATTCAACACAAAGACACACCCATTGTCAAAGCCAACAACAGGGATCTCACCTACATTCTCCTCATCACCCTCCTGCTCTGCTTCCTCTCATCACTTCTCTTCATTGGACACCCTGGCAAAGTGACCTGCCTTCTTCGCCAACCAACTTTTGGCATCGTCTTCTCTGTGGCAGTTTGCTGTGTGTTGGCCAAAACCATCACAGTAGTTGTAGCTTTCATGGCCACGAAGCCAGGCTCCAGTATGAGGAAATGGGTAGGGAAAAGACTGACCAACTCCATTGTCCTTTTCTGTTCCCTCATACAAGTGATTATTTGTACTGGGTGGCTGATGACCTCTCCCCCATTCCCTGCTCTAGACATGCACTCGCTAACAGAAGAAACCATTGTGCAATGTAATGAAGGCTCGGTGACCCTGTTTTACTGTGTTTTGGGCTACATGGGCCTCCTGGCCATTGCCAGCTTCATTGTGGCATTTGCAGCTCGTAAATTGCCAGACAGTTTCAATGAAGCCAAGTTCATTACCTTCAGCATGTTGCTGTTTTGCAGTGTGTGGCTGTCTTTTGTTCCAACATACCTGAGCACCAAAGGGAAATCCATGGTGGTGGTGGAGATCTTCTCCATCTTATCCTCCAGTGCTGGATTGTTGGGCTGCATCTTTGCCCCTAAATGCTACATCATTGTGCTCAGGCCTGAGCTGAACAACAGGGAGCAACTGATAAGGAAAAAGATGTAAACTGTATCTTTCCCCCTTAATACATTGTATTGCTGTACAGTGGTGCCTCGACTTACGAATTTAATCCATCCCGAAGGCACCTTCGTAGGTCGAAAAATTCGTAAGTCAAAAAACGCCATTGGAAATGCAATTTCCCATAGGAATGCATTGGAAACAGAAAAATTCGTAAGTCGAAGCAACCCCATCTAAAAATTCGTAAGTAAAAAAATCCCTATCTAAAACCTCTGCGGTTTCCTTTCGGAGGTCGAGACATTTACCCCCATCCGTAAGTCGAAAAATTTGGTTGTCGAGTTGTTCGTAAGTCGAGGTACCACTGTTTATTACATGTTTTAGTATAAAAGTGTTTATTTTGGGTTCCTCCACCCAGGTGATACACTTTTGCGGGAGGGATTTTGGAAGTTTTAGGTTTCTGAAATTAAAGATAAAAATGCTCTGTCACCTTAGATGAGGGATCAAGAACATCTGGCCAGTGGGCCCAATTTTGTGCAGCCAAGGCCCCAATAGTTAGGCCATTCCTGAGCGACCACGCTTACCTTGATTTGTTATATATTAAGGGTTTTAGTATAAAGGTGATTACTAAGAATGTCTCCAGAGTGTCTCTTTTTTGCATGAGGGATTCAAACAGTAGTGGAGCACATGCTGGGGCATAACTGGGCAGGGGTGTGGCGAGCATCAAGCATCCTGGGAGTGTGCAGTGAGCGGTGCGCGTCCCGGGGGTGCGCTGCGAGAGGCATACGCCCTGGGGTGTGGTGCATGGTGACACCCCCCAGATTGCACCCGGGGCGGACCGCTCCCCTTGCACCCACCTTCCTCCAACAGTGGATTCAAACTCTATTTTAAAAGCATCTTTTCCTTATACAAGGTTTGGTTGTCTCAGCCACCACTAGCCCTGTTCCAGAATGGTGTTTCAAACTGGTGTACTTCTCCTCGGATTAACTTAACTTTATACCTTCATGTGTATAGGATTGGCCAGTAACTGTCATTTTATAGACTACACTTAAAAACAAAAATGTGTAGAGAAATATTCACTGCGTAGATGAAACTGGAGTTGGGCTATGATCATACTTTGGGATTTTCTGCTTTGCAACCCCAAAGAAAATGGCTTCACTCTCATTGGCATTGACTCACAAGGGAAAACAGAAAGGCAATTGCCATCTATTTGTGTGCCCCAAAGGAGCAGAGGCAACTTACGATGAGACATTCAGGGAGCACCCGAATACCAGCCTCTTGTTGCCAAAAGTGCCACTCTATGGGTGGTGGGGACCCTGAGCAACATATTATCTCTACCAGCAACAATCCAAATGTCCTTTTCTAGACTACACTTTTTGAAAAAAAAACAGAATTGTGTAGAGAAATATTCAATGAGTGGATGGAACTTCAGTTAGGGCAGGGTGGCCAACTCCCAAGAGACTGTGATCTACTCATAGAGTTAAAAACTGGCTGCGATCTACCCCCTTTTTGGAGGTTCAGGTCAAAGTTGTTGAGCTTTTTTGTTGAGTTTTTTCAGTGAGAGGTAAAATGTTGAGTTTTTTTGGGGGGAGCCACAGTTGTTCAGCTTCTTTGGGGGGAGCCAATGATCTACCAGTGATCTACCGCAGACGTCCAGTGATCTACCAGTAGATCACGATCTACCTGTTGGACATGCCTGAATTAGGGTATGACCATAGTTTGGGGTTTTTCTGCTTTGCAACCATGGAAAAAATGGCTTCAATCTGATTGGCATTGACTCACAAAGGAAAATGGAAAGGCAATTGCCTTTTTGTGTGTGTGCCACAAAGGAGCAGAGGTAACTTGTGATGAGACTTGGGGAAACACACAAGCACCAGTCTCTTGTTGCCAAAAGCGCCACACCGGGGGGGGGGGGTTAACAACTTATTATCTCTACCTGCAATCATCCAAATCACTATAATTTCCTCACATAAACACAGCCATAGAGGTTTTTTAAAGAAAGCACTAGAAAAGTCCAAAAGCAAGTCTGAAAATTATTACCATGTGCCATGGGCAAGAGATGGGCAATACTTCATCAGTTTCCTTTCTGACTCCCCTGCCCAATATTATTTGCCAGACTTGAAATCAGAGTGTCAACAATCTATTAAAGGCACGTGTTTCCAAGAAATTGATTTTCAGAAACAGTTCACAGATCTCTCATGTAGAACTACATTGGCAAAACCAGGCATCATTCACACTAGCCAGTTCAAGACATGAACCTTGTACTAATGGGCACAGGAAGCTCTGCGTTTTTAGAGAGGCAGGATGTTGTGGCTCTTGGTATTTCTGTTTCTGCAATCACCTGTTGCACGTAAAGAAGATACTTTGCCATGTCCTGTGAATGATCCACTTCCTGTTCCACATGAATGGTACCAGCCAGGTGG
Organism: Zootoca vivipara; assembly: GCF_963506605.1. NCBI lineage: Eukaryota > Metazoa > Chordata > Lepidosauria > Squamata > Lacertidae > Zootoca > Zootoca vivipara. Next base: position 46,608,009 of record NC_083288.1, read on the forward strand.
CCTCATCATCGGCGGGATAGCTTCTCAGCTCTATTATGTATTTTATGAGGTTTTCTTCAAAGAGCACCCTTCACAGAATCTGTTTGAGTTTCCACAGTAAGACTGTTTGCATCTCTACGTCACTCTGAATTTCCTTTCCTTTTGTGTAATGCCTTTTATACTGCAAGTCTCAGACAAGGTAGCATCACATTGTTAACATTTATCCACTGGTGTGCCAGATTTGTTTAGGTGAAGAGAGGGGCAAAGAAATGCTTGAATCAATAAATCTATAGGTCCTCAAATAACCAACCTGGGCACTCTTCTTTCTCAGTCACATTATTATTATTGTGCATTCTTCAAAGCAGCAAACAACAACAGCAGTCACATATTCCCTGGAACATACATCCCTCCAAATCCCCTTTCTCATTTTATTTATGTACCTTAGATTGCGGACCCTAGGTTACTTATTTTGCAAACTAAGCTTTAAGAGAGTTTGCATTGAAACATTTGGGGCATCTGTCTCCGCTCCTCCACATGCAGCTGCTGGATGACCTTGGGCTAGTCACACTTCTTTGAAGTCTCTCAGCCCCACCCACCTCATAGGGTGTCTGTTGTGGGGGAGGAGGGGAAAGGAGATTGTTAGCCGCTTTGAGACTCCTTCGGGTAGTGATAAAGCGGGATATCAAATCCAAACTACTCTTCTTCTTCTTCTTCTTCTTCTTCTTCTTCTTCTTCTTCTTCTTCTTCTCCTCCTCCTCCTCCTCCTCCTCCTCCTCCTCATTCCTTTCTACTCTGCACAAGATCTGGGATTCAACTTGCAACAACTCTGCTGCCATTAGCCTTCTACTAGGAGCACAAGGTGTCAATCTAATAAAATCTGTTCCTATGCTCCCACTTCAACTGACCTCCATGTCTTCCTTTTGGGTGTGTTGGTGAACTGTTACTTTAGATGTGACCATGCTTTGCTTATAGGTTTTGATTGATAGATTGTGTCACGTTTGTTCTTAGGAGAGGGCAGATATCTCTGGGGTGGGGGGGATGGAGTCGTATCTCTGCTGGGGGACACATCATTCTCCTTCTTTGGTTGTTTGTTAACCTTTGGTCTCCCCCCTGCACTCATCGCTCACCTGTGGCTCTTGTAAGCTGTCACCATGTGACAACGAGCATACCCTGGGAACGACTTCAACTGGCTGGCTTAACCAGGTGAGTGTAGCCGATGGGTCTCAAACCCTCTGTGAGTTAGGGACTTCAACTGCTTGTGAAGACAGGGCCCAGCAGATTGAGTGGAAAAGACAAATGTTGGGTCCAATGACAAGAAGGCAGTTTATACACATGCTGTAAAGGAAAGTGAGGGGCAGATAGGGCTTGTCAACCGGGGAAGTACCCCATCTAGGAGAAGAAAAATGCAGGTCCTTAACCTCTGCTTCCTTGTGAGAAGAAAAGGCTAAGGAGTAAAGCTTTTACGAAACTGGAGTGGAGCCCCTAAGATTGTTACACCTTTTACACCTCCTTTCTGCAACTTCCACAACCAAACCAATGTTAAATGTATTGCTGTGCATTCCTTTGTTGTTGTTGTTTGTTAATTTTTTATTATTATTAATTTTCAATTACTAAAGTCCAATAACAGCTCTGCTTTCCTTTGGAACACATCAGTTTGGCTTCACCCCAGAGGTGCACTCCAGTCTCTTGAGACGGACAAAAAATATATGTAGGAGACGTTGGGTCTGACATTTGAGTTTCACCTTAGTTTCACCTCCTAGCACTGTGATGCAGGTCTCAGGTTAGTAAGTTAATTTTGTTACAAATGTTGATTGATTGAGTGTGAGCAATTGGGAAACCACAGTTGTTCTATCAATTAGCCAAATACGACTTCCTTCACCCACACTGCAAAGTTTTTTTGTGAAGGCATTTTCAGCATGATTTTAAAAAAAGAAAACACACACAAAGTGTGATTTGAAGCGCTTTAGGAAAGTCAGAAGAAATGCTTCAACCCAGAGGATATGCAGAGCACACAGGGATAAGAAATAGTCTCTCTGCAGTGGTAGCAGCAAAATCAATCTATTTAAGAGTTTCAAATGCACAGACTGTTGACCAACCGCTGGACTTTGTGGACTGCTGATCCACAAAGCAAAATCTGTGACATACAGAAGCTTGATGTGAAGAAAAGAGTAAACTTCTCAGGAAAGTTGAAATGTGGATTGACTGTGCTCATGTTATGAAATTCAGTAGTAGCATAGATGTTCCCTAAAGGTTTTGGAGGAACTTCTGTTGTTAAAAAAATCCAGTTGGAAGTGGAAGCAATAGCAATGAAGAACAATTGTTTGTTTGGTTAAATGACTGTTTGCGATGAAGATTTTCCACCTATGTTGTGTTTTTCCTCTAATAATGTTTATACTTGGTCACTAAGAGTCAAGCAGTGATACTGATGTAGAATAGAATGTCCCTATTTTCATCTGAGGAGTATTGGAGAGTGTGCAAGTGTCTGAACCAGCTAACTACAACCAGACTTGCATCCCACGATGGTTTCTGGAATTTAAATGAGCAAATCAGGAAACTCGGTGTGGGGTTCTCTTTTATTGGATTGAGGTTCATTACAAGTTAATATAGTACAGGCTGACAAAGGATTTGTAAAAAGCAATATTTAGGTGGGGAGAGAACAGAACAAACTGGCATACTGAACTGAGGAAATCAGTACTGTGGGTTGGTTTATGATAAGCAGTTTCAATTCAGTGGGGGAGAGGAAACCTCTGGCCAACTGGCTGCATGTGGCCCTCAAAATGTCTTTTTCTGAACCTCAGAGCTCTCCCTGGCTCATATCCTGAGTTGTTGCCTCCCTGGAATATGTCCTTGAACTCTGACAATGCCTCCTGGTGACCTGAATGGGAATAGAGAGGAGTGTATGTGTGTGAGTAGAAACTAAACACTATGCATTAGTAAAATTTGCACTAGGTGCTCAGTACATTTTCACATCTTGTCCCACCCACCACGGTCATATGACTTTTGGAAGATTACTCAGAAGGGAATTCAATCCTCAGGCTGAAAAAAAATTCCCCACTCCTCCAAACACCTTCTCTTCATTCATGCAAGACAGTCAAGCGTGTGTGTGTGTGTGTGTGTGTGTGGAGAGAGGGGGGGTCTTTATTCCCATTCCCTTGAAGCATACCTGCCAAGTCCTGGACTGCAGAATCCGAGACCGGCAGCCGTGTGACACCAGAAGTTGTGTAGGCGCAATTTCCGGTGTCGCTTTGCGCATGTATGGGCACCGAAAATGGCTGGCGCCGGCAACGGAAGTCACGTCTACGCATGTCCGGAAGTGCGTAGACGCAACTTCCAGTGGCACTTTGGCCATCTACGGGCACCGAAAATGGCTGCTGCCGACACCGGAAGTTGCGTCTACGCACTTCCGGACATGCGTAGACACGACTTCCGGCGCTGGCCATTTTCGGTGCCCATAGATGGGCAAAGCAGGAAAAAAAAGGCTGCCGGCAGGAGCAGAATAAGGGCGAAAAGCGGGAAATGAACTGATATTGGGGACTGCCGGGAAACGGTACGTAAAAAACACGGGTTTCCTGGGGAAAACAGGGTACTTGGCAGCTATGCCTTGAAGGGAAATGGCATTTGGAAGTGGCTGTTATCTCGAAATTTAGCCCTGTTATTTACCCAATGACTTCACTCTGAATTTCTTCGTATCATCATGGCTATGTCATTCAATCACTTTTTATGCCTGTAAGGAGCAGAACTATGAGTAAAAAAGAAGCAAAAGAGCCACTCAGAATGATAACCCTGAAGAAGTAATTCATAATCCTACCCTGCAATTACCCAAATCATGGCAATTTCTTCACAAGGACAAACCTCTAGGTGGTTCCCAGAAGCAGCTAGAAAACAACAAGCAAGCCTGAAAGTGGTTATAACTAACCCCATTTACAGTATTGAGAACTGGGGTAGGGGGCAGAAGCAGGCAGGGCTCTAGCAAATTCAATTTCTGATGCTGTAATCTCTGAAGGCAGCTCATACTTTTTATTATATGTGTGGGTAAAAGGAGTCATGCATCATCCAACGTAGCCTTTTCTTAGGAAGCTAGTAGGAACAAGTACAATAGAGTCTGTGTTCAGAAGGAAGCTTGACTAGCAGGATGTCGATGCTATTGATGTTGCTTTTTCTAACGCCTCCAGTTTCTAATACTGATAACACTATCAGGTGCACTGTGAATGTTCCTATTCCTGTTCCACGTGAGTGGTACCAGCCAGGTGATCTCATCATTGGTGGAATAGCTTCACATATCCATTATGTTTTCTATGAAGTTTTCTTCAAGGAAAACCCAACACAGAACCTGTTCGATATTTCAACGTAAGAATCTCCCATGCCTCTAACATTCCTCCAAATCACATTTCCTCTTGCCTCATGTCTTTTGCAAAAGCATGCTAAGGAGAGGGACTGTTGCCTGTAAGCTATAATGTGAAACATTTTTTTGGCTGAATGGTATAATAGCAAAAGTCGTTTCATTTTAAACAATAACATACTAGCTCATGTGGAATGATTTAAATAATTTAAAAAATGTCTGTTTTTTCCACCCTTGAGGGACTCCTTATTTCATTCACCTTCTGAGTCATTATATATATGAATTTCTTGGTTTATAAAAGCATGTGAATTGTCTCACTTTTAGCTTGTAGAGTTTTTTTCTACTCTACAGAACAGTTATGTTTGATGTGAGACATCAGTGTTGTATACAGAGTAAGTAGAAAGAAAAAGGGAGGGAAAGAAAGACTGTTGAACAGCTCTTATGGTCAGAGCGCTCTTGGAGAAAGTTATTCCTGATGTATAGTCAGAATCTCCTTTATTGTATCTTGAAGCCATTGGTTTGAGTCCTACCCTCCAGAGCAGGAGAAGAGTATCTTGCTCCATCTTCCATGTGACAGCCCTTGAGATATTGGAAGACAGCTATCATATCTCCTCTCAGTCTCCTCTTTTCCAGGATCAACATACCCAGCTCCTTCAACCGCTTCTCAAAATGCTTGGTTTCCAATCATTTATTTTCAGTTTCGATTAATTTGAAAAGGAAACTGTCCAGTATTGTGGTATATTCATTTCTGTAATTCCTCTACTTTATTTGCAGTGTGGTGGCAAAATTCTACCAACATGTCCTTGCCTTGGCATTTGCTGTCAAAGAAGTCAATGAGAATCCCAACATCTTGCCCAATGTCACACTTGGCTTCCACATCTATGACAGCTATTATGATGCAAGGATGACCTACCGTACGAGTCTAGACCTCCTCTTCAAAATGAATACATTTGTCCCCAACTACAAATGTGACACCCAGAAAACCCTCATATCCACCATTGGGGGACTTGGCTCTGATACCTCCTTACATATGGCAGATATATTAAGTCTCTACAAAATTCCCCAGGTAAGATGTTGCATAGGGATTTTTTAAATTCTTACTGACTGTATTGGATTTTGTTGTTTAGTCGTTTAGTCATGTCCGACTCTTTGTGACCCCATGGACCATAGCACGCCAGGCACTCCTGTCTTCCACTGCCTCCCGCAGTTTGGTCAAACTCATGTTCGTAGCTTCGAGAACACTGTCCAACCATCTCATCCTCTGTCGTCCCCTTCTCCTAGTGCCCTCCATCTTTCCCAACATCAGGGTCTTTTGCAGGGAGTCTTCTCTTCTCATGAGGTGGCCAAAGTATTGGAGCCTCAGCTTCACGATCTGTCCTTCCAGGGAGCACTCAGGGATTTAACCTATATCATTGCTTGAACAAATATTTGTTAAATAAAATTTCACATTGTACATTATGAATTCTTTTTACATAACTTCGTAACTGTAATTCATTTATTTTTTTAGCTTGCATATGGCTCCTTTCCTCCAGAGAGTGAAGTAAGTCAGTCCCCGTCCTTTTATCGAATGGTGCCCAATGAAGCCCATCAGTTTTGGGGGATTATTAACTTGCTTAAGCATTTTGGATGGATCTGGGTTGGACTCTTTGGTCCAAATGATAACACTGGAGAATATTTCATCAAGACCCTGGAGCCATTGCTTTCTCAAAATGGAATTTGTTCAGCCTTTACACAAAGAATCCCACATCAAATCCATCTTGATAACCTGGATGAAATGCACGAGGTAGCCTTAAACGTGTATGCATTGCTCACAGATAATAAAGTCACTACATTTATTGTCTATGGCGAAGCTGTGACAATTATAGCACTGAGAACTATTATATTTTTGCGGGACCCAACCAATACGGAAAACTTAGCAATTAGAAAGGTGTGGATTTTGAGTGCACATACTGATTTCATTGCCACAGGGCTTGTTAGTTCTTGGGATTTTCAACTCTTTCAAGGTGCCATATCCCTCACAATTCATTCACAAAATCTTCTAAATTTCAAATACTTTCTTCTGGCAATCAAGCCTTCCTCCTGGAGCCAGGGCGATGGTTTTTTCAAGGACTTCTGGGAGCAAGCATTTGACTGTATAGTTCCAAATCCACATGTGACAGTGGAGCCCAAAGAACTGTGTACTGGGGGGGAGACTTTGGAGAGTCTTCCAGGATCTCTTTTTGCAATGGAACTATCTGGCCACAGTTACAGTATCTACAATGCTGTTTATGTTGTGGCTCATACTTTGCATGCTATTTACTTGTCTACATCCAAGCAGAGAACATTGGGTAGCAGTCAAAAATTAAAACTTCAAGATCTGCAGCCTTGGCAGGTAATGCTTTACAAATGAAAAGCAGGAAATATACAACTTAGGTTTACATCACAATTTTCATGCAGAAGTAGTGCTTCATTGATTCAGTTAGGTAGCCGTGTTGGTCAGATGCAGTTGAAATATATATATATAAATACCTGAAGAAGTATTTTATATATATATTTTGACTGCGTCTAACCAACATGCCTACCTACCTGAATCATTGCAGCATTACTTTTGAAGAAATGTGCAGGCACACGAAAGCTTATACCAAGAGCAAACCAAGTTGGTATGCAATAGTATTGCTCATGTCACTAACTGGCAAAGCTTTATATTTTCATATTAACCTTGTACATTTGGCTGGTTTCTTTTCCACTGTATGCATAAAAAATTTTTTCATCTACATTGTCAAGTAAAGTGAGCAAACATGTTGTTGTTTAGTCGTTTAGTCGTGTCCGACTCTTCGTGACCCCATGGACCATAGCACGCCAGGCACTCCTGTCTTGCACTGCCTCCCGCAGTTTGGCCAGACTCATGTTCGTAGCTTCGAGAACACTGTCCAACCATCTCGTCCTCTGTCGTCCCCTTCTCCTAGTGCCCTCAATCTTTCCCAACATCAGGGTCTTTTGCAGGGAGTCTTCTCTTCTCATGAGTGGCCAAAGTATTGTAGCCTCAGCTTCACGATCTGTCCTTCCAGGGAGCACTCAGGGCTGATTTCCTTAAGAATGGATAGGTTTGATCTTCTTGCAGTCCATGGGACTCTCAAGCAAACATAATTATATGTAAATGAAGAATAAAGAATGGTGTTAATACATCAATCCATTTTCTTTACTAACTTTATTGTGTTCTTTCCCCTTGATCTTTCTTTTCTCTTTCAATTAGTTGCACCACTTTCTTCCTGACATTTCATTTAACAACTCAGCTGGAGAAAGAGTGTCCTTTACTAATAAAAGAGAAATGGGAGGTGGATTTGACATCACAAACATGGTCACCTTCCCAAACAAGTCTTTCCTTCGAGTGAAGGTGGGATGGGTGGATCCCATTGCTATCAATGGAAATGAGATAATCATTCGTGAGGACATGATTATGTGGAACAAAGGCTTTAACCAGGTCTGGAATGTGGGTATTTCTTTGACCCAATGCACTCTCTAGATCAGGGGTAGGCAACCTAAGGCCTGTGGGCTGGATGCGGCCCAATCACCTTTTCAGTCTGGCCCACGGATGGTCCGGGAATCAGTGTCTTTATTCAGACCTGGTCTCTCCATGGTTTTACGCTTGGTAATAAGTTGCAGTTCAGCAACTTCTCTTTCTAGTCTATTTCTGAAATTCTTTTGTAATAAGACAGCTACTTTGAGATCTTGTATAGAATGTCCTGGGAGATTGAAGTGTTCTCCTACTGGTTTCTCTTTCCTGTGATTCCTGATGTCAGATTTATGTCCATTTATTGGTGTAGGGTTTTGCCTGTTTGTCTAATATATCATAGTTATATGTTATCACAACTATCATAACTATCATGCCATACCATAGTTTTCATACCATAACTATGTTACCATAACTATCATAACATAGTTATATGTTATCATAGTTGGTGTCAAGCAGGAATTTATGTTCCTTCCTATGATTGACTGGTCAAAATGGGCTGGTTGACCTTTGCCACCTACTTCATTCTCCTACCCAGCATTGCCAATAGGTGCAACTACAGGTGGCATGCACATTACTTGAATTGGCTTTCTGGTCACTAGGTAGGCGGGTGATGGAAAGGAAAGTTGGCGAAGAAGTTGAGTATCATGTGGTCAGCTCGAGTGATTCTAGAGAATTGTCACAGGGCTCTGTGTAACAAGTTGCAGCATTTCAAAGGTGTTATGAATCATGAAGACATCACCCAATCGGTGCAGGTTTAGGAGCCTGATAGAAGAGTTAAGCATTTTCCACACATGTCCTTTGCTATTTATAAACTCCTAAAGTTACAGCTAATAAAGTGGCCCTAGCTTATTTCATGTATCTTGCTTCTTTTTTCTGGTCCCCTAACAAAAAAAAATGGGACAATTGCTGCACTTCATATGAAGTATTTGGTTGAGAGGTTTACTTTCTTATCTGAAATTATTTCCTGTTTCTGGAAAGGTGATGCCCATTTCTCTGTGTAATGACTACTGCAGCCCTGGTAATCAGAAGAAAAAGAAGGAAGGGCAGAAATTTTGCTGCTATAACTGTACTCCTTGTTCAGAAGGGAAGATTTCCAACCAAAATGGTACATGACATTTTTCATTGTTCAATATTAGTAAAGATTATTGTGTCAAATCTATTTAAATGCTACATTTCACATGCAACCACACTGTCCTGCTTAGAGTTGTGTGCTAGCATTTTTCTGCTGTTTTCAAGTAACCTTTGAAAATAATAATACTAATTTTAATAATAATACTAATTTTAATAATAATAATTTTTATTAATACCCTACCCATCTGGCTGGGTTTCCCCAGCCACTCCGAGTGGCTTCCAACAAAAGATTAAAATACAGTGGTACCTCGGTTTAAGTCAGGCATCCCCAAACTGCGGCCCTCCAGATGTTTTGGACTACAATTCCCATCTTCCCAAACCACTGGTCCTGTCAGCTAGGGATCATGGGAGTTGTAGGCCAAAACATTTGGAGGGCCGCAGTTTGGGGATGCCTGGTTTAAGTACACAATTAGTTCTGGAAGACTGTACTTAACCTGAAGCGTACTTAACCTGAAGCGAACTTTCCCATTGAAAGTAATGGAAATTGGATTAATCCATTCCAGACGGTCCGTGGAGTACTTAAACTGAAGTGTACTTAACCTGAAGCGAACTTTCCCATTGAAAGTAATGGAAAGTGGATTAATCCGTTCCAGACGGGTCCACGGAGTACTCAACCTGAAGCGTACTTAACCCGAAGTATGAGTGTAATTGGTTCTGGAAGTCCATACTTAACCTGAAGCGTACTTAACCTGAAGCGAACTTCCAGACGGGTCTGCGGAGTACTTAAACTGAAAGTACTCAAACTGAAGCATACTTAAACTGAGGAATTACTGTACAATAATTCCAATGAAATGTTCACAAACAAATAAGACTGGTGCAAAACTATGAAGCTAGATATGGAAGTGCTCCCCACTCAGCTCAAATGTCTTTTGTTGTACACATATCAAGTACTCTAATTGCCTAGGAGTTGCATTTTTGTGGATTCTGTGTACGACTGGAATGAAACACAAGTTGGGTGAAATTAGGCCAGATTTGTATTCGTTATTGCACAGGCAAGCAGGGCTGGTAAAAGAACAAGGGTGAAGAGAGGGTTATCGTTTCAATGAGCATGTGCTCTTCAAATTCCACTTGATGTTTCAAATGCACCCAATCAATACCCTTGGGAGTTGACCAGCATTGGACATTGGTGTGTCAAAAGACAAGTATCGCGGATCCCAGAAGGCAGCCATGGAATAAGTTATGTAAGGCCAGTCTCATCTGATCTAGGGGGATGCTATCATTCTGGGCTCTACCAGGCCCCTTGTGCTCTCCCCTGCAACACAAGAGCCCACCGGTGCCTGATGCTCCCCGTCCCCCGTATAAGTGTAGCAGGAGCAAGCCCTGATATGCAGCAGCAGCAGCTTAATATTGTTTAAATTCAAACATTCAGCAGAATACTTGAAATGTATTTCATATACTGTTATATAATCATCAATGCCTTAAAATCAGAAGGATAAGATAAAAAAGAAATAAAGAGCACACATGAATTGTTACTGGAATTGGACCTTATTCTACTTTTCAGATATGGATGAGTGCATCACATGCCCAGCAGATCAGTATCCAAACAAGAACAAAACTGGATGCATCCCCAAAATAATAAGCTTTCTTTCTTACTATGAGTCCTTTGGGATCAGCTTGGCCTCCCTTGCTCTTTCCTTTTCACTGCTCACAAGTTTGGTGATAGGGACTTTTATTAAATACAAAGATACTCCCATTGTCAAAGCCAACAACCGGGATCTCACTTACATTCTCCTCATCTCTCTACTGCTCTGCTTTCTCTCATCTTTGCTGTTTATTGGGAAACCTGGGGAAGTGACCTGTCTTCTTCGCCAACCAATGTTTGGCATTGTTTTCTCACTGGCCGTTTCATGTGTGTTGGCAAAGACTGTCACTGTAGTTGTCGCTTTCATGGCCACTAAACCAGGATCTAGCACAAGGAAGTGGGTAGGGAAACGGCTGGCCAATGCCATAGTCTTTTCCTGCTCTCTTACTCAAACAAGTATTTGTACTGTGTGGTTGATGACTTCTCCTCCATTCCCTGATCTAGACATGGACTCAGTAGCAGAAGAAACCATTGTGCAATGTAATGAAGGGTCAGTTGTCATGTTTTACTGTGTCCTGGGCTACATGGGCCTCCTGGCCATTGCCAGTTTCATTGTAGCATTTGTAGCCCGCAAATTACCAGACAGTTTCAATGAAGCCAAGTTCATTACCTTCAGCATGTTGCTGTTTTGCAGTGTTTGGTTGTCCTTTCTCCCAACATATCTAAGCACCAAAGGGAAATCCATGGTGGCTGTGGAGATCTTCTCCATCTTGTCTTCCAGTGCTGGATTATTGAGCTGCATCTTTGCCCCTAAATGCTACATCATTGTCCTGAGGCCTGAGCTGAACAATAGGGAGCAAATAATGAGAAAAAACTGAGCAATACCTTTGTTTTTATCTCATTGATTTGTTATATATTAATGGTTTTAGTATACAGCTGGTTACTAAGAATGTCTCCAGAGTGGCACTCTTTTGAGGGGGCATTTGTTGGGATGCATCTTTGCCCCTAAGTGTTACATCATTGTGTTGAGGCCTGAGCTGAACAATAGGGAGCAAATAATGAGAAAAACTGAGTGATGCCTTTGTCTTAAACTGATTCCATTGTATTTGGATTTGCTGCGTTTTGCAACTCCAAGGAAAATGGCTTCACTCTGATTGGCATTGACTCACATGGGAAAACAGAAAACCAATTGCTATTTTTTTGTGCCACAAGGGAGCAGAGATGTGGTGAGACTTAGAGTAAACACACAAGCACCAGCATCTTGGTTGCCAAAAGTGCCACTCTGAGCTAAACATCAAAGGCAGTTTCAGGGACCGTTCTGAGGAGGGCTGCGTGACGAACCCCCTCGCCAACGTTGCCAATAGATTATGAGACGAAAGGGTACAGGGGTAAAGCAATCCCCACTCAATTCCTTACGCCTTAAAATAAACCCCTCAATTCTGGGCTTCTCAGTAAAGAGAGTCTAACTCTAGCTTTCGTGGCCTGATCTCACAAACACTCAGGGCTATTTGAATGAACAACCTCTTGCCTACAGAACAGGGACTCCCTCAACTCAGATCCCCACTGCATCAGTCTGCCATTTCACCCTGGCAAACCTGTGGCACTCTAGGTTTTCACCATACTGCCCTTCCTGTGTGACTCTAGGACACAAACTATCCCTTTTTCGTCAGGTAAGTTTTGCCCTTTTCTGAGTCTCCACCTCTGTGAGTTTTAATACGCTGCTGGAATAACCAAGACGATACTCTTTGGCACAAAAAGAAGATGAATTTTATTTTCTTGAGAACATAGGTTTTTCTTTTATTAACGATGCATAAGTTTGCAATCTTAGTTACAGTTATACATTAACTTTGTCAGACTTTAACTTTAAGTTATCCTAAGCCTAACCTAAACCACCACTATCCCGGCCCCACACCCTTCTTCTTCCCTCTTCGTCACCACACACTCCCCCTCTTCCAACTGCCCAAACAGTTATTCCCTCCTTTTTAAACCGGGCACCGTCCTGCCTCCTGAAGATGTGCTGTCAGTTAAATTGGAGGTGGATTAACTTTTTCTAATCAAGGGTGTACTAAATCTCCCATCCTGGGGCTAATCCGTTACAGGCTGCACTGAGGAAGAATGGTGGGAGCCTCCCCCTTCTGATCCAGATCCTGAATCTTCACAGGAGCCAGAGAGTATAGATTTGGAACAGTGGTTTGCAGAAGGATATAGTTCAGAAGGCGGAAGCTGGGAAATACTGGATCGGGAACAGCTAGGAGAAGAAGAGAGAGGGTTAACAGATTTACAGTTTCTGGAGAGTATCCTCCCCCCTTTCCCAAAGTCCCTGAGAGCTCAGAAACTGGCAGAACAGAAAACACAGCAGTTTCAAACTCATAGAATCATAGAATCATAGAGTTGGAAGAGACCACAAGGGCCATCCAGTCCAACCCCCTGCCAAGCAGAAAACACCATCAAAGCATTCTTGACATATAGCTGTCAAGCCTCCGCTTAAAGACCTCCAAAGAAGGAGAGTCCACCACACTTCTTGGCAGCAAATTCCACTATTGAACAGCTCTTACTGTCAGGAAGTTCTTCCTAATGTTCAGGTGGAATCTTCTTCCTTGTAGTTTGAATCCATTGCTACGTGTCCGCTTCTCTGGAGCAGCAGAAAACAACCTTTCTCCCTCCTCTAGATGACATCCTTTTATATATTTGAACATGGCTATCATATCACCCCCTTAACCTTCTCTTCTCCAGGCTAAACATACCCAGCTCCCTAAGCCGTTCCTCATAAGGCATCGTTTCCAGGCCTTTGACCATTTTGGTTGTCCTCTTCTGGACACATTCCAGCTTGTCAGTATCCTTCTTGAACTGTGGTGCCCAGAACTGGACACAGTACTCCAGGTGAGGTCTGACCAGAGCAGAATACAGTGGTACTATTACTTCCCATGATCTAGACGCTATACTCCTATTGATGCAGCCCAGAATTGCATCAATTTTACAAGATGTAGGAATGATGTAGATTAATAAGGGATGGTGAACTTAAGGAGGTGGTGAACTTAATTGGGAGTACTGCCTTTCTAGGAGGTTTGATCTTTGTTCTCTCGCTGCTATTATTAAAGTTTCTAGCTGGTAAGAAGACTCCTTTCCTTTGTTCTGCTTATCTACTACCACCACGGTGGGAGGAAGCCAATTCCCCGAAGCCTGACAGCCAAAGAGGTTTCTTAGAAGGCACTATGGATGTCAAAAAGCAAGTCTGGAAACCATTATGAATTATACCAGGTGTCATGGAGAACCAGTGAAGGTGGTGAAGGTCCTGTGTGAGTGTCTGGAGGCGGTTGGAGGATGGATGGCGGCTAACAGATTGAGATTGAATCCTGACAAAACAGAAGTACTGTTTGTGGGGGACAGGAGGCGGGCGGGTGTGGAGGAGTCCTTGGTCCTGAATAGGGCAACTGTGCCCCTGAAAGACCAGGTGTGCAGCCTGGGAGTCATTTTGGACTCACAGCTGTCCATGGAGGCACAGGTCAATTCTGTGTCCAGGGCAGCTGTTTATCAGCTCCATCTGGTACGCAGGCTGAGTCCCTACCTGCCCGCGGACTGTCTCACCAGAGTGGTGCATGCTCTAGTTATCTCTCGCTTGGACTACTGCAATGCACTCTACGTGGGGCTACCTTTGAAGGTGTCCCGGAAACTACAACTAACCCAGAATGCGGCAGCTAGACTGATGACTGGGAGCGGCCGCCGAGACCACATAACACCGGTCCTGAAAGACCTACATTGACTCCCAGTTCGTTTCCGAGCACAATTCAAAGTGTTGGTGTTGACCTTTAAAGCCCTAAACGGCCTCGGTCCAGTATACCTGAAGGAGCATCTCCACCCCTATCGTTCTGCCCGGACACTGAGGTACATCGCCGAAGGCCTTCTGGCGGTTCCCTCGCTACGAGAAGCCAAGTTACAGGGAACCAGGCAGAGGGCCTTCTTGGTAGTGGCGCCTACCCTGTGGAATGCCCTCCCACCAGAGGTCAAAGAGAACAACAATTACCAGACCTTTAGAAGTCATCTCAAGGCAGCCCTGTTTAGGGAAGCTTTTAATGTTTGATGGATTCCTGTATTTTAAAGTTTTAATGTTTTGTTGGAAGCCGCCCAGAGTGGCTGGGGAAATCTGGGCAGATGGGTGGGGTATAAATAATAAATTATTATTATTATTATTATTATTATTATTATTATTATTATTATTTTCTGACTTAAAATCAGAGTGTTGGCAATCTCATCTACTGTTTCATTTGTAATCTTTTGATGTTCAGAAACAGCTCACAGAACTCTGTTTTAGAACTGAGCTGGCAAGGCCAAGCATCATTCATAGTAGCATGCTCAAGAAGATAACTGATGGGCACAGGAAGGTCTGTATTTTTAGAGAAGCTAGGAAGCCAGGATGTTGTTGCTCTTGGTATTTTTGACTCTGCAATTCCCTGTCAACTGCAAAGAAGATACTTTGAGGTGCCATGTGAATGATCCATTTCCGGTTCCACATGAGTGCTACCAGCCATGTGGTCTCATCAATAGTGGGATAGTTTCTCGGGTATTTCATGTATTTTATGAAGTTTTCTTCAAAGAGCACCCATCACAGAACCTGTTTGAGGTTCCACAGTAAGACTATTCCCCTCTCTACATCTCTCCAAATTTCCTTTACTTTTGTGTCATGCTTTTTAGATTGCAAGCCTCAGAGAAAGGAGTGTCATGTTTTTTAATACTTATCCACTCGTGTGGCAGATTTGTTTAGGTGGAGAGAGGGACAAAGAAATGCTTGAATCAACAAATCTATGATTTCTCAAATCTTGTTTCACCTCGGCCCCTCCTCTTTCTCAGTCACATTCTTAGTATTTATATTATTAGAAACATTAAATATGCCAGCAATTATTATTATTATTATTAGTAGTAGTAGTAGTAGTAGTAGTAGTAGTAGTAGTAATTTATTCCCTGACATCTACATTCCTCCAAATCCCCTTTCCCATTTTACTCCTGTATTTTATGTTGTGGATTCCAGGCTATCATTGCCAGAAACTTTTGTGGGATACCTTTTTGGTTGAAGAGTGAGATAAAAGTAGTGCTTCGAGTACAGTGGTACCTCGGTTTACAAACACAATTGGTTCCGGAAGTTTGTACTTAACCTGAAGCGTATTTAACCTGAAGCGAACTTTCCCATTGAAAGTAATGGAAAGTGGATTAATCTGTTCCAGACGGTCCGTGGAGTACTTAAACTGAAGCGTACTTAACCTGAAGCGAACTTTCCCATTGAAAGTAATGGAAAGTGGATTAACCTGTTCCAGACGTGTCCGCGGAGTACTCAACCTGAAGCGTACTTAACCTGAGGTATGAGTGTAATTGGTTCCGGAAGTCCATACTTAACCTGAAGCGTACTTAACCTGAAGCGAACTTTCCCATTGAAAGTAATGGAAAGTGCATTAATCTGTTCCAGACAGGTCCGCGGAGTACTCAACCTGAAGCGTACTTAACCTGAGGTATGAGTGTAATTGGTTCCGGAAGTCCATACTTAACCTGAAGCGAACTTTCCCATTTAAAGTAATGAAAAGTGGATTAATCCGTTCTAGACAGGTCCGCGGAGTACTTAAACTGAAAATTCTCAAACCGAGGCGTACTTAAACTGAGGTATGACTGTAAATAGATCAACTGGTTCACATGGAATCATTTAAATAACTGATAAAAAAATCTTTTTAGTTCTCTTCAATCACTTCCAGATTCCTTTGCTATTTTAAAAAAGATTACACACAGTAAATATAAAGTGCCACGGGTTTGTGCATGCCCTGACTCCCTCTAGATTCCTGGGTGCTGGGATTTAATCAGTGCTTTGAGAATTAAGATGAAATGACCAGCACTGGGTAAGAACACAGGCTGAGCTTGCTTTTTCTTGCAGTATTCCTTTTTATTGTAGTGAGGTCCATTACAATCTAATACAAGATAGGCTGAGAATAACACAATGCTTATGGGAAAGTAAGAGAACAGAATAGAAAGAGGGGAATGAGGAGAGGAGACCTACACTGTGGGATGGTTGAGAATAGGCATTTGGCATGCGGTTTCAGTTAGGGGAAGATGGATCTCAGAAGCTGTAAGTCAGCCCCAAACTTCCCTCTCTGCCCCTCTGAACTCTCCCTAGGTTTATGACCCTCACTGGCCCTGCTTCACAAGCACTGAAGTGTTTTTGTGTGTGTGTGGCTGGAAGTGCCCTTGAAATCTGATAATTGTACACTTTCACCTCTCGAGCCATCCACCATTGGAATATAGCCCTCGGAAGGGAATTTACTCCTGAAAAGGGTTCCCATCCAATCAGGTACAGTGAAAACTTTGATCTACATGTACACATGTGACTATAAGACTTGCTGATGAAGAATCTCCAAAACAGGGTCCTGTCCTGGTATATACACTTCATCTGACATATAAATTTATATAAATAAATCCAACCACAGAAGAGACTACAGTGGTACCTCGGTTTACAAACACAATTGGTTCCGGAAGTCTGTACTTCACCTGAAGTGTACTTCACCTGAAGCGAACCTTCCCATTGAAAGTAATGGAAAGTGGATTAATCCGTTCCAGACGGGTCCACAGAGTGCTCAACCTAAAGCGTACTTAACCCGAGGTATGAGTGTAATTTGTTCCGGAAGTCCGTACTTAACCTGAAGCGTACTTAACCTGAAACGAACTTTCCCACTGAAAGTAATGGAAAGTGGATTAATCCGTTCCAGACAGGTCCACAGAGTACTTAAACTAAAAATACTCTAACCCAGGCGTACTTAAACCGAGGTATGACTGTATTTGAAACTACTGTATCATTTGAACCATCAACAGGGATACATTATTACAGCGGCCTGAGTTCTTGCCTTACCACTATTTGTATGTTTCCCTAAGAAGTGGCATTAATTTGAAATAGCTTCCACAAAAGTGTGGCATTCAGTGGACGTTAATGGTAACCACCTATATACTAAACCCCTTAGTATTTAACAATACAATAGGATAAAAACAAACATATTGTTCACGTCTTTCTCCTTATTAGCTGCTCTCTGCTATTTAGCTCTGGCCTCAGCACAATGAGGTAACATTTTGGGGCAAAGATGCATCCCAACAATCCAGCACTGGAAGACAAGATGGAGAAGATCTCCACAACCACCATGGATTTCCCCTTGGTGCTCAGATAGGTTGGAACAAAGGTCAGCCAAACACTGCAAAACAGCAACATGCTGAATGTAATGAACTTGGCCTCATTAAAACTGTCAGGTAATTTGCGAGCTTTGAATGCCACAATGAAGCTGGCAATGGCCAGGAAGCCCATGTAACCCAAGACACAGTAAAACAAGGTAGCTGACCCTTCATTGCACTGCAGAAGGATTTGATTTGTTACTGAGTGCATGTCTGGATTGGAGAATGGGGGAGAAGTCATCAACCACACAGTACAAATACTTGCTTGAGTAAGAGAGCAGGGGAGAACAATGACATTGGTCAGTCTTTTCCCCACCCACTTCCTCATACTGGAGCCTGGCTTGGTGGCCATGAAAGCTACAACCACAGTGATGGTTTTGGCCAACACACAAGAAATAGCTACTGAGAAGACAATGCCAAAAGTTGGTTGGCGAAGAAGGCAGGTCACTTTCCCGGGTTTCCCTAGGAACAGCAAAGATGAGAGGAAGCAGAGTAGGAGGGAGACTAGGAGAGTGCAGGTGAGGTCCCAGTTGTTGGCTTTCACTATGGGAGTGTTTTTCTGTTGAATAAACATTCCTAGCACCAATATTGTGATTAGGGAAAAAGTAAGAGCAACTGAGGCTAAGCTGATCCCTAATGGTTCCTCATAAGAAAGAAAGCTTATTATTTTGGGGGTGCATCCATTTCTTTCCTGGTTTGGATACTGATCTTCTGGGCATCTGAAGCAGTTTTCCATATCTGAAAGAGGAAAAAAACAGAAGAGGATAAAATTCCAGTGGCGATACATGTCTGTTTTTTGCCTCCTGTGTAACCATTGTTGCTGCTGTTGATCTCAACCTTCTTATTCTGAATGAGCATGATTTGATGTGGCATAATTTGAATTGCCTTATTTTTTGTTCCATAAGACACATTTTTTCCCTCCTAAAACGTAAGAGGAAATGTCTTTGCGTCTTATGGAGTGAATGTGTGGTTCCTGGAGCCAAATTGCCCAGGGGCTAAAGGCAGATCATTATATATATATATATATATATATATATACAGAGAGAGAGAGAGAGAGAGAGAGAGAGAGAGAGAGAGAGAGAGAGAGAGAGAGAGAGAGAGAGAGAGAGAGAGAGAGAGCTAAAGGCTAACAAAGGAAAAGACCCTGATGTTGGGAAAGATGGAGGGCACAAGGAGAAGGGGACGACAGAGGATGAGATGGTTGGACAGTGTTCTTGAAGCTACAAACATTAGTTTGACCAAACTGCGGGAGGCAGTGCAAGACAGGAGTGCCTGGCATGCTCTGGTCCATGGGGTCACGGAGAGTCGGACATGACTAAACGACTAAACAACAACAACAAAGACTAACAGGAGGGAATGACCTGATCTCAGCAGCTGATTGCAAGAGATCAGGGAGGGAAGTAAGAGAGCTAGCTCCCTTCCCGGCCCCTCCCAGCCCCTTGCCTAGGCCTCATTTGTTGTCTGCAGAAGGAGATATGTGACTGGCTGATTAGATTATCTGTCTGGAAACTGTAGAAATGGGTCCCTTTCCTTTCCTAGAGCTGCAGAACTGTGAGTTGAACCCCATAAAAGCAGGATTTTTTCCCTTTGCAAGGAAACTCAGCAACTTTGAGCTGATCCTAAAAAAATGGAGCTTTCCCCCTTTGCAGAAAAGATGCACAACTCTGAGCTGATCCTTAAAAAATGGAGCTTTCCCCCTTTGCAAAAGAAGCTTCCTCAAATATATATTTTTTTTGGGGGGGGGGAGGCACCTAGGCCTCTAGGAGTTGGCTGCTATGCCTAGGACAATTCAAGAAAGCAAAATATTTTTTCTTGTTTTCCTCCTCTAAAAACTAGGTATGTCCTATGGTCAGGTGCGTCCTATGGAGAGAAAAATACGGTATTGTTACAGATGTCTACTGCAATTATCAAAGTTTTGTTTAAAGCAGTTTAAGCTGCCACTCCATTCACCCTGCAGGTGGAGGTCGGTAGGCTTTATCTGGTGATTTCAGGATGTGAATCAATGCTGTCATGCCAATTTCATACCCTCCAGCATTCCTTTGATGAAAATGGGGGGATTTAATTCTACACCAGTGTCCCCACCCCATGCCCCCTATATTCAAAAAGAAGAAGCACAAATTGGTTCTGAAGGCAATACTTCCTGCCAGTACCATCACCACCACCACCACCACCACCAGTATTACACAATTATATACCTCCATTTTCTTCCATGGAGCTCAGGGTCGTTTACATGGTTCTCTGCCTTCCCATTTTAACCTCACAACCACCCTGTGAGGTAGGTTAGATTAAGAGATGGTGACCTTTAAAGCCCTAAATAGCCTTGGCCCAAAATACCTGAAGGAGCATCTCCACCTCCATCATTCAGCCTGGAAACTGAGACCCTCCTTCAAGGGTCTCCTGGTGGAAACTAGGCAAAGAGCCTTTTCAGCAGTGGCCCCTTCCCTGTGGAATGCCCTCCCGTCAGATGTCAAAGACAAACAACTACACGACTTTTAGAAGACAACTGAAGGAAGCCCTGAATAGGGACGTTTTAAATGGTTGAGGTTTTCTGTGATTTTATATGTGCTGTAAGCTGCCCAGAGTGGCAGATGGACAGGGTATAAATATTAAAATTATTTTTATTATGTCTGGTCCAAGGCAACCCAGTGGGCTTCATGGCTGAGTGGGGATTTGAACCCTGGTCTCCCAGGTCATAGTCTGACACTCTAACCATTATGCCACATAGTAGGTAGGGAATCACTGAGAGACATAGCTGCCTCCCTTTTCTCACGAGGAAGCCTATTCAGCATAAGGGAATTTCCCTTAAAAAAAGGGATAACTTGGCAGCTATGCTGAGAGACAGTGTGAGATAGCAGTTAGAGTGCCAGAGTAGGACCTGTGAGATTGCAAAAGGCTTATGAGTTTTTAAAAGTTTACTTCAGAATTTGTGATAAGAGAGCAAAAAATAATATTTGTACACCATTCCAAGCAGGATAGTGTGGTTAGGAACAAAAAGGTAATTAAATCTTTTAAAGAGGTTTGTCACAAAAACCTGTATTAATCTATGAAAAAAGTCATATACCATTTCTGTTTGAAATCTTCCCTTCTGGACATGGAACACAATCATAGCAGCAAAATTTCTTGCCTTCCTTCTTTTTCTTCTGATGACCAGGGCAGCAGTAGTCATTACACACAGAAACAGGCACCACCTATCAATAAACCAGAAATAATTTCCAAAGGGAGAAATACTTGAAATTTTAAGTTGCTGAACTTCGAATAAGAAAGTGGACCACTCATCCCTTAAACATTTTTTACAGAAAATGTATTTTATATGAAGTTCAACGTTTGTCTTAGGAAATCAGAAGTAAAGATGCAAAACACAATATACATATTAAATTAAGGCCGTTTTATTAATGCTAAGAAATTGTAAACTATATAGGGAGAAGACCAGGTGTGGCAAACCTCTATCACTCTCCTAAGCCTTTCTTGATTGGGTGAGAGCTTCCTGATTCACATCTGAGATCCACATTGATTAATATATAAAGTGACCATACCCTGTTGAACAGGCCATAGAGGCCACAGCTTCAAGGAATTGGCTTCTTCCCCCCGGGGCAGTAGATAAGCAGAACAAAGGAAAAGGAGTCTTCTCATCAGTTAGAAACTTTAATAATCACAGCAAGAGAACAAAGAACACATCTCCTAGAAAAGGCAGTGCTCCCAATTAAGGATAACACTCCCCTTCTGTCCCTATTAATCTGTATTACTTTTATGTCATGCAAACTGAGCTTGTACCCTCTGGGCTTTCTCTTCTGCCACATTCTGGGCTCTCCATGACTTTGGAGATGGGTGTGTGTGAATGCTGTCCAGGGAACTGTGAATCTATTAACCCTCTCTCTTCCAGTGTTCCTTCTCCTAGCTGTTTCCCATCCAGTATTTCTCAGCTTCTCCCTACTGAACTATGTCCCTCTGCAAATCACTGTTCCAAATCTATACTGTCCTCCTGCTTCTGGAAAGATTCAGGTTCTGGACCAAGAGCAAGGGGAGGGGGAGGCTCCCACGATTCCTCCTCAATGCAGCCCTCCTCAGTACAGTCCCTGACAACAGTGTGTAAACAATTTTTTGGCAACCCTTTCCCTCTCCTGTATACACGTCAAGTGACCAGAAAGCAAATTCAACTAATTATCTGACTCCCACAAGTAACTGCAGTTATCTGGGGTAAGGAATATGAAGTAGAAAGAAAAATACCTCCATCCTGAGCCAGACAAAGAAAGAAGAGAACAAAATATCTTACCTGGCCCCAACTATGCCAACCAGAATATCTCATACAGCAGGCACGTCCTACAGGTAGATCATGATCTACCGGTAGATCATTGGGCGTCTGTGGTAGATCACTGGCTCCCCCTAAAGAAGCTGAACAACTGTGGCTCCCCTAAAAAAACCTCAACATTTTAGCTCCACCCTGAAAAACTCAACAACTTTGACCTGAACCCCAAAAAGGGGGTAAATCACTGTCAGTTTTTAACTCTGTGAGTAGATCACAGTCTCTTGGGAGTTGGCCACCCCTGTCATACAGCATACCAGGAGTGAGAGATGGGTGCTATGGCTTCAACGAAGGAAGCAAGTAAGCAGGTGGGAAAGCATTATATAGTCTCTGTTTATGCATCCCCAATATAAACTAGAAGTGGATTACTCTTTCCAGGCTTCTGGCAACTCTCACAATTGTGTTCCACCTGGATGCTTTGAGGATGACGGGGAAGCATTATAGGAATGCAGATAGGTTGGGTGGTTCAGCCCTACCTAGACCTGTAAAGAATGTGATACGGAACTTCAACTGAGCCATGCCCCCGTTTCCATTAAAACTGAATCAACCCATTTTTGCTTCATGAATAAATTTCATCTGGATCACTCTGAGCCCTGTCATTTATAAATGAGGCATATTAAATATTATTAGAAGTTGTTAGAATATTGTTAGAAAATATACATATTATTTCTATGAACTTCTCCCAAAGAAGAATGCTGGTTATTCTGAGCATCTGAAGGACTGATGTGGAAAGCAAGGAGTCCTCAACAATACCCAGAACTCCAGACCTGGTTAAAACCACTGTGCCAAATAATCATGTCCTCATGAATGACGAATTCTTTTCCATCAAGAGCATTAGGGTTCACCCATCCTATTTTCATTCGAAGGAAGGACTCGTTTGGAAATGTGACCAGGTTCATTATGTCAAATCCACTTCCCATTTCTCTTTCACCAGCAATGGACACTGTTTCTCTGGTTGTGTTGTTAAATGAAATGCCATGAAAAATGGGGTGAAGCTAGTTGAAGGAGAAAGGAGACATGAAGTGGAAAGAATGTTATGGAAATATTAGCAACAATGACATGCCTTACCAGAATCCTTTTTAGGTATATTTATTCAACATCATCTAACAAAGAGCAAGTGTTAAAAATCAGTTTTGTTTTTACATTGGATGTGGGCACTTTATTATGGATTGGTGGAACACAAAAAAATATTTCCAGGCAAAATGTTGAGAGATTAATATGGAACATTGGCAGTCAGTAGGATGTGGGACATCATTTCAGCAGTTACTTGTCTTAATCGTGTAATAAATTGTTGATTAAAATAATAAATGTTGCACTTCATTTGTACAGCATTACCTGCCAAGGCTGTAGATCCCTAAGTTCTAATATTTGGCTTCCTCCCATTGTTCGGTGCCTGGATCTAGATGAATAAAATTCATGCAAGGCATGACCCACAACATAGACAGCTTTGTAGATACTGTAGCTATGGCCAGTCATGCACATTTCAAACAAAGGCCCTGGAAGACTCTCCAACCTCTCCTCCCCAGTACACATGCCACCGACCTCCATTTGCACACTGGGATTTGGAAAGAAACAGTCAAATGCTTGCTCCCAGAAATCTTTGAAAAAACCATCTCCCTGGCTCCGGGAATGCTTAAAGCTCCGAAGAAATTCAGTGAACTTTAGAAGATTTTGTGAGTGAATTGTGAATGAAATGGCACCATGGAAGAGTTGGAGTCCCCAACCCTTATGCAACCCCATTAATATGAAATCAATCTGGGCTGTCAAGATCCACACCTTTCTAAATGAAATGTCTTCCTTATTTGTAGGATCTCGCAAAAATATGATAGCTCTCAGCCATATAATCATCAGAGATTCTCCATAGATGATGAATGTAGTGGTTTTATTATCTGTGAATGGTACATACATATTTAAGGCTATATCACTAATTTTATCAAAGTCATCGTAGTGGACAAGTTGTGGGATTCTTTGTGTGAAGGCTGAACAAATTCCATTTTGGGAAAGCAGTGGCTCCAGGATGTTAATGAAATACTCTCCTTTGGTATCATCTGGAGTAAAGAGTCCAACCCATGTCCATCCAAAATGCTTAAGCAAGCTGATAATCCCTATGTACTGATAGAGTTCATTAGGTACCATTCGGTAAAATGCAGGAACCTGACTTGCATCACTCTCCTCTGGGGGAAATGAACCATACGTGAGCTGAAAGGAAATGTACACATATTATCTAGTTATGTCAAGAGCAGTCATCCTATACAACATGATTTCTTATTCAACAGATATTTTTGGAGTAATCCACAAGTTAAAGCTAAGGATTTATCCAGTTGGGTGTATATATATATATATATATATATATATATATATATATATATATAATATCTTTCCCCATTCCCCAATTTGATTTGAGATTTGAACAGATCAGTTGCACATCCCTAAAAATAGCACAAAGAGAATGTCATGGACAGGAAAAATGAAATAAAGATGTAGGAAAAACAGAATAAAGAATACACCCATAGAAATTAAAGGACCTGATTTAGTCATGATATTGCTACACACCAGCCCAATCCCCATAGGAGTGTGAGACTACAGAGGTCAAGGCACTTAGTGAGGGTTTGTGTTTCCTTTGGAAATGAGGCACACTAGAGACCGTGGTGTCTTTATGATATATGGTTTATTTACACATATATACAGGGTGAGTCCTTTAAAAGAGGCCCCATGGATACAGAGTACACATGTTCCATGGGTCCTCTTTTAAAAGACCCAGCCTGTGCAACCTGAACATTACATTTTCAAAGTGGTCTCCTCGGATTTAAATCTCCCAGCCCATATGGCTTTGATTGCTCTTTTTCCAGCTTGCAAACTGCTCTCAAAACACATCTTTTGACTCTTGCTTACATCAAGCAAAACTGCTCTATACTCCCCCCACCCCCCCAAAAAAAACCCACCTCTCTCCTCTCCTTCCAAGGTTTTCTCTTTCTACTCATTGGGCTCAGAGAGGGGCTTCCCCCACTTGCAGAATATCAGTTTTTTAAATGGCCCAACTTCCTACCCTTTGTTTGCTTAACAACTCAGCCATTACCATTCTTTGTTTCCTTTGATGTTCCTCTTCCTCTCTCAGGTGGGTTCCTGGACATGGAAAAAATGGTTTGGCCTTTATTTTAGCACTTTGATAAATCCATCTCCAAGAATTAGAAGGGAAGCCTAGGCAAGCAAACTCATAACAATCATAAATTCTACCTGATGTGTCCACTCTGAGGAGAGCACTCATTGGATAAAGCACATAAAGGGAGCATTCCATTCATACTGTACACCCTACCTGTGGAATCTTATAAAGACTTAATATCTCTGCCATAAGAAAGGAGGTACCAGCCCCGAGTCCCCCAATGATGGATACGAGGTTTTTCTGAAAGTCACATTTGTAGTTGGGGACAAATTTGCACATTTTGAAGAGCAGGTCCAGCGTGGTCCGATAGGTCATCCTTGCATCATAATAGCTATCATAGATGTGGAACCCCAGTGTGACATTGGGCAAGATGTTGGGATTCTCATTTATTTCTTTCACAGCAAACGCCAAGGCAAGTACATGTTGGTAGAATTTCGTCACCATGCTGCAAATAAAGTTAATTATTTACAAGATCAATGCTCCACCATATCAAACATTTTCTGCCTGAAACTGATTTAGATTGAAATTTATTTATTTATTTGCCATTAACATATCCAAGGTAATAAATATCTCTACAGAAAATTAATAGTTGAGTAGGGTACTCCTGCTTTCCATAATATTTTTACACATCTATTGGATCCATCCTGTCTTGAGATTTTCACCTCAGTGTATAAAATAAAATAACCCTGTTTCTCACTAAGCATATCACCTTCACATATCTCAGAACTATGCTCTGTACCATGAAAGTTGTACCACCAGCAGTCGTGCTGCAGAGCTATGATCCTTTATAATTGAAATTTTATGCTGTGGACCACCCAGAAATCTAGGGTATAGAGTATATGGCAGTATACACATTTAATAAATAAAACAAACAAATAAATTTTACATGCAGGAGGTCCCCAGTTTAATCCTCAGCTTCCACAGGAAATGCTTGGTAACACCTTAGGCTTCATATAAATTCCTCCTGTTTCCAAAGGAATTGAATTAAATTATGTGTTTAGAGGAATTTTGTATTAAATTTCCATGTGTGGGATGTCAGGAGTTTTTGAGGGTGGGGTGGGGGGTAATTACTTATTTCCTAAGTGGACAATGTTTTTATGCATGACCTTTATTTCTGTCCACAAATAATCTTTCTTGTGGTGTGCATACTGCAACCTTCTTTGGTGGTTCACCTTCCTGAACGTCCATAGCATTCTCAGATGCTTTTCTTATAAAGTGTCTCTGGGACTGGCAGGATTCTGATGAGTGTATGGTGGGTGCAGAGGGGTCAACAGAAGACCTGGGAGAGGGGGGCCATTTCTTTATGGGGTTTGGTGCCTCTCATGAGGCAGATGCCAGGGAAGGGGGAAGAGGACAGGTCGAAGCAGTCAGAGGTAAAAGGGTGGGTACAGGACATCAGAAAGAGAGGAAGAGGCTGCCCAGGCAAAGGGGGAGTCATCTGTGTCCTAGAAGAGGGAAGAGCAGTGATAATTTCCATGTAGGAGAAGCTTCAGGTCCCATGCATACACCCCATCAGAGGAAGATACATAAGCTGGGGTGGATGGTCCCATGGTTGCTGCAACTGCTCCATAGGGCATGGGCCAGGGAATAGCTGCTTAGATGATATAAGTGTGTATGTTCATGTGTATCCAGGTGTTTTTGTTGCTGCTGGAAGTGCACACTTTTATTAATAAAGAATTAACCATCTGAGGTCTGCCTTCCTTGGCTGATTGGGCTCAGGACAAAGTGTGGGAATGTTCAGAGGCTGGAAATTGTGCTCCTGAAAAGTGTTAATTTTCTTTTAAAAAAACCCGATTCCTTCCAGTGTGGAAATATTTTATGCATTTGTGTACTTAGAAGGAAGGACTTAATTTAAAAGGAAAATCAGCAAGTGTTGGTCACACGTGTTTAGAAGCCAGCTTCCCAATTAAAGCCCAGGAAGTCACAACAGTACTTTTTTTTTTCTTCAAATCAGGTGGCATAGATGAAATGACTAATGGAAAGATAACCACCCTCACCAATGTTAGCCACTTCAAACCCAAAAGTTAACATCAACCCTCCACACACTGAAACTTGAGAAAGCACCCTAAAACATAGCTGCCAAGTTATCCCTTTTTTTCAGGAATTTTCCATTATGCTGAATAGGCTTCCTCGCGAGAAAAGGGAAAACTTGGCAGCTATGCTAAAAGTGGGAAGGAAGCTTTGGAGAAAACGGAGGAAAGGATTTAGCACAGGTTAGTTTTTATTGTTATTTTGAATTTCTTCCCTGGGTTACCTTATTTTTTCATTTATTTATTTTCATTTTCAGCCTTATGCTCCTCAATATCTGTGCTGCAATTACACCTGGTGCATATAAAACCAAAATTACAGTCACTTTCCTCAGTCTTTTACATAAGAGAAAACATCCCTCCTTCTGGTAGGCTTAGCAGACTGCAAAAGATTCACAAAGTGATTGAAAATGAGAAGCATTTTTAAGCACACTATTTGCCCCCCGAAGCTCTCAATGCAAGTTACAAATGTCAGTGAAATGACAAGCCCTACCTTTAAACAAGAGACAAAGGTAACAAAAAGCTAATTGGAGGGTTGATGTGGATGGGGAGACTCTTACTATGGAACATCAAATAGATTCTGTGATGGGTGTTCCTTGAATGAAACTTCATAGAAAATGTAACAGATCTGAGAAGCAATCCCACCAATGATGAAGTCACCTGGCTGGTACCACTCGTGTGGAACAGGAAAAGGATCACCCCAGGTACACTTTGTAGTATCTGCTTTGAACAAAGCAGGAGGAATTAGAAACAGCAACACCAATAGCCACAAGACCCTGGCAGCCAGGTTTCTCAAGGTATGCAGACTCTGTTGTGGCCATCCATCCATAGTAGCTGCATTTGAAGACACTACATTGGACAGGGCATGGCTCAGTCAATACATCTCTAGAAGAGAGAAGCTGAACTGTGTTTAATCAAAGTGCTACAAATAAATCCCAGGAATACCTAACAGAGATTATAACATCCCACAATGAAAGGACAAAACCCTGCCTCTTAGCCCTGCCCCAACTCTCCAAAGCAACGGGATTATTTATAGCCACATTCAGACTTGCTAACTGGTTTCTTCTACCGTAGAAAGCCTCTGAAGTTTTGACCTGGTGAAGAAATTACAGTGATTTGAATAATTGCTGAGTGGCACTTTTGCTCTCTTTTTTTAAAAAAAAATCCCAATTCATACCAGAAGACTCCCCCTGCTCCTTACTAGAACAACAGTGTCGGACTGAGTTTTACAAACTTAGCAAACACCAACAGCTTTAGGGTACAAAGCAGCAGGGCAACGTTTTGAGATTGCGGCCACTTCCCAACTCCAGTTTTCTTCAAAGTGATGGGAGTCAATATTTCTCTGTAGCTTTAAACTATAGTTTTAAAACGGGTTGCGTGACTCTCCTGTACAAAACAAATGAATACAATGCTATACTCATGGGGAATCTTTTTGCAACCTGAGGACAGAATTCCCTTCCCACTAACTTTTCAAGGCCAGTCCAGTGGTGCCTCGCTAGACGAAATTAATTCATTCCACAGGTCAATTCGTGTAATGAATTTTTCGTCTAGCGAGTCCCAGTTTCCCATAGGAATGCATTGAAACTTAATCAATGCGTTCCTATAGGTTCTGGGGGACTGGCGGCAGCATGCGACGGGGCTTCGGAGAAGGGCTCCGAAGCCCCGTCCGATGCTGGCTGTGTGCGAGGCGGCGGGGAGAGAAGCTCCCTTGCCTGCCTCCCCCGACATGGAGTGCAGCTTTGGAGACCTCTGAAGTTGCGCTCCATGCCGGCTTTACGCTGCGAGAGGTGGCGGCGGGGGAAGAGCTTCTCCCGCCACCAACTCCCGCCTGCCTTCTCCGGTATGGGGTGCAGCTTCAGAAACCTCCGAAACTGCGCTCCATGCCGTCTGTGCGCAGCGAGAAGCGGTGGCGGGGAAAGAGCTTCTCCTGCTGCCGCCTCCCGCCTGCCACCCCTGACATGGAGCGCAGTTTCGGAGGTCTCCGAAACTGCACCCCATGCCGGCTTTTCGAGGCGAGAAGCGGTGGTGGGGGAAGACCTTCCCCCGCCGCCGCCTCTCGCCCCGCACCCCCGGCATGGAACGCAACTTCGGAGACCTCCGAATTTGCGCTCCGTGTCTGGGGTGTGGGGCTAGAGGCGGGGGCAGGGGCAGGGGAAGACCTCCGAAGTTGCGTTCCATGTCGGGGGAGGCAGGCAAGAGGCGGCGGGGGGGGGGGACGGAGCCGAATCGCAGTAGGCGCTGCTTGCCCCCACCTGTCTTCCCCGAGCTAAGGGGAAGACAGGAAGGGGCAGCAGCCACACTGCTGCGTTTTGGCTCCGCCCCCCCGGCAAAGGAAGATTAGCTGTCAGCTTCCCACGCTGACAGCTGATCTTCCTTTGTCGCTTTCTATGGCCGCACTTCGTAAGATGAAGCGGCGGTCATAGAAAATTTTGTCGTCTTACGAATGCTTCGCGCAATGCAAAACTCTTTCGTCTAGCGAGTTTTTCATTGTGTGAGGCATTCGTAAAGCGAGGCACCACTGTATTGGGTGGGGCCAGAGTTGATTGTGGGCAGAGCAATTCATGTAACCTTTACCTTCGTACAGTGTATAGCATGTACACACACCTTGCTATACTGCATTGAGACTATCAAGAGACATTATCAGAGTTCAAGGACACATTCCAGGGAGGCAAAAACACTCAGGTAATATAATAATAATAATAATAATAATAATAATAATAATAATAATAATAATTTATACCCCACCCATCTGGCTGGGTTTCCCCAGCCACTCTGGGCAGTTTCCAACAAAATATTAAAATACAGTAGTCCATCAAACATTAAAAGCTTCCCTAAACAGGGCCTGCCTTCAGATGTATTCTAAAAGTTTTGTAGTTGTTGTTCTCTTTGACATCTGGTGGGAGGGCATTCCACAGGGCGCGTGCCACTACTTAGCAGTAGCAGTATAACCTAGAGAGAGTCCTGATGGCATGATAAAGAGGTTTGGAGGGCCACTGGGATTATGGTCCTTTCCCCAGCCCCCAGCTGTAGTGAAACCACTTCTCTTTTTTCTAACTATTTTGGTAGCAAGTTCAATGGAGGCTACTTATGCTCCTGTGCCTTCATTACCCACCAGCTGTTCGAGGTTGCGGGGAGTGGATAAATTCCTCCAGAAAACTAACAACTGGGAACTTCCTTTAAGATCTTGGTTCTTCTTCTAAAGCCATATCAGTACTCACCCCATACTTGTCAGGTGTCGTGCAGGTGGGTGTGTTGCAGCCCTACTGGGCGAAATTTGAGAAATCTCCCCATCCCTGCACTATGGTGACAGAGCACTTAAAAAAAAAAAAATCTTAACTTCTAAGTATGTGTTTGAATCCCTCCAGCAAAACAGTGACGCTCTGGAGACATCATTATTAACAACCTCTACACTAAAAGCATTGATATATAACAAAACAATAAGATAAAAACAAAGGTATTGCTCAGTTCTTTCTCATTATTTGCTCCCTGTTGTTCAGCTCTGGCCTCAGCAAGATAATATAACATTTTGGAGCAAAGATGCAGCCCAATAACCCAGCACTAGAGGCTAAGATGGAGAAGATCTCCACCACCACCATGGATTTTCCTTTGGTGCTCAGATACGTTGGGACAAAAGACAGCCAAACACTGCAAAAGAGCAACATGCTGAAGGTGATGAACTTGGCTTCATTAAAGCTGTCCGGTAATTTACGAGCTGCAAATGCCACAATGAAGCTGGCAATGGCCAGGAGGCCCATGTAGCCCAGGACACAGTAAAACATGGTCACAGACCCTTCATTACATTGCACAATGGTTTCTTCTGCTACTGAGTCCATGTCTAGATCAGGGAATGGAGGAGAAGTCATCAACCACACAGTACAAATACTTGCTTGAGTAAGAGAGCAGGAAAAGACTATGGCATTGGCCAGCCGTTTCCCTACCCACTTCCTTGTGCTAGATCCTGGTTTAGTGGCCATGAAAGCGACAACTACAGTGACAGTCTTTGCCAACACACATGAAACGGCCAGTGAGAAAACAATGCCAAACATTGGTTGGCGAAGAAGACAGGTCACTTCCCCAGGTTTCCCAATAAACAGCAAAGATGAGAGAAAGCAGAGCAGTAGAGAGATGAGGAGAATGTAAGTGAGATCCCGGTTGTTGGCTTTGACAATGGGAGTATCTTTGTATTTAATAAAAGTCCCTATCACCAAACTTGTGAGCAGTGAAAAAGAAAGAGCAAGGGAGGCCAAGCTGATCCCAAAGGACTCATAGTAAGAAAGAAAGCTTATTATTTTGGGGATGCATCCAGTTTTGTTCTTGTTTGGATACTGATCTGCTGGGCATCTGATGCAGTCATCCATATCTGGAAAAGAGGATAGGGTCAAATTCCAGTGGCAATTCATGTGCCAGTGACACAGTATCCAAGCAGGTCCCTAGCTCAAGTGATGCTGGATTTACCTAATCTCATCCCATGGTAGTTTAGTGGAATCTTTGATTCTTGTCTTGTGGCACAATAGTGCCCAGTGCTGGTCAACTCCCAAAAGTATTGGCTGCATCTCAGCCATTGAGTGGAATTTGAACAGCAGGTACTCGTTGGAATGATAACTTTCTTTTCGCCCTACACGTTTGGCAACCCTGATTTACCTGTGCAATAATGAAAAGAAGTCTGGCCTAATTTCAACCAGCATGGGTGCCTAATGTGTTTCATTCCAGTCATACACACAAGGCACAATTCTGCACTTCTTGATATGTGTACAAGAAAAAGACTTTTGAGATGACTGGGGAGCACTTTCATATCTATGTGCATAGTATTGCACCAGGATTATTAGTTTTTAAATGTTTCCTTCATAAATTGCTGAAGGGAACAGGCAATTACCCATACCACTTCAAGAAGGATAGTGTTGTTACATGCACAACATAGTATTTAATTTTTTTAAATCAATGTGACTCAATCATTATTGCTAGTTGAGTTTGATGAAAAATGTCATGTACTGTTCTTGTTTCAAATCTTTCCTGCAAACTACAGTCATACCTCGGGTTACGTACACTTCGGGTTATGTACGTTTCGGGTTATGTACGCAGCGGACCCAGAAGCGTTTACTTCCGGGTTCACCGCAAACGCATGTGCAGAAGCATTCTGTAAGGTTTGTGCATGCACAAAAGCATTCTGCGCAGATCGCACATGTGCAGAAGCGAGCTTTCACGTGTTTTTGGGCTGCATACTTTCCGGGTTACGTACCGCACCCCGGAAAGAATCAGGTACGTAACCCGAGGTACCACTGTATTAAGCTGGACTGGGTGGTTACATGCACAACATATTATTTAAATTCTTTTCAACAGATATTTGCTAATCTTTTACAATGAAAAATGTTATTTACCATTCTGGTTTGAAATCTTCCCTTCTGGACATGGAGTACAATCATAGCAGCAAAATTTCTCTCCCTCCTTACTTTTCTTCTGATTACCAGGCTGGCAGTGGTCATTGCACACAGAAATGGGTGTCATCTATCCATACACAGGAAACAATTTCATTAAAAAAATGTTCAGTCTCTGCACTTAAAATAAGAAAATGAACGATTCAGCCCCTCCCCAAAAATATTTTGCAGATCCCTGTGGTAAGTTTCCGGAATCAGAATTCACTTGAGGTAAACCTCAACCTGTTTCCTTTAGTGGCACTCACTTGCCAAGTGGCCAAAAAGCCAATTCACATATGACATATAAATCATGGAGGACCCAACACAATTATTTTTGCAAGCTTGCAATGTTGCCTATTGACCTCTGGACGGCACCAAGCCTAAACCCAATCTGGCCACATCTTTTACGGGGTCTCCAGAATACTTTATATCCTCAGTCCTGATTTTCCAGGGGCAGCCCTGGAATTATGAATTGTTGGAGAGTATGTGGTTGGCTCCTAGCCGGCAACATCACACATCCACAAAGGAATCCAGAAGAAATGAGTTGACAGGGTTTGACCCGTCCCAGACAGGGTTCAGATTGGAAGGCAGTATTAACTCTCTAGGAATATAGCGAAAGTTGGGGTTTAGAAATGGAAATGAGTTGATATAGGGCCTTCCAATAGGTCATGAATCCTTTTCAATTGAGGCAGAGAACACCCATATTTTCCCCATGAATAAATTTTATCTTGATAACCCTATACTCGTCCATACATACAGTAAACAAAGAAAAGGAAATATAATTAAACTTCTTTTCAACTAAGAACATAGCTTCATTTTCTAACTTCATGTTTGCATCCAACTAAATGTCCAAATCTTTCTAATGAAGCTATCAAATAGAAAAATGGTGGTTATCTGGAGATTGCATCAGCTCAAAGGAATACCCAGATTCCAGACCTGATTAAATCCTTTGTTCCACATAATCATGTCCTCATGAATGATGAATTCTTCTCTGTTGGGATCCACCCATCCAACCTTCACTCGAAGGAAAGACTTGTTTGGGAAGGTGACCATGTTTGTGATGTCAAATCCACCTCCCATTTCTCTTCTATTAGTAAAGGACACTTTCTCTCCGGCTGAGTTGTTAAAGGAAATGTCAGGAAGAAAATGGTGCAGCTAATTGAAAGAGAAAAGAGAGATGAAGGGAAAGAACATCATGTAGATATTGAACAAAACGCCTTGGTTTGCAAACACCTTTCTACTAGCAATATTTAGATATAGTTATGTAGCTTCATTTTACATGGACCAAGTGTAAAAAAATCAGCTCTTTTGACATAACAGATAGAAGATTTTATGCATTCAGTGAACAAAAAAAATCAGTCAAATGTACAGAAGTAAATATGAAAACATAAAAAATTAGTGCCATGAGCAATACTTCTGCGTGAAAATTGTGGTGGAATCTTAGTTTGTACTTACTATTTCAATGAAATTATTGTACTTTTGATATTCTTTATTTGTACAGCATTACCTGCCAAGGCTGTAGATCTTGAAGTTTTAATCTTCCACTGCTCCCCATCACTCTCTGCTTAGATTTAGACAAGTAAATGACATGCAAAGTATGAGCCACAACATAAACAGCATTGTAGATACTGTAGCTATGGCCAGATAGTTCCATTTCAAACAGAGACCTTGGAAGACTATCCAGGCTCTCCTCCCCGGTACACACTTCATTGATGTCCATTGGTGCACTGGGATTTGGAAATATACAGTCAAATGCTTGCTCCCAGAAGACTTTGAAGAAACCATCACCCTGGCTCCAGGAAGGCTTCATGCTCTGAAGAAATTCCTTGAATGCTAGAAGATTTTGTGAATGAATTGTGAAAGATATAGCACCTTGGAAGAACTGAAAATCCCAAAACCTAACAAGGCCCAGTACTATGAAATCAATCTGGGCGGTAAAGATCCAGACCTTTTGAAATCCTGTATTTTCCTTATTGGTTGGGTCTCGCAAAAATACAACACCTTTCAACGCTATCATTGTCAGAGAGTCTCCATAGACAATAATTGTTGTGACTTTATTTCCTTTGAATAGCATATATACATTTAAGGCTGCATCATTCATTTCATCCAGGTTATCGAAATGGAGTTGACGTAGGATTCTTTGTGTAAAGGCTGAACAAATTCCATTTTGAGAAAGCAATGGCTCCAGGGTCTTGATGAAATATTCTCCACTATTATCATTAGGAGCAAAGAGTCCGACCCAGATCCATCCAAAATGCTGAAGTAAGCGGATAATCCCCACAAACTGATGACTTTCATTGGGTACCATGCGGTAAAAGGATGGGAATTCAGTTGTGTCACTCTTCTCTGGAGGAAATGAACCATAGGCAAGCTAAAAAAATTTTTAAAAATGTACAGTTGTTATGATGTTATGTGCAAAGAATTCATCCTGCAACACGTGACAATCTATTCTTACTAATATTTGTAGTTTACATCCAATTATTCTTCCAGTAAGGGCTTCTTCTATGCTTCCTTTTAAAATTGCATTTTGATTTAAGCAGAACAGTCTCATATCCTTAGAAATTAATAAGTAAAGGGAGTATACAGGGAAGACGAGATAAATATTTAGAGTTGTATCACATCAAATATTATTGAAAGAAGGCTGACTGAGATGAATCAGCTTATTTATCTGCTCTAAGTAAAATTACAGAGTAAATATTTCTTGATGGGTCTTCTCTGAGTAGAACAAACAGAATTGAGGACAGATGAAAAAAAAATCACCATGCAACCCTTCATACACCCCACCTGTGGAATCTTGTAGAGGCCTAACATATCTGCTATATGGAAGGACGTATCAGAGCCAAGTCCTCCAATGATGGCAATGAGGTTTTTCTGGGTGTCACATTTGTAGTTGGGAACAAATCTAGACATTTTGTAGAGGAGGTCTAATGTAGTACGGTAGGTCATCCTTGCATCATAATAGCTATCATAGGTGTGGAAGCCAAGTGTGACATTGGGCAAAATGTTTGGATTCTCATTGATTTCTTTCACAGCAAATGCCAAGGCAAGGACATGTTGGTAGTATTTTGTCATCATGCTGCAAATAAAGTAAATGATTTAAAAATATGAATATAGATTAATACTGAACTCATTCTGTTTCAAATTGATTCATACTGAAATGAAATTATTTTATTTGCAATTAATGCATCTAAGCTTATAAACACATTGGGCAAAATGTTTGGATTCTCATTTATTTATTTCACAGCAAATGCCAAGGCAAGGACATGTTGGTAGAGTTTTGTCGCCACACTGCAGAAAAAGGATTTAAAACATGAATTTACCACAATATTGGAAAGATTCTGTTTCGAATTTGTTTATATTGAAAATAAATCATTTTATTTGTTATTAAATCATTTAATTCAATAGCACCATGCAATCCAATGAATACTGATGACTGCTCAGGGCAATATTGTTACAAATTCGCATAAATATTCTTCAACTCTTGCTTAAACATTTCAATCAAGTCAATCAAGAAAGTAAAAACTTTCTGTTTCTCCTTAAGTAGGCAACCACTTCACTTCTTTGCAGAAGTATGTTCTGGGCCATGAAAGCTACAATCTTATATTCATTTCGCTATAAAGTCCTAATGAACATTCTTCTCAGTACAAAGTTGGGAAAGGATAAGGAAATCTGATTGCAAATGAGAACCACAGCTTTGATGTGTCCACATTCATTGAGTGGAGAAACTAATCCTGCATGTCATTAGACAGAAAGAGGAGTCAGGAACATTAGCTTTACCTTCTCCCAGGAAAGCACAGCTGGTAGACAAAATAGTCTTGCCCTTCTTCAGGTTTTTGCACCCAGTGCCTGGCTCTCCTTTCTGCCTGATGTCCCATCCTGACAACCTAATATCTCTCTGTGGCACCCAAACTGAACTCTGGTCATCCTTGACTGCCTCATTGCAATTCAGCTAATCTCCACATCCCTAAAAATAGACCCAATTGGAATAGTGATTCCAACAAATCGAGTGTAGTCCTAATGCTTTCTAGATTTATTTTCCTAAAAAGGGAGCATGCCAGTCAGTCTGGCAATACAGAGTTAGATGAACCATTAGGATTCCATTTTGGAGGACCAGGATTGGCAGAGCTCTAGCTGTATGTTTTGAATTTTTCCTCCACGTTACCTTCTCTAATTCATGTAATAATATTCTCCTCCCCAATATCTGTACTGCAGAATAATAGCAAATACAGTTTGCGTGAAGAAAACAAAAAACAACAACACCAAGTCTCTTTCTGTATCCCTTTAGAAAATGGAAAGCTTTTTTATGAGAGAAGAAAATCGTATTTCCTGTTTGCCAGCTTAGTAGACTGTAAAAGACTCAGGAGTTTATTGAAACTGAGGAGTCCCTCAAGTGTGGGTAAATAGGATTTATTGACAATTATTTAAATAATTCCTTGTGAACTCCTCAGATACTTTTAAAAATTGAAATATATTTTAATATTCCACCATCCAGACAAAATATGTCTCCCATTGTTGTTTAGTCGTTTAGTCGTGTCCGACTCTTCGTGACCCCATGGACCAGAGCACGCCAGGCACTCCTGTCTTGCACTGCCTCCCGCAGTTTGGTCAAACTCATGTTCGTAGCTTCGAGAACACTGTCCAACCATCTTGTCCTCTGTCGTCCCCTTCTCCTAGTGCCCTCAATCTTTCCCAACATCAGGGTCTTTTCCAAGGATTCTTCTCTTCTCATGAGGTGGCCAAAGTATTGGAGCCTCAGCTTCACGATCTGTCCTTCCAGGGAGCACTCAGGGCTGATTTCCTTAAGAATGGATAGGTTTGATCTTCTAGCAGTCCATGGGACTCTCAAGAGTCTCCTCCAGCACCATAATTCAAAAGCATCAATTCTTCGACGATCAGCCTTCTTTATGGTCCAGCTCTCACTTCCATACATCACTACTGGGAAAACCATAGCTTTAACTATACGGACCTTTGTCGGCAAAGTGATGTCTCTGCTTTTTAAGATGCTGTCTAGGTTTGTCATTGCTTTTCTCCCAAGAAGCAGGCGTCTTTTAATTTCGTGACTGCTGTCACCATCTGCAGTGATCAAGGAGCCCAAGAAAGCTCCTTGATCACTGCAGATGGTGACAGCATAGCAGCTGACAAATAAGGCGGGCCCTCTCCCTAGGATTCTTATTTAAAAGAGCTGAGGCAAAATGAAATGTGATATCGAGGAATGCTTGGGGCATGGAAGATTCTTACTATGAAACATCGAACAGGTTCTGTGTTGGGTGTTCCTTGAAGAAAACCTCATAGAGAATATAATACATATGGGATGCAATTCCACCAATGATGAAGTCCCCTGGCTGGTACCAGTCATGTGGAACAGGAATAGGATCATTCACAGGGCAACTCATGGTATTAGAGGTATCAGAAAGAGGAGCAGCAAGACCAATAGCAGCAACATTCTGGCAGTGTAGCTTCTCTCTGAATGCAGACTCTCCTGCGTTCATTCATACTATTTGCCTAAGAAAAGGCTACCGTACATTGAAAGATGCATGGCTCTGTTCTCCCAGCCCTATAATAGAGAATTTGAGCTGCCTTCAAGTGCTACAAACAATGCATTTCTTGAATACTAACAGATACCACAGATCCAGAAATTAATTTTGCATAGCCCTGCGTGCTTCTGGCCCCAGCTTTCATTATAACCACTTTCAGGCTTGCTTGTTGATTGTTTTCTAATTGCTTCCAGGAAGCATTTGGAGGTTTGAGCTGGTGAAGAAATTGCAGTGATTTGGGTAAATTACAGGGTAGGATTATGATTTACTTCTTCAGAGTTTGGTGTATGAGTGGCAGTTTTGCTTTTTAAAAAATTGCCATTCTGATAGGCAGAAAAAGTGACTGAATGACTTTTTTCTTGGTGAGCTAACGATACCATTAGGCATTCATTATAACTGTACTGTTTTAGATGCCTGTTGAAAACATATCTGTTTTGTGGGCCTACCTGGACATTTGATTCCATTTGTTTTGCTGTTAAATTTGTGTGAGATAAATTAGCCTGCTAAGGCCAATGGTGTATCAGAAATTTTGTTCAGTGATTAAAGTGCCATCTTAGATTATCCCAGAAAGAGCCACCACATTGAAAAGAGTATATACTCCCGCTCCTTATTAGCCAGCCAAATATTTAGGGTTCAAACAAAAAATAAAAATAAAAAATCCTTCCAGTAACACCTTAGAGACCAACTAAGTTTGTCATAGGTATGAGCTTTCGTGTGCATGCACACTTCTGAAGAAGTATCTGAAGAAGTGTGCATGCACACGAAAGCTCATACCTATGACAAACTTAGTTGGTCTCTAAGGTGCTACTGGAAGGAATTTTATTTTATTTTTTGTTTCGACTACCTCAGACCAACACGGCTACCTACCTGTAACTAGTATTTAGGGATCAAGGAAGAGCTGCAGACCTTTAATGTTACCTAAAATGTCATCAGGTGGGCCAGCAATAGCGGGCAGAAGAGGCTTCAATTCCCTCAATATTTCAAGACAAGGAGATGAGCCCCCTCCAGATTTTTGAGGGGGCCGCCATCCCTCACTGCCCCTGAGCGAACGCTGGCCTGGCAGGTTGGGGCGGGAGGGTTGGAGGGCAAAAATCAGAATTAGGGACAACCTTGTTCAGTGTGTTTGTACGTGCGTGGAGGTCTGTTTTAATTGTAGGATCTCCCAAACCAGATTTTAACTGGTGTATCCGACATGTTCCAGCACAGAAAGTAATTCAATGCAAAGCTAAACCTCAGCGGTCAAAAGGAAACCTTGCATTTCAAAACGAAAGTTGCAGGAGGAGCTGCGTAAAAACACAGCTGTCTTCTTTTATTAGCCGATTTGCCAGCTTTTTACTTAGCCTGCAGCCCAGCTCCCTTCAGGTCAGCGCTTAGTTTGCAGCGTACCCTTAACCTGCTCCTGGGGACTTCACAGGGACCCTTTCCCCCGTGAAGTGAGAAGGGGGGGGGGAGAACGAGAGAAAGATGAAAATGTGTGCATCTTTGTGGCTCCCACTGCAAGCACAATTCAGATTGAGAGGAGGCAAGGGTGAGAGAGAAATATATCTTCTCCTACACAGATCTTCGTGTTAATGTAAAAAAATGTTGGCAATGCAAAGGTGCTTGGGGCAGAGTCAGGCGGTTGCCGCTGCCTGCATGCCTACCTATAGGCAGGGGAAGAAGGGGGTGGGCGTGCCAACTCCTTAGTTGAAAGGGGGGCAGGCAAAGTATATCAAAGCCATCACTCAATCTCCATGTTCCAATGCATTTCCCCATTGCTTTCCTAACCACAGAAATTCAATTTTTATTATAAAGTTTATTGTGCTAGTGCAGGAGTCAGGAACATTTTCCCCCAGTTGGCCAGATTGCTTGTTCTTCCACCCCTTGTGAGCCAAAGACGGATAGGTGAATAGGTCCACCAACCTGCCAGTCATAGGCTGTCACAAGTCAATGATTCTTTTAAAGGCATAGCTCCAAAGAGGCTTGTTCTAGGGGGTGGAAGGAGTTTCTCCTGCTGAAATGGATCCCCCCTCCCAATCAATTTCAATAGGAGTTCTGAGGAAAGCTTCTTCCCCCTCTTGGAACAAGGTGGGCTCCCATTATTAACTATCATTATCATTTGAATGACACTTTCCCCTGTCACACACTACCCAGTTCAGGCAGGAACTATAAGAAAGGACATTCCTGCTACATCCAGTAGAAAGAACTTTATGGTGATAAGAGGTGTTTGACAGTGGAATGGACTCCTTCAGAAGGTGGTGGACTCTCCTTCCCACTTGAAGGTTTTTAAGCAGGGGTTCAACGTAAATCTGTCCTGGATGCTTTACTTGAGGTTCCTGCATTTAATGGGTTGGTCTGAATGAACCCCAGGAATTCTTCCAACCATACAAATCTATGATCCTGTGTATGAGTGTATGAGTTGGTGTATGAGTGGCTGTTTTGCTTTTTAAAAAATTCCATTCTGCTCCTTATAGACAGAAAAATTGACTGAATGACTTTTCCTTGGTGAGCTAATAATACCAGGATACATTAGGCATTCATTATAACTGCACTGTTTCAGATGCCTGCTGAAAACATATCTATTTTGTGGGCCTACCTGGACATTTGTTTCCATTTGTTTTGCTGTTAAATTTGTGTGACATAAATTAGCATGCTAAGATTAAAAGATTAAAAGTGCCGATGATGTATCAAAACTATTGTTCAGTGATGAAAGTGCCATCTTAGATTATCCCAGAAAGAGCCACCACATTGAAAAGAGTATATACTCCCGCTCCTTATTAGCCAGCCAAATATTTAGGGTTCAAACGAAAAAATCAAAAAAAAATCCTTCCGGTAGCAACATAAAGACCAACTAAGTTTGTCATAGGTATAAGCTTCTGTGTGCATGCACACTTCTTCAGAACCATACAAATATATGATTCTATGTTTCTATGAAAAAGGGACAAAGTGGCTTAACTGAAGAACAAAGGAACACATTTGAAAAATAGGCCATCGGATAATTTAATAATAAAGTAACAAAACAGCATAATAGCAAATATAAAAACATACCAAAAAGCAAGGTCTGAGTACTCTGAATAGAACAAGATTACGTGATTCAATATTACATCTCCCGGCAACAGAAAACAACAAGGAACATAGTAGTTTCAAATGTTCCTAGAAAGACTTCTCTCATGATGTTCCTCACAGTCCTTCTCCTGCAGAACCTTCTTATAAGACTTTCAAATGCAGGGCCTGGGATATGTGGAAGCAGCCCGCCAGGGAGACCTTCTGGGAATCGAAAAAGTGAACTCACTTTAAGCTCCTAATTGTTACTTTGAAGTCACATAAGATGTCAGCTGTGAAGAGGGTGGGTGTGTTTTGCCAGGAATGGCCTGAAAATTGGGAACACATCTGGGCAAAATAGGGCTCAATGGCCAGACCTTCCTCACCTCTTTTTTAATTTCACAAAGCTAAACTTTCCAAAATCGATCTCACAAAAGAGTATCACTATGGAGGAGGGACCCAAAGTAACAATTTTATACTAAAACCCTTAATATATAACAATGCAATAAGATAAAGAAAAAAAGGGGGGAAATTACATCTTTTTCCTTATCAGTTGTTCCCTTTTGTTCAGCTCTGGCCTCAGAACAATGATGTAACATTTAGGGGCAAAGATGCAACCCAGTAACCCAGCACTGGAGGCTAAGATAGAGAAGATCTCCACCACCACCATGGATATTCCTTTGGTGCTCAGATAGGTTGGAACAAAAGAAAGCCAAACACTGCAAAACAGCAACATGCTGAAAGTAATGAATTTGGCTTCATTGAAACTGTCTGGTAATTTGCGAGCTGCAAATGCCACAATGAAGCTGGCAATGGCCAGGAGGCCCATGTAGCCCAGGACACAGTAAAACAGGGTCACTGAGCCTTCATTACATTGCACAATGGTTTCTTCCGTTACTGAGTGCATGTCCAGAGCAGGAAATGGGGGAGAAGTAATCAACCACACAGTACAAATAATCACTTGAATGACTGAGCAGAAAAGGACAATGGAGTTGGTCAATCTTTTTCCTACCCACTTCCTTATACTGGACCCAGGCTTGGTGGCCATGAAAGCTGCAACTACAGTGATGGTTTTGGCCAACACACAGGAAACTGCCACAGAGAAGACGATGCCAAAAGTTGGTTGTCGAAGAAGGCAGGTCACTTTCCCAGGGTGTCCAATAAACAGAAAAGATGAGAGGAAGCAGAGTAGAAGGGCAATTAGGAGAGCGT
The DNA here is from genome assembly GCF_963506605.1 of Zootoca vivipara. Taxonomy (NCBI): domain Eukaryota; kingdom Metazoa; phylum Chordata; class Lepidosauria; order Squamata; family Lacertidae; genus Zootoca; species Zootoca vivipara. The sequence goes on from NC_083288.1 coordinate 46,650,329, forward strand.
AGGTGAGATCTCTGTTGTTGGCTTTGACAATGGGAGAGTCTTTGTGTTGGATAAAAGTTCCTAGCACCAAAGCTGTAATCAGGGAAAAGGGAAGAGAAACGGAGGCCAAGCCGATCCCTAAAGGTTGCTCATAAGAAAGAAAGCTTATAATTTTGGAGAGGCATCTGTTTTTCTTCTTGTTCGGATACTGATCTTCTGGGCATCTGAAGCAGTCAGCCATGTCTGAAAAATAGAACAAGGTCAAACTCCAGTTGCAATTCCTGTGTGTTTGCCTACTATTCAACTGTTATTTTTCCTGTTGTTCTGAACCTTCTGATTTTTAGTGAGTTGGTTAAATTAATCTTTGAATTTTCTGCTCAATCTGACAGGCTTGTTTAAATCAGTTTAGGCAACCAAGATGCACCAGGATGGCAGAATGGGTGAAACCTTGGTTTCTTTAATCAACAGTAAACTGGGACAAAAATGTATTTTTCTCCCATATTTAATTTCTCTGGTTTAGGAGGTTTCCTTCTGTATGTGGCAGTACCTAGTGTTAGGCATTCTAAAACAGAAAATCAAACCGGCAGAGTCACATCAAAATGAGTGGACCATAAAGGTTCTAGCAAAGGGTAGCAGCAAAGCATTCCCCTAGGTCAAATTAGACCCAGGCTTAGCTTAATCCCTCCCACAGTTGCCTGCTTGGAACCTGGATGCTTGTCTTGCCATACACACAAGTCCAACATTATTCAGCTCTGAAAGGTGTTGAACATCACATGGAATGCAATTCAAGCAGCAAGTGCTGATTAGAATCAGGACCCTATATTCACCATAGTACCATGCAATCCCCTCTGACCTGAAGAACAATGAATGCCCTAATTTCATCCAAGATGGATATTTCATTCCAGCCACACACAGATTCTCAAATCTGTAACATCTGTAGCATTTAACTACTTGACAGGTTCACTTAAATTATGTGTATCATGAAATCATTTGGGGGGGGGCGACTTTCAAATACGCTTGCATGGGATTTTTCCAGGTTTATGAGTTTTTTTAAAGGTTTTGATGAGAAGCTCCTGAAAAGAAGCAACAAAATATTCATACTACTCCAATCAGGATAATTTGGTCACATGCACAACATAGTATTTAAATTCTTTTCAACACATATTTGCTAATCTTTTATAATGAAAAATGTTATTTACCATTCTGGTATGAAATCTTCCCTTCTGGACATGGAGTACAATCATAGCAGCAAAATTTCTCTCCCTCCTTACTTTTCTTCTGATTACCAGGCTGGCAGTAGTCATTGCACACAGAAATGGGTGTCATCTATCCATACACAGGAAACAATTTCTTTTTTTAAAAAATGTTCAGTCTCTGCACTTCAAATAAGAAAATGAACTGCTCAGCCCCTCCCCACAAATATGTTACAGATCCCTGTGGTAGGTTTCCAGAATCAGAATTCACCTGAAGTGAACCTCAACCTGTTTCCTTTTCTGCACCCACTTGCCAAGTGGCCAGAAAGTTAATTCACATAATTATAGGGATGTCATATAAAGCAGGGAGGAGCCAACACAATTTGTTTTTGCAAGCTTGCAATGTTGCCTATTGACCGCTGGACAACAACAAGCCTATTCCCAATCTAGCCACAGCTTTCATGGGGTCTCCAGAACACATATCCTCTGTGGCATACTCTCAAAGTGTCCTGGAATCATGAAAACCATCATGGCTTCTGATTTGATCCTGGAATGTCCCTATTTTGTTTGTTAATGATGCTGCTGCCAAGCTTGGGGAGGAGGGCTGTCCTGGGCAGGAAGAAAGGAAGAGAAGAGTGGAATTCAAGGAGATTTGATTCTTATTTTATTTTAAATGCTTTGTTTGTCTGTGTCTAATCCTGACCAATTCTAAAATTTCTGTATTGGTGTGTTCTTTCTTTCTTTTGTTAATCTATCAAATAATAAAATAAAATAAGGATTAAGAGGTTTTCTCAGGACTGTACAAGGCACATAGTGGTGATGGCATTCACCCTTTTCCTGATAGGAAATGCTCCGTGTGTGCGGACAAAATAGTGTGGGTTTCAAAAGGGTCAATTGGGAAGTGAAAAAAAATGTCTCTCTTTTCATCAGAGGAATGTTGGAGAGTATGATGTTGGCTCCTAACCAGCAGCATCACACGTCCACAAAGGAAGCCAGTAGCAACCAATTGAAAGGTTTGAACCCATCCCGGACAGGGTTCAGATTAGAAGGCGGCATTAACTAGCTAGGAATATAGCAAAAGTTGGGGTTTAGAAATGGAAATGATTTGATTTGGGGTCTTGCAATAGGTCATGGATCCTTTTCAATTGAGGCAGAGAACACCCATATTTTCCCCATGAATAAATTTTATCTTGATAACCCTATACTCGTCCATACATACAGTAAACAAAGAAAAGGAAATATAATTAAACTTCTTTTCAACTAAGAACATAGCTTCATTTTCTAACTTCATGTTTGCATCCAACTAAATGTCCAAATCTTTCTAACGAAGCTATCAAATAGAAAAATGGTGGTTATCTGGAGATTGCATCAGCTCAAAGGAATACCCAGATTCCAGACCTGATTAAATTCTTTGTTCCACATAATCATGTCCTCATGAATGATGAGTTCTTCTCTGTTGGGACCATTGGGATCCACCCATCCAACCTTCACTCGAAGGAAAGACTTGTTTGGGAAGGTGACCATGTTTGTGATGTCAAATCCACCTCCCATTTCTCTTCTATTAGTAAAGGACACTTTCTCTCCAGCTGAGTTGTTAAAGGAAATGTCAGGAAGAAAATGGTGCAGCTAAATGAAAGAGAAAAGAGAGATGAAGGGAAAGAACATCATGTAGATATTCAGCAAAATGCCTTGGTTAGCAAACACCTTTCTACTAGCAATATTTAACACCTTTCTACTAGCAATATTTAGATATAGTTATGTAGCTTCATTTTACATAGACCAAGTGTAAAAAAAAATCAGCTCTTTTGACCTAACAGATAGAAGATTTCATGCATTCAGTGAACAAAAAATAAAAATAAAAAAATCAGTCAAATGTAAAGAAGTAGATATTAAAACATAATAAATAGTGCCATGAGCAATACTTCTGCATGAAAATTGTGGTGGAATCTTAGTTTGTACTTATTATTTCAATGAAATTATTGTACTTTTGATATTCTTTATTTGTACAGCATTACCTGCCAAGGCTGTAGATCTTGAAGTTTGAATCTTCCACTGCTCCCCATCACTCTCTTCTTGGATTTTGACGAGTAAATGGCATGTAAAGTATGAGTCACAACATAAACAGCATTGTAGATGCTGTAGCTATGGCCAGATAGTTCCATTTCAAACAGAGACCTTGGAAGACTCTGCAACCTCTCCTCCCCTGTACACATGCCATTGACCTCCATTGCTGCATTGAGATTTGGAAATATACAGTCAAATGCTTGCTCCCAGAAGACTTTGAAGAAACCATCACCCTGGCTCCAGGAAGGCTTCATGCTCTGAAGAAATTCCTCGAATGCTAGAAGATTTTGTGAATGAATTGTGAAAGATATAGCACCTTGGAAGAACTGAAAATCCCAAAACCTAACAAGGCCCAGTACTATGAAATCAATCTGGGCGGTAAAGATCCAGACCTTTTGAAATCCCGTATTTTCCTTATTGGTTGGGTCTCGCAAAAATACAACAGCTTTCAATGCTATCATTGTCAGAGAGTCTCCATAGACAATAAATGCCGTGACTTTATTTCCTTTGAAAAGCATATATACATTTAAAGCTGCATCATTCATTTCATCCAGGTTATCGAAATGGAGTTGACGTAGGATTCTTTGTGTAAAGGCTGAACAAATTCCATTTTGAGAAAGCAATGGCTCCAGGGTCTTGATGAAATATTCTCCACTGTTATCATTAGGAGCAAAGAGTCCGACCCAGATCCATCCAAAATGCTGAAGTAAGCGGATAATCCCCACAAACTGATGACTTTCATTGGGTACCATGCGGTAAAAGGATGGGAATTCAGTTGTGTCACTCTTCTCTGGAGGAAATGAACCATAGGCAAGCTAAATTAAAAAAAAATGTACTACAGTTGTTATGATGTTATGTGCAAAGAATTCATCCTGCAACATGTGACAATCTATTCTTACTAATATTTGTAGTTTACATCCAATTATTCTTCCAGTAAGGGCTTCTTCTATGCTTCCTTTTAAAATTGCATTTTGATTTAAGCAGAACAGTCTCATATCCTTAGAAATTAATAAGTAAAGGGAGTATACGGGGAAGACGAGATAAATATTTAGAGTTGTATCAAATCAAATATTATTGAAAGAAGGCTGACTGAGATGAATCAGCTTATTTATCTGCTCTAAGTAAAATTACAGAGTAAATATTTCTTGATGGGTCTTCTCTGAGTAGAACAAACATAGAATTGAGAACAGATGAAAAAAAATCACCATGCAACCCTTCATACACCCCACCTGTGGAATCTTGTAGAGGCCTAACATATCTGCTATATGGAAGGACGTATCAGAGCCAAGTCCTCCAATGATGGCAATGAGGTTTTTCTGGGTGTCACATTTGTAGTTGGGAACAAATCTAGACATTTTGTAGAGGAGGTCTAATGTAGTACGGTAGGTCATCCTTGCATCATAATAGCTATCATAGGTGTGGAAGCCAAGTGTGACATTGGGCAAAATGTTTGGATTCTCATTGATTTCTTTCACAGCAAATGCCAAGGCAAGGACATGTTGGTAGTATTTTGTCATCATGCTGCAAATAAAGTAAATGATTTACAAAAAATGAATATAGATTAATACTGAACACATTCTGTTTCAAATTGATTCATACTGAAATGAAATTATTTTATTTGCAATTAATGCATCTAAGCTTATAAACACATTGGGCAAAATGTTTGGATTCTCATTTATTTATTTCACAGCAAATGCCAAGGCAAGGACATGTTGGTAGAGTTTTGTCGCCACACTGCAGAAAAAGGATTTAAAACATGAATTTACCACAATATTGGAAAGATTCTGTTTCAAATTTGTTTATATTGAAAAGAAATCATTTTATTTGTTATTAAATCATTTAATTCAATAGCACCATGCAATCCAATGAATAATGATGACTGCTCAGGGCAATAGTGTTACACATTCACATAAATATTCTTCAACTCTTGCTTAAACATTTCACTTTAGCAAGTCAATCAAGAAAGTGAAAACATTCTGTTTCTCCTTAAGTAGGCAACCGCTTCACTTCTTTGCAGAAGTATGTTCTGGGCCATGAAAGCTACAATCTTATATTCATTTCACTATAAAGTCCTAATGAACTTTCTTCTCAGTACAAAGTTGAAAAGGATAAGGAAATCTGATTGCGAATCAGAACCACAGCTTTGATGTGTCCACATTCACTGAGTGGAGAAACTAATCCTGCATGGCATTAGGCAGAAAGAGGAGTCAGCAGCATTAGTTTTACCTTCTCCCAGGAAAGCACAGCTGGTAGACAAAATAGCCTTGCCCTTCTTCTGGTTTTTGCACCCAATGCCTGATTCTCTTTTCTGCCTGATGTCCCATCTTGACAGCCTTATATCTCTCTGCGGTATCCAAGCTGAACTCTGGTGGTCCTTGACTGCCTCATTGCAATTCAGCTAATCTCCACATCCCTAAAAATAGACCCAATTGGAATAGTGATTCCAACAAATCGAGTGTAGTCCTAATGCTTTCTAGATTTATTTTCCTAAAAAGGGAGCATGCCAGTCAGTCTGGCAATACAGAGTTAGATGGACCATTTGGATTCCATTTTGGAGGACCAGGATTGGCAGAGCTCTAGCTGTATGTTTTGATTTTTTCCTCCATGTTACCTTATCTAATTCATGTAATAATATTCTCCTCCCCAATATCTGTACTGCAGAATAATTGCAAATACAGTTTGTGTGAAGAAAACAAAAAACACAAAGTCTCTTTCTGTATCCCTTTAGAAAACGGAAACCTTTTTATTTTTGAGAGAATAAAAGTCATATTTCCTGTTTGCCAGCTTAGCAGACTGCAAAAGACTCAGGAGGTTATTGAAACTGAGTAGGTGGGTAAATAGGATTTATTGGGTAAATAGGATTTATTGTTAATTATTTAAATAATAAATAATTCTTTGTGAACTCCTCAGATACTTTTAAAAATCGAAATATATTTTAATATTCCACCATTCAGACAAAATATGTCTCCCATAGCAGCTTACAAATAAGACGGGCCCTCTCCCTAGGATTCTTACTTAAAAGATTTGAGGCAAAATGAAAAGTGATATGGAGGAATGCTTGGGGCACGGAAGATTCTTACTATGAAACATCGAACAGGTTCCGTGTTGGGTGCTCCTTGAAGAAAACCTCATAGAAAATATAATACATATGGGATGCTATTCCACCAATGATGAAGTCCCCTGGCTGGTACCAGTCATGTGGAACAGGAATAGGATCATTCACAGGGCACCTCATGGCATTAGAGGTATCAGAAAGAGGAGCAGCAAGACCAATAGCAGCAACATTCTGGCAGTGTAGCTTCTCTCTGAATGCAGACTCTCCTGCATTCATTCATACTATTTGCCTAAGAAAAGGCTACTGTACATTGAAAGATGCATGGCTCTGTTCTCCCAGCCCTATAATAGAGAGTTTGAGCTGCCTTCAAGTGCTACAAACAATGCATTACTTGAATACTAACAGATACCACAGATCCAGAAATTAATTTTGCATAGCCCTGCGTGCTTCTGGCCCCAGCTTTCATTATAACCACTTTCAGGCTTGCTTGTTGATTGCTTCCAGGAAGCATTTGGAGGTTTGAGCTGGTGAAGAAATTGCAGTGATTTGGGTAAATTACAGGGTAGGATTATGATTTACTTCTTCAGAGTTTGGTGTATGAGTGGCAGTTTTGCTTTTTAAAAAATTGCCATTCTGCTCCTTATAGACAGAAAAAGTGACTGAATGACTTTTCCTTGGTGAGCTAATAATACCAGGATACAGTAGGCATCCGTGATCACTGCACTGTTTCAGATGCCTGCTGAAAACATATATATTTTGTTGGCCTACCTGGACATTTGTTTCCATTTGCTTTGCTCTTAAATTTCTGTGAGATGAATTAGCCTGCTAAGATTAAAAAATTAAAAGTGCTGATGATGTATCAAAACTATTGTTCAGTGATTAAAGTGCCATCTTAGATTATCCCAGAAAAAGCCACCACATTGAGGAGAGTATATGCTCCCGCTCCTTATTAGCCAGCCAAATATTTAGGGTTCAAACAAAAAATAAAAATAAAAATTTCTTTCAGTAGCACCATAGAGACCAACTAAGTTTGTCATAGGTATGAGCTTTCGTGTGCATGCACACTTCTTCAGAACCATACAAATCTATGATTCTATGTTTCTATGAAAAGGGACAAAGTGGCAAAGGGACAAAGACCAGACCATGTCATTATCGAGGAGGCAGGCCTAGTCTTTGTGTGAAGACTATCCCTGCCTCCGGGTCTGGCCCTGACCGGATGGATACTGGAATCAGCAAGGGATACCCACATGACCTGAAGGTGCTGCTGTGCAATGCCAGGTCAATGATCCACAAGACCACTGCCATCCACAACCTGATTGTGGATGGAGGATTTGACCTGGCATGTGTGACAGAGACCTGGTTGGATGAAGCAGATGGGCCTGCCCTTGCTGCTGCTTGTCCACCAGGTTTCTCTTATGCACAGCAACCCAGGTCATCTGGGCAAGGGGGGGGGGGTGCAGTGATTTTTAGGAAGTCGTTAGTTTGCACCAGGCGTCCTATTGGTAAGACCAGGTTTTCTGAGTGCATGTTCTGGAAGTTGGGCAATGGGGCAGTACAGGATTCCTTTTGGTGTACCGACCTCCCCGCTGCACCAAGGATTCCCTGCCCGAGCTGCTTCAGGTCGTGTCGGATGTGCTCCTGGAGACACCTAGCTTGGTTGTCTTAGGGGATTTTAACATCCATGCCGACACGACCTTACAAGGAGCCGCTCGGGACTTCGTGGAAAGCATGGCCTCCATGGGGCTGTCCCTGAATAAGTCTGGCCCAACTCATAGCCGCGGACATGCCTTGGACCTGGTGTTTACCTCTATGGATGTTGGTGACCTGACATTAAGTAAAAGTGAAACTAACGAAGTGCCATGGTCAGATCACTACCTGGTGCAACTGGACTTTTCTGCGACCCTTCCCCTCTGCAGGGAGGTGGGACCTATTTGGATGGTCCGCCCCCGCCACTTAATGGATCCAAATGGTTTCCAGAGAGTGGTAGGGGATGCTTTATCCCACGTTGATGGCCTCTCAGCCGATTCCCTGGTGGCCCGCTGGAATGTGGAGTTAACCAGGGCCATTGACTGTTTGGCTCCGAAGTGCCCTCTCCGATTGCATGGAGCCCAGACAGCCCCGTGGTTTTCCCCAGAGCTGAGGGTGATGAAACAGTCACTGAGACGGCTAGAGCGCCGGTGGCGGAAAACTCATTCTGAATCCGACCGAACACGGGCTAGAGCTCAACTTCGAGCCTACCAAGTGGCAATAGCGACGGCGAAGAGTACCTTCTTCACCGTTTCTATCGCATCTGCAGAAAACAGCAGCAGGAGACTGTTCCAGGTGGTTCGCAATCTATCCGAACCACCTTCTTCATTGGGGCCTGATAGGGACCCCAATATCTCCTGCAATGCTTTTGCAAAGTTTTTTGCAGATAAAGTCGCTCAGATTCGGAGGGAGGTAGACTCCTCCATGGGAGCAGGGCCGGGGCGGGAGAGTGCTAGAGTCCTGTCTAGTCATGTTTCATGGGATCAGTTTCAATTTGTTACCTCCAAGGATGTGGATAGGCTGCTTGGACGAGTGAAACCAACCACCTGTCTCCTTGACCCTTGCCCATTCTGGCTAATAAAAGCTAGCCGGGAAGGGCTGGGTGATGGGCTCCGTGGGGTGGTAAATGCTTCCCTCTACGAGGGAGTATTCCCAGCCCCGCTGAAAGAGGCGGTCATTAAACCGCTTCTTAAAAAAAACATCATTAGATGCGGCTAATATGGCCAACTATCGCCCAGTCTCAAATCTTCCATTCTTGGGCAAGGTGATTGAGCGAGTGGTTGCTGAACAACTCCAGGCACGCCTGGAAGAAGCGGACCATTTGGGTCCCTTCCAGTCGGGATTCAGGCCTCATCATGGGACTGAAACTGCCTTGGTCGCACTGGTTGATGATCTCCGGTGGGCTAGGGACAAAGGTGAGAGCTGTTTCCTAGTCCTGCTGGATCTCTCAGCGGCTTTTGACACCATCGACCATAACATCCTTCTGGACCATCTAGAGGGGTTGGGAGCTGGGGGCACTGTTATACAGTGGTTCCGCTCCTTCCTCCTGGGCCGTGTTCAGAAAGTGGTGGGGGGGGGATGAGTGTTCAGACCCCTGGGCTCTCACTTGTGGGGTGCCTCAGGGTTCTGTCCTCTCCCCCATGCTTTTTAACATCTACATGCAGCCGCTGGGAGAGATCATCAGGGGGTTGGGCTGGGTGTTCATCAGTATGCGCACGATACCCAGCTCTACCTCTCTTTCAAATCAGAACCAGTGAAGGCAGTGAAGGTCCTGTGTGAGTGCCTGGAGGCGGTTGGAGGATGGATGGTGGCTAACAGATTGAGGTTGAATCCTGACAAGACAGAAGTACTGTTCGTGGGGTACAGGAGGCTGGCAGGTGTGGAGGATTCCCTGGTTCTGAATGGGGTAACTGTGCCCCTGAAGGACCAGGTGCGCAGCCTGGGAGTCATTTTGGACTCACAGCTGTCCATGGAGGTGCAGGTCAATTCTGTGTCCAGGGCAGCTGTCTATCAGCTCCATCTGGTACGCAGGCTGAGACCCTACCTGCCTGCAGACTGTCTAGCAAGAGTGGTGCATGCTCTAGTTATCTCCCGCTTGGACTACTGCAATGCGCTCTACGTGGGGCTACCCTTGAAGGTGACTCGGAAACTACAACTAATCCAGAATGTGGCAGCTAGACTGGTGACTGGAAGCAGCCGCCAAGACCACATAACATCGGTCTTGAAAGATCTACATTGGCTCCCAGTACGTTTCCGAGCACAATTCAAAGTGTTGGTGCTTACCTTTAAAGCCCTAAATGGCCTCAGTCCAGTATACCTGAAGGAGCGTCTCCACCTCCATCATTCTGCCCAGACACTGAGTTCCAGCACCGAGTGCCTTCTGGCTTTTCCCTCGTTGCGAGATGCCAAGTTGCAGGGAACTAGGCAGAGGGCCTTCTCGGTGGTGGCGCCTGCCCTGTGGAACGCCCTCCCAACAGATGTCAAAGAGGAAAACAACTACCAGACTTTTAGAAGACATCTGAAGGCAGCCCTGTTCAGGGAGGCTTTTAATGTTTAATAGATTATTGTGTTTTATTTTTCTGTTGGAAGCCGCCCAGAGTGGCTGGGGAAACCCAGCCAGATGGGCGGGGTATAGTATAAATATATTATTATTATTATTATTATTATTATTATTATTATTATTATTATTATATAACTGAAGAACAAAGGAACACATTTGAAAATCAGCCATTTTCAACCCCTTCATGGATCAATGCCTTGTCATGGTGAAGGGGCTTGAATAACTCAGAGAAGCTATGAGCTATGCCATGCAGGGCCACCCAAGATGGACAGGTCATAGTGGAGAGTTTTGACTAAACGTGATCCACCTGGAGAAGGAACTGGCAAGCCACTCCAGTATCCCTGCCAAGAAAACTCCATGGACAAAGACAACAGGCATATAAAAGTTATGACGCTGGAAGATGAGCCCCTCAGGTCGGAAGGCGTCCAAAATGCTACTGAGGAAGAGCGGAGGACAAGTACAAGTAGATTCAGAGCTGATGAAGCGGCTGGGCCAAAGCCGAAAGGACGCTCAGTTGCGGATATGCCTGGAAGCGAAAGGAAAGTCCGATGCTGTAAAGAAAAATATTGCATAGGAACCTGGAATGTAAGAACCATGAATAGAGGTAAGCTGGATGTGGTCAAAAATGAGATGACAAGAATAAATATCGACATCCTGGGCATCAGTGAACTAAAATGGAAGGGAATGGGTGAATTCAGTTCGGGTGACTATCATATCTACTACTGTGGGCAAGAATCCTGTAGAAGAAATGGAGTGGCCCTCATAGTCAACAAAAGAGTGGCAAAAGCTGTAATGGGATGCAATCTCAAAAATGACAGAATGATCTCGATACGAATCCAAGGCAGACCTTTTAACATCACAGTAATCCAAGTTTATGCACCAACTACCGGTGCTGAAGAAAGTGAAATTGACCAATTCTATGAAGACCTACAACACCTTCTAGAAATGACACCAAAGAAGGATGTTCTTCTCATTACAGGGGATTGGAATGCTAAAGTAGGGAATCAAGAGATAAAAGGAACAACTGGCAAGTTTGGCCTTGGAGTTCAAAATGAAGCAGGGCAAAGGCTAATAGAGTTCTGTCAAGAGAACAAGCTGGTCATCACAAACACTCTCTTCCAACAACACAAGAGACGACTCTACACATGGATATCACCAAATGGGCAGCATCGAAATCAGATTGATTATATTCTCTGCAGCCAAAGATGGAGAAGCTCTATACAGTCAGCAAAAACAAGACCTGGAGCTGACTGTAACTCAGATCATCAGCTTCTTATAGCAAAATTCCAGCTTAAACTGAAGAAAGTAGGAAAAACCACTGGGCCAGTAAGATATAATCTGAATCAAATCCCTTATGAATACACAGTGGAAGTGAGGAACAGGTTTAAGGATTTAGATTTGGTGGACAGAGTGCCTGAAAAACTATGGATGGAGGCTCGTAACATTATACAGGAGGCAGCAACGAAAACCATCCCAAGGAAAAGGAAATGCAAGAAGGCAAAATGGCTGTCCAATGAGGCCTTACGAATAGCGGAGGAGAGGAGGCAAGCAAAATGCAAGGGAGATAGGGAAAGATACAGGAAACTGAATGCAGATTTCCAAAAAACAGCAAGGAGAGATAAGAGGGTCTTCTTAAATGAGCAATGCAAAGAAATAGAGGAAAACAATAGAATGGGGAAAACCAGAGATCTGTTCAAGGAAATTGGAGATATGAAAGGAACATTTCGTACAAAGATTACCATAATCAAGGACAAAAGTGGTAAGGACCTAACAGAAGCAGAAGACATCAAGAAGAGGTGGCAAGAATACACAGAGGAATTATACCAGAAAGATATGGAGGTCTCGTACACCCCAGGTAGTGTGGTTGCTGACCTTGAGCCAGACATCTTGGAGAGTGAAGTCAAATGGGCCTTAGAAAGCACTGCTAATAACAAAGCCAGTGGAAGTGATGATATTCCAGCTGAACTATTTAAAATTTTAAAAGATGATGCTGTTAAGGTGCTACACCCAATATGCCAGCAAGTTTGGAAAACTCAGCAATGGCCAGAGGATTGGAGAAGATCAGTCTACATCCCAATTCCAAAGAAGGGCAGTGCCAAAGAATGCTCCAACTACCGCACAATTGCACTCATTTCACACGCTAGCAAGGTTATGCTTAAAATTCTACAAGGCAGGCTTAGGCAGTATGTGGACCGAGAACTCCCAGAAGTGCAAGCTGGATTTCGAAAGGGCAGAGGAACCAGAGACCAAATAGCAAACATGCGCTGGATTATGGAGAAAGCTAGAGAGTTCCAGAAAAACGTCTACTTCTGCTTCATTGACTATGCAAAAGCCTTTGACTGTGTCGACCACAGCAAACTATGGCAAGTTCTTAAAGAAATGGGAGTGCCTGATCACCTCATCTGTCTCCTGAGAAATCTCTATGTGGGACAAGAAGCTACAGTTAGAACTGGATATGGAACAACTGATTGGTTCAAAATTGGGAAAGGAGTACGACAAGGTTGTATATTGTCTCCCTGCTTATTTAACTTATATGCAGAATTCATCATGCGAAAGGCTGGACTAGATGAATCCCAAGCAGGAATTAAGATTGCCGGAAGAAATATCAACAACCTCAGATATGCAGATGACACAACCTTGATGGCAGAAAGCGAGGAGGAATTAAAGAACCTTTTAATGAGGGTGAAAGAGGAGAGCGCAAAATATGGTCTGAAGCTCAACATCAAAAAAACCAAGATCATGGCCACTGGTCCCATCACCTCCTGGCAAATAGAAGGGGAAGAAATGGAGGCAGTGAGAGATTTTACTTTCTTGGGCTCCTTGATCACTGCAGATGGTGACAGCAGTCACGAAATTAAAAGACGCCTGCTTCTTGGGAGAAAAGCAATGACAAACCTAGACAGCATCTTAAAAAGCAGAGACATCACCTTGCCGACAAAGGTCCGTATAGTTAAAGCTATGGTTTTCCCAGTAGTGATGTATGGAAGTGAGAGCTGGACCATAAGGAAAGCTGATCGCCAAAGAATTGATGCTTTTGAATTATGGTGCTGGAGGAGACTCTTGAGAGTCCCATGGACTGCTAGAAGATCAAACCTATCAATTCTTAAGGAAATCAGCCCTGAGTGCTCCCTGGAAGGACAGATCGTGAAGCTGAGGCTCCAATACTTTGGCCACCTCATGAGAAGAGAAGAATCCTTGGAAAAGACTCTGATGTTGGGAAAGATTGAGGGCACTAGGAGAAGGGGACGACAGAGGACGAGATGGTTGGACAGTGTTCTCGAAGCTACGAACATGAGTTTGACCAAACTACGGGAGGCAGTGCAAGACAGGAGTGCCTGGCGTGCTATGGTCCATGGGGTCATGAAGAGTCGGACACGACTAAACGACTAAACAACAACAAGATTATTGTGTTTTATTTTTCTGTTGGAAGCTGCCCAGAGTGGCTGGGGAAACCCAGCCAGATTGGCGGGGTATAGTATAAATATATTATTATTATTATTATTATTATTATTATTATTATTATTATTATATAACTGAAGAACAAAGGAACACATTTGAAAATCAGCCATCAGATAATTTAATAATAAAGTAACAAAAGAGCATAATAGCAAATATAAAAACATACCAAAAAGCAAGGTCTGAGTACTATGAATAGAACAAGACTACATGATTCAATATTACATCTCCCGGCAACAGAAAACAACAAGGAACATAGTAGTTTCAAATGTTCCTAGAAATACCTCTCTCATGGTGTTCCTCACAGTCCTTCTCCTGCAGAACCTTCTTATAAGACTTTCAAATGCAGGGCCTGGGATATCTGGAAGCAGCCCGCCAGGGAGACCCTCCAGGAAGGGAAAAAGTGAACTCACTTTAAGATCCTAATTGTTACTTTGAAGACATATATGATGTCAGCTGTGAAGAAGGTGGGTGTTTTTTGCCAGGAATGCACTGAGAATTGGGATCACAGCTGGACAAAAAAGGGCCTACTGACCTGACTTTCCTCACCTCTGTTTTAATTCCATAAAGCTAAACTTTTCAAAATTGATCTCACAAAAAGAGTATCACTATGGAGGAGGGATGCAAAGTAACCACTTTTATACTAAAACTCTTAATATATAACGATGCAATAAGATAAAGAAAAACGGGGGGAAATTACATCTTTTTCCTTATCAGTTGTTCCCTATTGTTCAGCTCAGGCCTCAGAACAATGATGTAACATTTAGGGGCAAAGATGCAACCCAGTAACCCAGCACTGGAGGCTAAGATAGAGAAGATCTCCACCACCACCATGTATTTTCCTTTGGTGCTCAGATAGGTTGGAACAAAAGAAAGCCAAACACTGCAGAACAGCAACATGCTGAAAGTAATGAATTTGGCTTCATTGAAACTGTCTGGTAATTTGCGAGCTGCAAATGCCACAATGAAGCTGGCAATGGCCAGGAGGCCCATGTAGCCCAGGACACAGTAAAACAGGGTCACCGAGCCTTCATTACATTGCACAATGGTTTCTTCCGTTACTGAGTGCATGTCCAGAGCAGGAAATGGGGGAGAAGTATTCAACCACACAGTACAAATAATCACTTGAATGACAGAGCAGAAAAGGACAATGGAATTGGTCAGTCTTTTTCCTACCCACTTCCTTATACTGGACCCAGGCTTGGTGGCCATGAAAGCTGCAACTACAGTGATGGTTTTGGCCAACACACAGGAAACTGCCACAGAGAAGACGATGCCAAAAGTTGGTTGTCGAAGAAGGCAGGTCACTTTCCCAGGGTGTCCAATAAACAGAAAAGATGAGAGGAAGCAGAGTAGAAGGGCAATGAGGAGAGCGTAGGTGAGATCTCTGTTGTTGGCTTTGACAATGGGAGTGTCTTTGTGTTGGATAAATGTTCCTAGCACCAAAGCTGTGATTAGGGAAAAGGGAAGAGAAACGGAGGCCAAGCCGATCCCTAAAGGTTGCTCATAAGAAAGAAAGCTTATAATTTTGGAGAGGCATCTGTTTTTCTTCTTGTTAGGATACTGATCTTCTGGGCATCTGAAGCAGTCAGCCATGTCTGAAAAATAGAACAAGGTCAAACTCCAGTTGCAATTCCTGTGTGTTTGCCTACTATTCAACTGTTACTTTTCCTGTTGTTCTGAACCTTCTGATTTTTAGTGAGCTGGTTGTATGTCTGAATTACTCTTTGAGTTTTGTGCTCAATCTGACAGTTTTGTTTAAACCACTTTAGGCAACCACGATGCACCAGGATGGCAGAATGGGTGAGACCTTGGTTTCTTGAATCAACAGTAAAGTGGGACAAAAATGTATTTTACTCCATATTTCTCTGGTTTAGGAGGTTTACACCTTTCCTTCTGTATGTGGTAGTACCCAGTGTTAGGCATTCTAAAACAGAAAATCAAACAGGCAGAGTCACATCAAAATGAGTGGACCATAAAGGTTCTAGCAAAGGGTAGCAGCAAAGCATTCCCCTAGGTCAAATTAGACCCAGGCTTAGCTTAATCCCTCCTACAGTTGCGTGCTTGGAACCTGGATGCTTGTCTTGCCATACAATAAGTCCAACATTGTTCAGCTCTGAAGGGTGTTGAACATCACAGGTTATGCAATTCAAAAAGCAAGTGCTGATTGGAATCAGGGCCCTATATTCCCCATAGTACCATGTCATCCCCTCATACTTGAAGCATAATGAATTAAGTTCTGCCCTAATTCCACCCAAGATGTATATTTCATTCCAGCCCCACATGATTCTGAAATCTGCAGCTTTTCTCCCATTTTTCTACTCGACTGGTTCACTTAAATTATGTGTACCATAAAGTCATTTTCTGGGGCCTACTTTCATATCCGCATGCATAAGATTTTACCAGGCTTATGAGTTTTTTAAGGTTTTGATGAGAAGCTACTGGAAAGAAGCCACAAAATATTCATACTATTCCAATCAGGATAGTGTGGTCACATGCAAAACATAGTATTCAAATTCATTTCAACACATATTTGCTAATATTTTACAATGAAAATTGTTATTTACCATTCTGGTTTGAAATCTTCCCTTCTGGACATGGAGTACAATCATAGCAGCAAAATTTCTGCCCTTCCTTACTTTTCTTCTGATTACCTGGGAGGCAGATGTCATTGCATACAGAAATGGGCATCACCTACAAACAGCAAACAATTTCAGAAGGAAGGAATATTTGAAAGAAACTTTCAGCCTCTAAACCTCAAATAAGAAAGTTGTCAGGGGAAGATATCAAAACATTCCTAAAAACAAGAGATTCTGCAGATGTTCTATGAATGTCCCGGACACTGTAGAGCATATTCTCTTTCATTGCCCATTGTACAGTACGCTCCGTCAACGCGTGCTGTCCCCTCTTTTGGGTGGTCTGGAACCCCAGCAAGGTGAAAGTGTGGGATTCTGCCTATCTGATGTTGACCAAAGGGTAACGGTGGGGGTAGCCGAGTTTTTGGTAGTAGTCCTCCAAGGAGCAGGTTAATAAGGAAAACCACAGATTCTACATACATACATACATACATACATACATACATACATAAGTGTGTGTGTGTGTGTGTGTGTGTGTGTGTGTGTGTGTGTGTAGCCAACTGCTGCCTTTTTATATATATTTCAAGGCTTTTATATGTTATTTTCTCTTTTATGGTTTTATCTGCAAAATGCCTAATAAAGGTTTGATAAGTAGTAAATAAGAAAGTTGACCTCTCATAAAAAATTTCACAGGACAGCTGATTCATATCAAGTTCAACTATTAGTCCATTTGTGTTATACTGTATATGAATTAAACTAGGCTATTTTATTAACTCTAGATTTAAGAAATTATAAACTGTATTTGGAAAAACCCACCTGTGGCAAATATTCAATTCTTCTCTCACTTTCCTAAACCTGTCATTATTTAGTAAGGCCTTTTTGATGCCTAAGATGCCAAGTAAGTGAAACAATTTAACCTGAGAATGCATCCATTCTCTGCCCCACAGGCTTGAGGCCATGGTATAAATCTCTTAAAACAGAATTCTGCTGAAAAATGCCTCAGGATGCTCATCATTTTTGACAGCCTTTTATATTTTCTGAACACACCTGCCAAGTAGAATTGGCTGGGTAGAAATATGAGATTTATGGGAAAATCTGCTAACTCTACCCCTGGTCCCTTTCAACTGAAATAGAGATGACCCTTTCTTGGCTCATGAATAAATTTTATCTGAATCATCCTGAGCCCTGTCATACAAGGTATCGTAAATATTACTAAAAATTGATTTCAACTGGGAACACAGCTTTGTTTGGC
Source organism: Zootoca vivipara (assembly GCF_963506605.1). Taxonomy (NCBI): domain Eukaryota; kingdom Metazoa; phylum Chordata; class Lepidosauria; order Squamata; family Lacertidae; genus Zootoca; species Zootoca vivipara. The sequence goes on from NC_083288.1 coordinate 46,667,991, forward strand.
GTGTTAATCGTTTCATCTATCTGTTTCAATGAACCTATACAAGTAAACAGTGAGGGTTATTTGGAGAACGTGAATGACACATCTGGACAATGTGGGGCCCACAAAAACACCCCAGATTTCAGACCTGGTTAAAATTGTTGTTCCACATTATCATGTCCTCATGAATGATGAATTCTTTTCCATCAAGTGCTTCAGAATCCACCCATCCCACCTTCACCTGAAGGAAGGACCTGTTTGGGAATGTGACTGTATTCATGATGTCAAATCCACCTCCCATTTCTCTTTGATCAGTAAAGGACACAATTTCTCCAGCTGAGTTGTTGAATGAAATGTCACGAAGAATAAGGTGGAGCTAATAAAAAGAGAAAAGGCAGTTGAATAGTAAATAACTTATTGGAGTTTTTGAACAAAATGCCATGATTTGCAAAGGGATCACAGGTGAGAGCTGGAAAGGGCTGCTGTCCTCTGTAGGTGGTGGAAGCTAAGAATTCTCAGTATTCTAGTTGTTTTGTTTGAAGTTTTTAGAGCTGTTACACCAATCTTTTCAGTGTACAGTATATGATCTGCAATAGCAATTCAACAGCACCTCTGGATCATAATGTAACAAAGTTTTTCTTGTTTTTTAAAAACACTTTTGCTTTTTTTTTTTACTCCCAGTTGAGTGTTCAGACCCAGAGACCTCCCCCCTAAATAAAGACACATTTGACTCAAATTTTAGTTTGGGATTTTGGAAGAATTTAGGCCACAACTTTATGGATTACAGAAAGTGAATGGTTGAGTAGGTTCTGGTTTGACTAGCTCCCTGCACCCTTGCAGGTAGCGCTGACCCTGGGCACCAGCATAGGTCAGCCTAGGGTGAACACCTGGGTAGGTGAAACGCTGGGATCAGACTATATTCACCCTCCAGATGCTCCCCTGGATTCAGGCATGGGTACAACCCCCGTCAAGGGTTGACCAAACGATTCTCCCATCCCTATCATCTGAACCAGTGCTTAACCGCAACCCTACAAATTTGCTACGTGGCAGGCGAAACCCAAATGGCAACAGCCAATCAGCCAAGTGGGGAAAATTCCTGCCATGCCCCTGTCCCAATGACTGACGACACACTGCGACATAGCAAGGGCAATCACAAAAAATGCCCTAAAAGTAGGGAGAGGTGGGCGGGTGTTCCGAAAGCACAAACTGAAAGAGGAGGCTCTGGGTCATGTGCTTGGGTATACTGTATATAGGTCCCTCGATCCATTTGGACTGTACCCCATTGACCAGATTAACCCAACATCGAGGGACCTACCAATCGGGTGTTGTGGCTATCCAATCTTGCCCACCCATAGCACAGGAGGTCAGTCTCCAGGTCTCACCGCAACACATGCCCTCTTTTAGGAAAGACACGGTTTCTAGTTAATAATATAAACTCAAAATAAGGAGCCCAAATAAATACTATTAAAACAGGCTGAAATCAGGACAAGTTTGGACATTATAATTGAACTTGTTATGCCAAAACATACCAAAAAATACATTCCCCCCCCATTAAACTGTTGGGGTGGTATATACGGTTAGTGTAATGATAGTTACTATGGACCATTCAGATATTCTTAGTTATTGTATTCTTAGTAGGAGTTATAAGGTTGAAAATTATTTCTGGATCATTTCCCGGATTAACATCTCTTAGACAATCAATTAGAAAAGTTTTAGTATCCAAGGATATATAAAGCTTTCTGTTCTAGTCATGAGACTTTTGTTTCTCTTCATTCTCAGCACATTACCTGCCAAGGCTCCAGGTCTTGAAGTTTTAATCTTTCGCTTCTCACCATTGCTCTCTGCTTAGATCTATGTAAGTAAATGGCATGCAAGGCATGAGCCACAGCATAGACACCATTGTAGACACTGTAGCTATGGCCAGTCATGCCCATTTCAAATAGAGACCTTGGAAGACTCTGCAACCTCTCCTTCCCAGTACACATACCACTGAACTCCATTGGTGCATCAAGATTTGGAAGTACACAGTCAAACACTTGCTCCCAGAAGACTTTGATGAAACCATCTCCCTGGGTCCGGGAAGGATTTACGCTCTGAAGAAATTCCTTGAACGCTGGAAGATTTTGTGAATGGATTGTGAAAGAGAGGGAACCCTGGAAGAGCAGAACATTCCAAACCTTAAGAAGACCCATAGATATGAAATCAGTCTGTGCTGTAAAGATCCATACCTTCTTAAATGATGTGTTTTCTTTATTTGTAGGATCTGGCGCAAATATGATAGCTCTCAGTGCTATAATGGCTAGAGATTCTCCATAAACAATAAATGCAGTGACTTTATTATCTCTGATTTGTACATATATATCTAAAGCTATATCATGCATTTCATCCACATTATCAACGTGGAGTTGTTTTGGGATTTTGTGTGCGAAGGCTGAGCAAATTCCATTTCGAGAAAGCAATGGCTCCAGGGTCTGCAAGAAATGTTCTCCACTGTTATCATTCAGAGCAAGGAGTCCGATCCACGTCCATCCAAAATGCTTAAGCAAGCGGATAATCCCCACAAACTGATGGGCTTCATTGGGAACCATGCGGTAAAAAGAAGGAAACTGGTCTGTATCACTCTCCACTGCAGGAAATGAACCATATGCAAACTAAAAGAAAATGTACATATATTTTCAGGTTATATTGATAGAATTCATCCTGTACCATTTGGCTTTTTATTCAACAAGTATCTGTTGAATTATATAGATGATAGAGATAGATAGATAGATAGATAGATAGATAGATAGATAGATAGATAGACAGATGATAGATAGATGATAGATAGATAGAGTAGATAGATAGATAGATAGATAGATATAGATGATATCAAGGACTCTTCCAGTCAGGGCTCATTGAAAGCTTTTTTTCCTATTCCATATTTTGATTTTATATTGACCTGATCACTCTTGCATGCCTAGAAATAACAAAGAAAGAGAAATGTCCGAAGAAGATGGGATAAAGATGTAGAATTGTACTAAATTTTAAATTAATGATCACAACCATTTGGCTTTTTATTCAGCAGATTCTAAGCTTTCTTTTTTCTAATTGTACATTTTGAATTGAGCTGTAACCAGATGAGTGTCACATATCTAGAAATAAAACAGAAAAAAGGAAAAGGAATATGGGCTAAAGATGTAGGCTTGTGATACTATTAAATTTTAAATTATTGATCATGACTAAGATAGATCCATTAATTTTGATGAGTTTGCTCTTAGTAAATCTACGGAGTAGAATACTTCCCAAAAGGTGTGCTCTGTGTAGAACAAACATGTGTAGAACAAACCCATAGAAGGAGGAAGAGAGAAAAAATCCCATATGCCCCTTCATACCTCTTACCTGTGGAATCTTGTAGAGACCTAATGTGTCTGCCATATGGAAGGTGGAATCTTGGCCAAGTCCCCCAATGGTGGATATGAGGGTTTTCTGGGTGTCACATTTGTAGTTGGGGACAAATGTCCTCATTTTGAAGAGGAGGTCCAGAGTAGTACGGTAGGTCATCCTTGCATCATAATAGCTGTCATAGATGTGGAAGCCTAGTGTGATATTGGGCAAGATGTTGGGATTCTCATTGACTTCTTTCACAGCAAATGCCAATGCAATGGCATGTTGATAGAATTTTGTTACCATACTGCAAATAAAGTAAATGTTTTACATATATATATATATATATATATATATATATATATATATATATATATATATATACTGAAATACTGGACACATTCTGTTACATATTGATATTATTTTATTTGTGATTAATACAGCAAAGCTAATAAAAACCATACTGTCCAGAGAAAATCCACGTTGAACAGATCATTTCAGTTTTGCATGATAATTTCACACACTTGCTGTTCTTCGGCTTTTCATCTTTGTTAATCAAGAAAAAAATGAAGCAAATCTGTTTATCCTCAATTTTGTGACAACTTCATTTAACTGAAGACGTTTGTTCTGGACCATGAAAGCTACAATCTTATACCCGATTACCTGAAAGTTCCATTGAACTCAGTCAGGCTTGTTTCTCACCACACAGCTGGGGTAGGGTCATGAAAGCTGCTTGCACATCCCAATCACAGACTTGAGGTGTGCAGTAAACAGTAGCTAAACACAATCATGAAGCCTGCATGGCATCATAGAGAAAGTGGAATCAAGTGGGAATGGATTTATCTTCTCACTGGAAGACACCCCTAGTTGTAAAATTGGTCTCAGGTATTTTCTTGATTTTTCAGCTCAATACCTGCCTCTCTTGCTTGCCTAATGCCTCAGCCGGACAACCTCAGGTCTCCCTGTGCCATCCAACTTGAAGTGTGGCAATCTCTGTCTGCATCAAAGTAACCCATCCAATCTCCGGATCCCTCCAAATACAACCACTTACAGAACTTACATTAAAGCCCAGGGAGTTTCACCATGATGTTATTCCCCCCCCCCCGAGCTTTTTTCAGATCAGGGGCCACATAAGAAAAGTTTAATTGAAATACAAATACCCTCACAAATGTGAGCCGCATCACACCTAACCTAAGAAGTTATTTCAACTCAGCAAACACCGAAACCTTAAATCAACTTAGATAAGAGATAGTAAAATATAATATTCTTTCAAAAGGCAAGAAAACTTTGGAGATTTTGCAGGATGGTGCATGGTAGAGCTCTAATTTTATGTTTTGAATTTCTCTGCAACGTAACCTTATCTATTTGTTTTCATTTTAACCCTTCTCTTCCCCACTCCTCGTAATATGTATACTGCAGAGAAATTGCAAATACACTTTTTTTATTCAAAACATTCATAGGCTTCTATTACTGTTATCGTAACAACTTTTTTAATAACACCATTCAGTCAAAATGTGGCTCTGGTTGCAGCTTAAAAATGTTGGTGATAAGATATTCCCTCCCCTTAAGATTCCTGCCTGAAAGACGTGAGAAAAAGAGAAAGGGAATCCAGAGGGGGAATGGAAGATTCTTACTATGAAACATCAAACAGGTTCTGTGTTGGGTGTTCCTTGAATAAAACTTCATAGAAAATGTAATAGCTCTGAGAAACAATCCCACCAATGATGAGGTCCCCTGGCTGGTACCACTCATGTGGAACAGGAAAAGGATTATTCCTAGGGCACCAGATAGAGGTATTAGAAACAGGAATTATTAGAAACAGAAACATCAAGAGCAGCAACATCCTGGCAGCCAAGCTTATAATATACATTTAATCTAATACATTTCTGTAGCAGTAACAGAGATTATATCCTCATAAATTGTGTCCTGCCTGACTCTGCATAGCATATGGGCTTATTTTTAAAACATTATCAGGCTTGCGTGTTGATTGTTTTCTACTTACTTCATGAAACCATCTGGTGAAGAAATTACCTGATGAAGAAATTGCAGTACTTGAGTACAATTTGAGTAATTGTAGTGTAGGAGTATTAATCACTTGTTCAGAGTTTGGAGTCTGAGTGACACTTTTGCTCTCTCTCTTTTTTTTTACTCCCAGTTGAGTGTTCAGACCCAGAGACTTCTCCACTAAATAAAGACACATTTGAATCAAATTTTAGTTTTGTTTTTTGGCAGAAATTAGGCCACAACTTTATTGATTACAGCAAGTGAGTGGTTGCATAGGCTCTGGTTCGACTAGCTCCCTGTACCCTTGCAGATAGCGCTGACCTGGGGCACCAGCCTAGGTCAGCCCAGGGTGAAAACCTGCATAGGCGGAAAGCTGGGAACAGGCTATGTCCACCACCCAGATGTCCCCCTGGACTCAGGCATGGGCACAACCCCTCTCAGGGTTGACCAAACCATTGAGTCCCTCGATTCCTTTAACGGAATACCCTTCACATAAGGATGACGAGAGCGTTCCCCCATCCCTATCACTTGAACCAGAGCCTATCTGCAACCTTACAAGTTGTGACTGATTTGCTACATGGCAGGTGAAACCCAAATGGCACCAGCCAATCAGCCAAGTGGGAAAAATTCCTGCCGTGCCCCTGTCCCAACGACAGACGGCACACAATGGCATAGCAAGGTCAAGTACACAAGCCCTAAAAGTAGGGAGAGGTGGGCGAGTGTTCCGATGCACACACCGAAAAAGGAAGCTCTGGGACACGTGCATGGGTATATATAGGTCCCTTTATCCGTTTAAACTGCACCCCATTGGTTAGATTCACCCCAGCAAAGAGGGACTTACCAATCAGGTGTTGTGGCTATCCAATATACCCTCCCCTCACGAAAAGGGGTTCAGTCTCCAGGTCTCACCGCAACAAGTGCCCTCTTCTAGGGAGGACCCAATTTCTCAGTCCCAGCACTGTCACAGGAAAGATTGTTGGGGATGCAGGAGAGGGTCTTCTCTGTGGCTTCCTAATGTTTAGGTGGAATCTTCTTTCTTGTAGCTTGAATCCATTGCTCCGTGTCTGCTTCTCTGGAGCAGCAGAAAACAACCTTTCTCCCTCCTCTAGATGTCATCCTTTTATATATTTGAACATGGCTATCATATCACCCCTTAACCTTCTCTTCTCCAGGCTAAACATACCCAGCTTCCTAAGCCGTTCCTCATAAGGCATCATTTTCCAGGCCTTTGACCATTTTGGTTGCCCTCTTCTGGACACGTTCCAGCTTGTCAGTATCCTTCTTGAACTGCGGTGCCCAGAACTGGGCACAGTACTCCAGGTGAGGTCTGACCAGAGCAGAATACAGTGGTACTATTACTTCCCTTGATCTAGATGCTATACTCCTATTGATGCAGCCCAGAATTGCATTGGCTTTTTTTAGCTGCTGCATCGCACTGTTGACTCATGTCATGATATTCCCCACTAACGTTTCTATAGATGTGCAAATCAGTGGAAGCTGCAAACTCTACTACTGACACATATATATGCTGTTATATTTGTGTGATCTAAATTAACCTTCTATGGTTAAAAACCCCTTCATGGATCAATGCCTTGTCGTGGCGAAGGGGCTTGAATAACTCGGAGAAGCTATGAGCTATGCCATGCAGGGCCACCCAAGATGGACAGGTCATAGTGGAGAGTTTTGACTAAACGTGATCCACCTGGAGAAGGAACTGGCAAGCCACTCCAGTATCCCTGCCAAGAAAACTCCATGGACAAAGACAACAGGCATATAAAAGTTATGACGCTGGAAGATGAGCCCCTCAGGTCGGAAGGCGTCCAACATGCTACTGAGGAAGAGCGGAGGACAAGTACAAGTAGATTCAGAGCTGATGAAGCGGCTGGGCCAAAGCCGAAAGGACGCTCAGTTGCGGATATGCCTGGAAGCGAAAGGAAAGTCCGATGCTGTAAAGAAAAATATTGCATAGGAACCTGGAATGTAAGAACCATGGATGGAGGTAAGCTGGATGTGGTCAAAAATGAGATGACAAGAATAAATATCGACATCCTGGGCATCAGTGAACTAAAATGGAAGGGAATGGGCGAATTCAGTTCGGGTGACTATCATATCTACTACTGTGGGCAAGAATCCTGTAGAAGAAATGGAGTGGCCCTCATAGTCAACAAAAGAGTGGCAAAAGCTGTATTGGGATGCAATCTCAAAAATGACAGAATGATCTCGATACGAATCCAAGGCAGACCTTTTAACATCACAGTAATCCAAGTTTATGCACCAACTACCGGTGCTGAAGAAAGTGAAATTGACCAATTCTATGAAGACCTACAACACCTTCTAGAAATGACACCAAAGAAGGATGTTCTTCTCATTACAGGGGATTGGAATGCTAAAGTAGGGAATCAAGAGATAAAAGGAATAACTGGCAAGTTTGGCCTTGGAGTTCAAAATGAAGCAGGGCAAAGGCTAATAGAGTTCTGTCAAGAGAACAAGCTGGTCATCACAAACACTCTCTTCCAACAACACAAGAGACGACTCTACACATGGATATCACCAAATGGGCAGCATCGAAATCAGATTGATTATATTCTCTGCAGCCAAAGATGGAGAAGCTCTATACAGTCAGCAAAAACAAGACCTGGAGCTGACTGTAACTCAGATCATCAGCTTCTTATAGCAAAATTCCAGCTTAAACTGAAGAAAGTAGGAAAAACCACTGGGCCAGTAAGATATAATCTGAATCAAATCCCTTATGAATACACAGTGGAAGTGAGGAACAGGTTTAAGGATTTAGATTTGGTGGACAGAGTGCCTGAAGAACTATGGATGGAGGCTCGTAACATTATACAGGAGGCAGCAACGAAAACCATCCCAAGGAAAAGGAAATGCAAGAAAGCAAAATGGCTGTCCAACGAGGCCTTACAAATAGCGGAGGAGAGGAGGCAAGCAAAATGCAAGGGAGATAGGGAAAGATACAGGAAACTGAATGCGGATTTCCAAAAAACAGCAAGGAGAGACAAGAGGGTCTTCTTAAATGATCAATGCAAAGAAATAGAGGAAAACAATAGAATGGGGAAAACCAGAGATCTGTTCAAGAAAATTGGAGATATGAAAGGAACATTTCGTACAAAGATTACCATAATCAAGGACAAAAGTGGTAAGGACCTAACAGAAGCAGAAGACATCAAGAAGAGGTGGCAAGAATACACAGAGGAATTATACCAGAAAGATATGGAGGTCTCGTACACCCCAGGTAGTGTGGTTGCTGACCTTGAGCCAGACATCTTGGAGAGTGAAGTCAAATGGGCCTTAGAAAGCACTGCTAATAACAAGGCCAGTGGAAGTGATGATATTCCAGCTGAACTATTTAAAATTTTAAAAGATGATGCTGTTAAGGTGCTACACCCAATATGCCAGCAAGTTTGGAAAACTCAGCAATGGCCAGAGGATTGGAGAAGATCAGTCTACATCCCAATTCCAAAGAAGGGCAGTGCCAAAGAATGCTCCAACTACCGCACAATTGCGCTCATTTCACACGCTAGCAAGGTTATGCTCAAAATTCTACAAGGCAGGCTTAGGCAGTATGTGGACCGAGAACTCCCAGAAGTGCAAGCTGGATTTCGAAAGGGCAGAGGAACCAGAGACCAAATAGCAAACATGCGCTGGATTATGGAGAAAGCTAGAGAGTTCCAGAAAAACGTCTACTTCTGCTTCATTGACTATGCAAAAGCCTTTGACTGTGTCGACCACAGCAAACTATGGCAAGTTCTTAAAGAAATGGGAGTGCCTGATCACCTCATCTGTCTCCTGAGAAATCTCTATGTGGGACAAGAAGCTACAGTTAGAACTGGATATGGAACAACTGATTGGTTCAAAATTGGGAAAGGAGTACGACAAGGTTGTATATTGTCTCCCTGCTTATTTAACTTATATGCAGAATTCATCATGCGAAAGGCTGGACTAGATGAATCCCAAGCCGGAATTAAGATTGCCGGAAGAAATATCAACAACCTCAGATATGCAGATGACACAACCTTGATGGCAGAAAGCGAGGAGGAATTAAAGAACCTTTTAATGAGGGTGAAAGAGGAGAGCGCAAAATATGGTCTGAAGCTCAACATCAAAAAAACCAAGATCATGGCCACTGGTCCCATCACCTCCTGGCAAATAGAAGGGGAAGAAATGGAGGCAGTGAGAGATTTTACTTTCTTGGGCTCCTTGATCACTGCAGATGGTGACAGCAGTCACGAAATTAAAAGACGCCTGCTTCTTGGGAGAAAAGCAATGACAAACCTAGACAGCATCTTAAAAAGCAGAGACATCACCTTGCCTACAAAGGTCCGTATAGTTAAAGCTATGGTTTTCCCAGTAGTGATGTATGGAAGTGAGAGCTGGACCATAAAGAAGGCTGATCGCCGAAGAATTGATGCTTTTGAATTGTGGTGCTGGAGGAGACTCTTGAGAGTCCCATGGACTGCAAGAAGATCAAACCTATCCATTCTTAAGGAAATCAGCCCTGAGTGCTCCCTGGAAGGACAGATCGTGAAGCTGAGGCTCCAATACTTTGGCCACCTCATGAGAAGAGAAGAATCCTTGGAAAAGACCCTGATGTTGGGAAAGATTGAGGGCACTAGGAGAAGGGGACGACAGAGGACAAGATGGTTGGACAGTGTTCTCGAAGCTACGAACATGAGTTTGACCAAACTGCGGGAGGCAGTGCAAGACAGGAGTGCCTGGCGTGCTATGGTCCATGGGGTCACGAAGAGTCGGACACGACTAAACGACTAAACAACAACAACATGGTTAAAAAGGTATGTGCACGGAGGTCTGTTATAACTGCAGAAACCCCCAAACCAGACGATCACTGGTGTATCCAGAGCGCTGAAGCAAAGCTAAACCTGAAAAGTTATGGATTACTTATTCAAGGTTTGGTGTCTGAATGGCATTGGGTAAATGGCAGTGCTAAATTTTGAGATAAAGGCCACTTCCCAGTGCCATTTCCCTTCAAGAGAATGGGAATCAATACCTCTCTATACAATTAAGCTCTAGTTTTAAAACATGTTGGTTCCATGTTCTAGTGTGAACCAACATACAATATTGCTGTATTGGACAAGTGGGGAACCTGTTTCAGCCCCAAGATCTGAGTAACCTTCCAAAAGCCATATTCCAGTGGTGGGTGGGACAAGACGTGAAACTGGACAGAACACCTAATGCAAGTTTAACTACTGTATAGTGTCTAACAAATGGACCCCTCTCTATTTCCATTCAGGCCTAGCAGTATTACGATATTATCAAAGTTCAAGGAAATATTCCAGGCAGGCAAAACCTCAGGATATGAAGCAGAGCCAGGGAGGAATACAACCTAGGAAGAGTTCTGAGGGCCTGGAAGAGACATTCGGAGGGCATAGAGCCCCTTGGACTGAAGTTCCCTCTCTCCCATTGTATTGAAACGATTTATCAGGCACCTACTCTAACCCATTCATATAGGAAGTCCTTAATATATTGGGACCAGTTTACTTTAGGGATTGCTTTACCTCACATGTGCCAGCCCAATAACTTCCATGTAAAGAACTTAAGCTTCTTACAGTGCCCTGCAGTGTCTGTTACGCATGTTAAAAGAGTTTAAAAATACATAAATAAATGTGGCAGCACCTTTGGAACTCCTATTAACTTTAGGCGTTCACAATACTTTAACTCTTTTAGGTGTCTGCTGCAAACTTTTATTCTTTTTGTGGCCCCATCCAAAGAATTGATTTGTTCTGTTCTGTTCCATATTAGTCAGCAAGGTATTTGAGGTTCAAATCCAAAGAATTGATTTGTTCTGTTCTGTTCCATATTAGTCAGCAAGGTATTTGAGGTTCAAGGAAGACTCTCAGAACTCTAATTATAGTTAACATGTTTCTTTACTTAAGAAAATATAATGCAGAATTACAAAACAGAGTAATATAAGGTAAATCAGTCACATATAAGAAATGTATATTAATAAGTGAATAGGAAGTAAATCAAAACTATTACAGCTACCATTTATTTCATACTTTTCAAGGTATTTCTCTATTGCTTTCCTACCAAAAAAAAACAAAAACCTCCATTTTTATTAATAGGTTTCTCCTCTAAAGGCAGGAGTTAGTAACATTTCCCCACAGTTGGCCAGAATGATCATTCTCCCAGCCCTTGAGGGCCAAAGTTTTATACAAGAATGGGGCCACTGGGTATCAGAAGGCAATTAGTCTTTTAAATACACAACTACAAAGAGTTGATCAATGAGGTGGAAGCAGTTTCTCTGGCAAAAACCGAGCTTTCCTCCCCCTGCATCAATTTTATAAGCACTTTCAATGGAAACAACCTCCCCCTCCTGGAGCACCATGGGCTCCCATTACCCATCAGCATCACCGCCCCGCCCCCCTGGCAATTTGTTCCTCACCCCCAAGCTAAGGTGACAGAGCATTTTAATTTGCTTTAATTTCACACCACTAAACTTTCCAAAAACGATCCCGCAAAAGAGTATCACACCGGAGGAGGTACTAAAAGTAATCACTTTTATACTAAAACCCCTTATGTTTAACAAGAGAATAGAAAGAAGAAGGAAGGTTGAATTTACATCCTTCTCCTTAGAAATTGCTCCCTGTTGTTCAGCTCTGGCTTCAGAATAATGATATAGCATTTAGGGGCAAAGATGAAGACCAACAATCCAGCACTGGAGGTTAATATGGAGAAGATCTCCACCACCACCATGGATTTTCCTTTAGAGCTCAGGTAAGTTGGGACAAAAGACAGCCAAACACTGCAAAACAGCAACATGCTGAAGGTAATGAACTTGGCTTCATTGAAACTGTCTGGCAATTTACGAGCTGCAAATGCCACAATGAAGCTGGCAATGGCCAGGAGGCCCATATAGCCCAAGACACAGTAAAACATGGTCACTGAGCCTTCGATACATTGCACAATGATTTCTTCCATTACCGAGTGCATGTCTAGAGCAGGGAATGGGGGAGAGGTCATCAGCCAGCCACTACAAATAATCACTTCAATGAGGGAACAGGAAAGCACAATGGAGTTGGTCAGTCTTTTTCCCACCCACTTCCTCATACTGGACCCAGGCTTGGTAGCCATGAAAGCTGCAACTACGGTGATGGTTTTGGCCAACACACAGGAAACAGCTACAGAGAAGATGATGCCAAAAGTTGGTTGTCGAAGAAGGCAGGTCACTTTCCCAGGGTGTCCAATGAATAGAAGTGATGAGAGGAAACATAGTAGAAGGGCAATGAGGAGAGCGTAGGTGAGATCCCTGTTGTTGGCTTTGACAATAGGAGTGTCTTTGTGCTGAACAAATGTTCCTAGCACCAAAGTTGTGATCAGGGAAGAACAAAGAGCAAGTGAGGCCAAGCTGAACCCTAAAGGTTCCTCGTAAGAAAGAAATTTGATAGTTTTAGGGATGCATCCGTTTTTCTTCTTGTTTGCATGCTGATCTTCAGGACATCCGAAGCAGTCATCCATGTCTGAAAAACAGAAGAACGCCAAACTCCATTTACAATATGTGTGTGTGTTTTGTTCCTGTTAATCTGATACTTCTGAATATTAGAGAACATTTTGTATATCTGAATTACCATTTGATTTTTTTGCCGAATCTGACATAGGTTTGTTTTAACCATTTTAAGTGGCCCCGTGGTACTCACTGCAGGCAGGGGGTTGATGGATCCACGATGGCAGACGGGTTGAAACTTTAGGTTTCATTTGTTGCTTGGGGTTGTCAGTTAACTGGGACAATAATGTATTTAAATATTTGTTCTGTCATTGACCTCCTTTGTAATGTTCTACTTTGAAAGCTTTAAGATAATATTTTAGTTTCCTGTTATTTATGTTGTATACTTTGTATTTGACTTTCTTCGGAAATATTTGATTCTGGATTGTTTACTTGATATTTTAAAATTCTGTAAACCACTGTAAACGGTATAGAAATGATACAAATAATAATAATAATAATAATAATAATAATAATAATAATAATAATAATTTAACTTCAACAGATATTTGCTAAACTTGTACAATGAAAACTCACATACCACTCTGGTTTGAAATCTTCCCTTCTGGGCATGGAGTACAATCATAGCAGCAAAATTTCTGCCCTTCCTTCCTTTTCTTCTGATAGCCCGCACAACAGTAGTCATTGCACACAGAAATTGGCATCACCTAATAATAATAATAATAATAATAATAATAATGAAATTTTATTTATACCCCACCCTCCCCAGTCAAAACCAGGCTCAGGGCGGCTAACACCAATAAAATTACAATAAGACATAAAAGAAAATAAAACAATTAATTAAAATACAGATTAAAATACAATATTACAATTTAAAATGCAGCCTCATTTTAAGTAGTCCATAAATCCAAAAATTAATAAACAGGAAATAATTTCAGAAGGGATAAATATTTGAAAAAATGTTTCAGCTTCTGAAGTTCAAATAAGAAAGGTGATCTCTCAACCCAGAAGCATTGGCACAGGACTGCTGTTTCATTTGTGTTAATAAACTGGAGTGAAAGAGGCAAAATGCAAAATACAGATCAAACTAGGGCCATTTCAGAAATCAGAAACCTTATAGTGGAAAGACCATATTTGACAGATATTCCAAACTTATGTCACTCTCCTAACCCTGTCAGAATTTGGTAAGACTTTTTTATTATTATTAATTCTGCCTTTGAGGCCCCAAACTCAAAGTGAATGAAACAAGTTAATAAGTGATCCATACTCTGCCCCACAGGCTTAAGAGGCCATTGCAAAGGTAAAGGGACCCCTGGCCATTAGTTCTAGTCGTGACCGACTCTGGGGTTGCGGCGCTCATCTTGCGTTATTGGCTGAGGGAGCGGGCATACAGCTTCCAGGTCATGTGGCCAGCATGATAAACCCACTTCTGGCGAACCAGAGCAGCGCACAAAAACACTTGGATGGGCTTTCGAACTGCTAGGTTGGCAGGAGCTGGGACCGAGCAATGGGAGCTCACCCCATTGCAGGGATTCGAACTGCCGACCTTCTTATCAGCAAGCCCTACACTCTGTTGTTTAACCCACAGTGTCACCTATGTAAGAGGCCATTGTACAAGTCTCTTAAATGAGAATTCAGTGGAGGAGTATATCAGTGTGCTCATCAATTAGAGAATGTGGGGCCCACAAGTAAACCCTAGAGTCATAGGTGCCAACTTCTAGGGGGCAAAGTCCCTTCGCCCACAAGTAAACCCTAGAGTCATAGGTGCCAACTTCTAGGGGCCAAAGTCCCTTCGCTCCCCCCCCCAATAAAATAATTGAGGGTCCTGCCATCTTCCAAAGTTGATGGGCATTGCCATTCAAAAGGTGTGCATGAGCCACGTCTTGCAGTTGATTATTCGGGGGGGGGGGGTTACCTGCCCACCCAATATTCCAGACCTGATTAAAATCATTGTGCCACATAATCATGTCCTCATTAATGCTGAATTCTTTTCCATCAGCTGCATCAGAATCAACCCATCCAATCTTCAATCGAAGGAAGGACCTGTTCGGGAATGTGACTATGTTCACGATGTCAAATCCCCCTTCCACTTCTCTTTGATCAGTAAAGGACATGGTTTCCCCAGCTGAGTTGTTAAATGAAATGTCATGAAGAACAGGGTGCAGCTAATAGAAAGAGAAAGTGGAGTTGAATGGGAAATAGCATAAATGAGATTTTGAATAAAATGCCATGGTTTACAGAAACATTTCTTCATGAATCTTATTTAGGTATAGTAACGTAGCTTCAGTTAACAAAGAACATGTGCAAAATATCAGTGATTCTGACACAACAGATGGAGACTTTATTATGCACTGGAAGCCCTTTTTATTCTTCTCTAATATTCCTTTCCCTTTATTTTCTTCTTTTCTTGTTCTTTCTCTCTCTCTTCTTCTTCTTTTTTCTTTTTTCTTCCCAAGTCCTGTATTTGGGGCCCTTGCTAAGGTCCACAGATTAACTACTCATAGGGTAGTATGATCATGGTGGACCCTAGGTGTGGGACAGGGAAGCACTGGCCCCTCAGAGTGAGAGGCTGGGAGGGAAAAGTACAGATCTCAGGTGAGAGATGGGAATTGCCTCTAAGAGAGAATTCTGTATTCTACCTGTATGTAGTTTTTGAAGTTGTTATATTATAATATGGTGAAGAAAGAAATATTTGGCAGAAATATGTACATAAGATGCACATCTTTATCTTTTTCAGTGAAGACAATTTGCAATACCATTTATGCAGCACTTCTGGATCCTAATCTAATAAAGTCCAATTTTTTAAATTTTTAAAAAATCTTAATTTAATAAATCAATAAAATGAAATAAAGACAGCCTAAATAAATACTATTACTACAGATTGAAAGCAGCATTAGTTTGGACATTATAATTGAACTTGTTATGCCAAAACATGACAAAAATATGAATTTTTGCATAGAGCTGTTAGGCTGGTTTATATGTATATGTTGGTGTAATGAAAGTTACTATGCACCAAATTTTATCTATCCATTCAGATATTATTAGCTTTTCTAGTCTCAGCAGCAGTTATGAGGCTGAACATTATTTCTTGATTATTTTCTGGAATACCATCTTATCACAATCATAATATATTATTTTTACCACAGCTATCTGGCAGAGTTGCTCCATCCACCCTGGGAGTCTTCCAACACATATATAAATGTAATCAAACATTAAAAACTTCTCGATACACGGCTGCCTTCAGATGACATCTGAATAACAATAGTTTTATTGGATAACCAAGCTGTAATGTTTTAAGTTCCAATGGTATATAAAGTCTTCTGTTATATGACATTATCTGTTCATGCAGATAATGGTAATATTTGTTTCTCTTAATTATCAGCACATTACCTGCCAAGGCTCCAGGTCCTGAAGTTTTAATCTTTCACTTTTTCCCATTGCTCTCTGCTTGGATCTAGGTGAGTGAATGCCATGCAAGGCATGAGCCACAGCATAGACTCCATTGTAGATACTGTAGCTGTGACCAGTCATGCTCATTTCAAACAGAGACCTTGGAAGACTCTGCAACCTCTCCTCCCCAGTACACATGCCACTGACGTCCATTGGTGCATCAAGATTTGGAAATATACAGTCAAATGCTTGCTCCCAGAAGCCTTTTATGAAACCATCTCCCTGGGTCCTGGAAGGATTTACGCTCTGAAGAAATTCCTTGAACGCTGGAAGATTTTGTGAATGGATTGTGAAGGAGAGGGAACCCTGGAAGAGCAGAACATTCCAAACCTTAAGAAGACCCATAGATATGAAATCAGTCTGTGCTGTAAAGATCCATACCTTTATAAATGATGTGTTTTCCTTATTTGTGGGATCTGACAGAAATATAATAGTTCTCAGTGCTGTAATTGCTAGAGATTCTCCATAAACAATAAATGTAGTGACTTTATTATCTCTGATTCCTACATACATATTTAAAGCTATATCATGCATTTCATCCACATTATCAATGTGGAGTTGTTCTGGGATTCTTTGTGTGAAGGCTGAGCAAATTCCATTTTGAGAAAGCAATGGCTCCAGGGTCTGCAAGAAATGTTCTCCGCTGTTATCATTCATAGCAAAGAGTCCAATCCACGTCCATCCAAAATGCTTAAGCAAGCGAATAATCCCCACAAACTGGTGGGCTTCATTGGGCACCATGCGGTAAAAAGAAGGAACCTGGTTTGCATCACTCTCCACTGCAGGAAATGAACCATATGCAAACTGAAAGAAACTGTGAATATAATCTCAAATAATATGGAAAACATTCCCTCTGCACCATTTGGCTTTTATTCAACAAATTCTAAGCTTCCCCCCCCCCTAATTACACATTTTGATTTGAACTGTGACCAGTCTGTCTCATATCCCTAGAAATAAAACAGAAAAAGCAATCTACAAGGAACATGGGATAAAAATACAGGCTTGTATCAAACAAAATTTTTCATTATTGATCGTGATAGATCCATTAATTTGATGTGTCTGCTATGAGTAAAATTACTGACTAGAATATTTCCCAATAGGTTTGCTCTGTGTAGAACAAACATAGAAGCAACCCAGAAAGGGAGGAAGAAAAAATTCCCATGTGCCCCATCATACCTCTTACCTGTGGAATCTTATAGAGACCTAATGTGTCTGCCATATGGAAGGTGGTATCATGGCCAAGTCCTCCAATGATGGCAATGAGGTTTTTCTGGGTGTCACATTTGTAGTTGGGGACAAATCTATGCATCTTAAAGAGGAGGTCTAGATTCGTACGGTAGGTCATCCTTGCATCATAATAGCTGTCATAGATATGGAAGCCAAGTGTGATATTGGGCAAGATGTTGGGATTCTCATTGACTTCTTTGACAGCAAATACCAATGCAAGGACGTGCTGATAAAATTTTGGCACCATACTACAAATAAAGCAAATTAGTTACAAATATGAATATACTACAATATTGGACATCTTCTGTTTCAAACTGAAATGAAATATTGCATTTGTAATTGACACATCTAAGCTGATAGAATCCATACCGTCCAATGATCAGGGCATTACTGTTTTGCATGATACTTTCACACACCTGCTGTTCTTCTATTGCTTGACATTTCCACCTTAGTTGATCAAGAAAAAAAATAAAACATCTGTTTCTCCTTAAGTAGGCAACAACTTCATTTAACTGAAAGTTGCAATGTTATACAGACTTACATGAAAGTCCCATTGAATTCAGATAGCTTTTTTTTCTCAGTATACATCTGCGGTTGGGGCAGGCAGGTTGGGGCACATTAGAACCACAGGTTTGAGGTGTGTAGGCTGTTGTAGCTAAGGACAGTCAATGATCTTGCAGAAAGGGGACTGAGTTGGCCCTGATTTACCTTCACACTGGAAGACACAACTGATGGCAAAATTAGTCTATTTCTTTAGATTTTCCAGCCCAATTTCAGCCTCTCTTTCTGAGCTAATGCCCCATTCTGACAATCTCAGGTTTCCCTGTGCTAACTAACCTGAACTGTCACAATCCCTGTCTGTCTTAACACAATTCAACCAATATCCATATCCCTCCACACAGGATAACTTTCACCATGATGTAACAATTTACCTAAGAAATCAATTCAAGTCAGCACACACTTGAATATATGGTAGTAAAATATAATACACCTTCAAAAGCCAAGGAAGCTTTGGGGATATTGAAGGATGGTGTATAATTTTATCTTTGAATTTATCTGTAATGTGACCTTATCTATTTGTTTACATTTTCTCCCTTCTCTTCCCCACTCCTGACAATAAATATACTGCAAAGCAATTGTAAATACACAATTTTCATTCATATAAATCATGACAGTGCCTAGGTTTTAAAGAAAGAAAGAAAGAAAGAAAGAAAGAAAGAAAGAAAGAAAGAAAGAAGTTTGGTGTTTTTTTTATTCCCGTATTCAGACAAATTATGGCTCCCATTGCAGCTTGAAAATGTCAGTGATAAAGAATCCCTCTTTAGGATTCCTGTCTGAAAAACATGAGACAAAGGGAAAGGCAATCCAAAGGAGGGATGGAAAAGTCTTACTATGAAACATCAAACAGGTTCTTTGATGGGTGTTCCTTATACAAAATTTCATAGAAATTGTAAAAGCTCTGAGAAAGAACTCCCCCAACGATGAATTCACCTGGCTGGTACCACTCGTGTGGAACAGGAAAAGGATTATTCCTGCGGCAGTGGATAGAATTAGAGGTAATAGAAGCAGGAGTTATTAGAAATAGCAACACCAATGGCAGCAACATCACGGCAGCCTAGCTTATGATATACATTTAATGGAAAGGTTGCAATTATATTCCTTGAGAAGTAACAGAAATTATATTGTAATAAATTCAACTCATAGACCCTTCTCTGTCTCTCACCCCTACACCAGCTTTCTGTAACATATGAGCTTATTTTATAAACGCTTTTTGGCTTGCTTGTTGATTTTTTCCCTTCTTCCCTTCAGGAAGCCATCTGGGGATTTGTCCTGGTGAAGAAATTGCAGTGATTTGAGTAATTGCAGAATAGGAATATTATTTACTTATTAAGAGTTTAGAGTCTGAGTAGCTTAAATAATAAAAAAGTGGCAGAAGGGTTTTTCCTTGGTGTGCTAAGAACAACAGGAAACTCTGAGTGAAGACAATGTCATCAGGATATAAAGTAGCAGTTCTACATTTTGAGATTAAGACCACTTCTCAGCTCCAGTTGTCTTCAAGAAAATGGGACTCAGCTCTTCTCAGTAAGATCAAGCTATAGTTTAAAAATGAATAGCACAATTCATTTGCAAGAACCAACAGGAGCTATTGCTATTTTGGAGGGTGGGCTTTCATTTTCAGCCTGACTAATGAATTCTGTTCTGGGTAACCTTCCATAAACTTTATGCCCTTGGTGAGTGGAACCCAAAATGAAAGAGCAATTTTAACGGGGTTTCATGTCTACTGTCCGACACATTCACATTGCTCTGTTCCCTATTCAGAGCATCACGAGACATTGCGTGTAGAGGTCCCCCAAGACACCCCAAATAAATCACACTTCACACAGAAATTTAAGTTTAAGGTTTTTGGCATAATTTTGGCCACAACTTTATTTAAATACAAAAATGTGAGTGGTTGCTTAGGCATTGGTTCCGACTATCTGACATCTGCCTGCCTGCGGAAGTCAGGGTGAGGAAAGCAATTTGGGGAGAGAATGGAGATGGGGGTCAGAAACTCTACTCTCCCCAACTGCTCCCAGGGGCTCTTGCGTGGCCCTAGCCCCTTGTAGGGGGTACGGACAAAAGCATGGCGAGCCCCTGGATTCCTTTAACAGAATTCAGGGCCGTCTGTAGGCCCAGGTCCGGTGGCGCGGGCGCCAGGGCGCCTGGCCACCAGGGGTGCCGCTGCGCCCGCCAGATAGCTGGTCGTCAGAGAAGCACTTCAGCTGTGCGCGCACCCTCCTCCAGTCCTACGCAGTGGCAGGAAAGGGCTGGAGAAGCGCTCCGACGACCAATTGCGGTGCTGAGAGGAGGGGCGCCCACATACCAGAGAGGGGCGGAGCGAGGCTGATCGCTGCACGCCCGGTTCGCTGCCGATCACCGCCTCCTGCCTCCGAGCCTCGTCTGCTGCTGCGCCCTTCTGCGCCCGCTCTCCTGCTGCCGCTGCTGCCCCCACTGCCTGAGAGGCTGCTGGGCGCCAACCGCACCCAGGCAAAGAGCTGCCCGCATGGCTGCGACAACTAGGTGCTGCTGGACCACTTCGGGGTGCTGGTGCAGGCGCTGTTGGTGCTCGGCTGGAGCGTACCGCTAATTTATTAATGAATGGAGGTTGTGAGGCGCAGCTGGCCAATCACAGAGCCGTGCTAGCCACACACACTGGAACCTGCTCCCTTTCAGCAGCTCATTAGGCCAGGTGGGGGGGGAGAGTCAGAGGAAGGGCATCCTGCAAAGGCTTCAGCCTCCCCTTTGCTGACTCCTCAGACCCCGAAGGGGCGGCTCGCAAGAGGCGCCCTGCTCTGCCCACCTCAGCATCAGAGACGGGGTGCGGGAGGTGTCTTGCGCCATCCCGAGCAGGCTTGTTCTGGTGTTCTTAACCAAAAGCAGAGCAAAAAATAATAATAATAATCCTTCCATTAGCACCTTAGAGACCAACTAAGTTTGTCATAGGTATGAGCTTCCGTGTGCATGCACACTTCTTCAGATACCCAGAGCAGGTAGAATTGAGGAGGAGTTGCATTTCTGAAATAAGGATTTCGCCCCATCAACACCCTTTCCGGGTTCGCATTTCAGGCAGAAAGGTAAACCATATTATATATACTGAGGTTGGATAGAACTGGGCATAGGGAAGACTTTAGATAATTATCCACCCCAGTGGAACAACAGCTTGTCAGAAATTTAACCTGGCAAACTGCTGCAGCATTCACTCTCGCCGCCCTCCAGCCTGCCCACCGTGACGGAAACATGGGGGGGGGCACCGGAGGGATTTTTGCACTACGGCGCTGGATACCCTTAAAACGGCCCTTGACAGAATTCCCTGTGCAGCAGCAGCATTGTAGGGGCAGGCACAGCCAACCACTTCCCCTACAGCAATCCATTGGATGGGCCGGCACAGCCAATCCTGGCCCCTCCACCAACCAGCAGCATTGGAGGGACCGGCACAGCCAATCCTGATCCCTCCACTAACCAATTTATTAACCAATGCCTAACCACAACCTTACAAATTGTGACAATCTGCTACGCAGTAGGCGAAAGCGAAGTAGCACCAGCCAATCAGCCAAATGGGAAAATTCCTACCAGGCCCTGCCCCAAAAGCAGACAACCCCATGACAGGCATAGCAAGGTGAAGGCAAAGCCTAATTCAAGGGAGGGGGGCGGGTGATCCATTGCCTCAGCGAAAGAGAAAGCCTGACGCTGAATCATAGAATCATAGAGTTGGAAGAGACCACAAGGGCCATCCAGTCCAACCCCCTGCCGATCAGGAAACACCATCAAAGCATTCTTGACATATGCCTGTCAAGCCTCTGCTTAAAGACCTCCAAAGAAGGAGACTCCACCACACTCCTTGGTAGCAAATTCCACTGCCGAACAGCTCTTACTGTCAGGAAGTTCTTCCTAATGTTTAGGTGGAATCTTCTTTCTTGAAGTTTGAATCCATTGCTTCGTGTCCGCTTCTCTGGAGCAGCAAAAAAACAACCTTTCTCCCTCCTCTATATGACATCCTTTCATATATTTGAACATGGCTATCATATCACCCCGAACCTTCTCTTCTCCAGGCTAAACATACCCAGCTTCCTAAGCCTGACCAGAGCAGAATACAGTGGTACTATTACTTCCCTTGATCTAGAATGCTATACTCCTATTGATGTAGCCCAGAATTGCATTGGCTTTTTAGCTGCTGCATCACACTGCTGACTCATGTCAAGTTTGTGGTCTACCAAGACTCCTAGATCCCTTTTCACATGTACTGCTCTCAAGCCAGGTGTCATCCATCCTGTATTTGTGCCTTTCATTTTTTATTTTTTATTTGCCCAAGTGTAGTACTTTACATTTCTCCTTGTTAAAAATTCATCTTGTTTGCTTTGGCCCAGTTGTCTAATCTGTTAAGGTCATTTTGAAGTGTGATCCTATCCTCTGGGGTATTAGCCACCCCTCCCAATTTGGTGTCATCTGCAAACTTGCTCAGGATGCCCTCAAGCCCATCATCCAAGTCATTGCTGAGAGTACCGAATAAATAGACTCTGGGCTGTCCATCAAACTTGCAACATATAAATCTACCCAACAACCCGGCAACCCCAAACACAAGCGTGGCCATCTAAATGATCCCACAGAGGGGTATCCTGCTAGGCCCCAACCACAACACGTGCTCTCCATGAAGGAAAACCCACTTTATCAGAATTCAAGGTCATATTCTGGGTAAGCAAAAACCCTGAAAATATGAAGCAGAGCATATGAGGCATATCTAGTTGTTGGGGTTATTATTGATAATGATGATGATGATGAGGTTCCGGTTTCCGCCGGCAGGAATGGCGGACCTGTTTTCCATCCCTCTGACCTTCGTAAGGAATTTGGCGGTTGCTAGGGGAGTAAATGGCAACCCCCTACCCTCTCCGGGGGTTACGGAGAGGGGCCGCTGGCCCGCGATGCCCCCAGACCCACTCCGACTGTTTATGGAGTGGGGGGAGCTTGGGCTGAAAAGCACTTACGAGGGCCAGGACTCCCGGACGCTAATCTGCATGGCGGGGATTTCCATGGTTAAAGAAGATAATTAGGCTTAAATCTATGGACATACTTCAGAAGGAGGGGAAGAAGCGCTGTTTACTGCTGAGAAATCTATGCTGCTGAGGGAGAGGAGTTAAAGGCTGTATATCATCTGGAAGAAGGATTGATGGGGACGGAGCGATAAGGGAATGGAGTTTTATTTTTCTTCATATGAGTTACTTCGTACCTTCCCAGACGCAATGTCCTGGCTTGTTTGGAGTGAAAGAGAAGCAAAAGACTGTGTGAGTTGAACTTTATAAACTGTTGTTACTGAGCATATTTTTTAAAGATGTGGAGTTGCCGATGAGAAAAGCCCCCCCCCCCTAGTCGGACGGAAGGAGTCCTGGACGCGTTCGGAGGATTTATGAGCTGTGACGCACTTTGAATTGGAGCAGCGACCTGAAGCTAAGTTCAGCTATAGGGCAAGGAGATCCATCAATTTACCAAGAGTTTATGGTTTGATGTTTGGGTCTTCTGCCTGGAAAAGCTGTAAATTTTATAAAGATCGTTAATCTTCATGGCTATGAGAGAAAACGAAAGTGATTTGAGCTTTTTAAGATGGCGCTGCTTCGACGCAACAGGGAGCTCCAGACTAAGAAGATTTATGGGGAGGCTGGACTGATTAACCCACACAGGAGAAAGAACATTTGTGAAACCTCGTTTGATATTTATCTCAGCAGCTGGGAAACAATCGGTTGAAAGTGGAAAACATCTATGTGACTGTAAGGGGAAGATCTGGATTATTATGAACTTGGAGGACGATTTGAACTTTAGAAAAAAGACGGCAGTGGACGGTTGCGAGGAATCCCCAATTTCTTGAAGCATGGGAACCCAAATAAAAAATTCTTTAGACGATTTGGCATAACATTCGGTTTGATTGATATATATATGTGTATAATTTGAAATAATGAATGTGATATAATTGGTTTTAATTGGAAAATTAATAAAATATATTTTTTTAAAAAAAAGATAATGATGATGATGATGATGATGATACATCATAGATGTCTAACCCGAGAGTGATATTGGATAAGATCATTGGGTTCTCATTGCCAAAGCAAGTCTGCGCTGGTAGAATTCAGAGTGATTTCATTGTGTAAATGACAGTGCTAAATTTTGAGGTAAAGGCAACTTCCACTTCATTTTCCCTTTAAGATATGGCAGTGCTTTTGTAACTCCTCATAACTTTAGGCATTCACAATAAGTTTGTTCTTTTAGATGCCTGTTGAAAACTTGTTCTTTTTGTGGGACCATCCAAAGAAATGATTTGTTCTGTTCTGTTCTTAAATCTGTGGGGCATATATTGCCCTACATAGTGTAAATATTGAGGATGCCTTTGATGTATCAAAGTTTTTGTTCAGCGTTTACAGTACCATCTTAGATTATCCCAGAAAGCGCAACCACATTGAGGAGAGTATATTCTCCTGCTTGATATTAAAGCATTTAAGGTTCAAGGAAGACACTCAGAAACTTACTTTTAGTTAACATGTTTCTTTACTTAAAGAAATATAATTTAGTATTACAGAACAGAGAAATATAAGGTAAATCAGTCCCATATAAGAAATACATATTTATAAGTGAATACAAAAGTAAATCATGCTCATTCATTCTACACTTTTCAATGCATTTCCCTACTTTTTTTCTATCCACAAAACTTCATTTTTATTATTAAGTTTCTTGTCCTAAAGCTGGAGTCAGTAACATTTCCCCACAGTTGGCCAGAGTTATCATTCTCCCAGCCTTTGATGGACAAAGTTTGATAGGTGGATGGGACCACCAACCTGTCTGTCACTGGGTGAAAGGCAATAAGTCTTTTAAATGGACAGTTTCAAAGAGGCTTGATCAGTGAGGTGGAAGCAGTTTCTCTAGCAAAAACCAAGCTTCGCTCCCCCACACCCATTGTATTATCATTTTCAATGGAAACTACCTCCCCCTCCTGAAGCACCATGGGCTCCATCATCATAATCATCGAGAGGGTAGAGCCCCAACCAATGAATGCAAGTTATTAGAAAAGAGATTCCAACTAAACATCAGGGTCAATTTTATGATTATAAGTGCTCTTCAACAGTGGAATAGACTTCCACAGAAGGTGGTATACTCTCCCTCATTGAAGGTTTTTAAGAATAGGTCGAATAGTCACCTGTCCTGGATGCTGTAATTGAGGTTCCTTCATTTAGGGGGTTGGAATAGATGACCCAGAGGGACTCCTCCAACCATACAATGCTATGATTTTATAATGGTGGGCAAATTGCCATAAACAAAGGATACATGAACACATTTTAAAATCAAACATCACAAAAATAATATCAGATAATAGAAAAATATGATGACAAATATAAAAACATACCAAAAAGCTGCATCGGCGTCCGATAAATACAACAAGGTTTCATGAGCAACAGACAACTTAACAAGGTAACATAGGAGTTTCACATGCTCCTAGAAAGACCTCTCTCATGTTGTTCCTCAAAGTCCTTCTCCTGCAGAATCATCTTATAACACTTTCAATTTGAGGGGCTGGGAAGGCTGGAAGCATCCCTCCAGGGGGATCTTCTGGGAAGAGACAATCTGGGAACTCACCTTCAGCTCCTGATTGTTCCTATGAAGTGCCATATGATGTCAGCTGAGAATAAGGTGGGTGTGGTTTGCCAGGAATGGCACGAGAATTGAAACCTCAGCTGGGCAAAACAGGGCCCACCGGCAAGTTGTTCCTTACTCCTGACCTAAGGTGACAGAGGATTTTAATCTGTTTTAATTTCAAAACCCTAAATACCCCAAATTGATCCTACAAAAGAGTATCACCTCGGAAAATGTACTTATGGTAACCACTTTTATACAAAACTCCCTTATATAAAACAAAGAATAGAATAAAGAAAGAAAATAAATTTACAGCTTTCTCCTTATTAATTGCTCCCTGTTGTTCAGCTCAGGCCTGAGCACAATGATGTAGCATTTAGGGGCAAAGATGCAGCCCAGTAACCCAGCACTGGAGGACAAGATGGAGAAGATCTCCACCACCACCATGGATTTCCCATTGGTGCTCAGGTAGGTTGGGACAAAAGACAACCAAACACTGCAAAACAGCAACATACTGAAGGTTATAAATTTTGCTTCATTAAAACTGTCTGGCAATTTACGAGCTGCAAATGCCACAGTGAAGCTGGCAATAGCCAGGAGGCCCATGTAGCCCAGGACACAGTAAAACAGGGTCACTGAGCCTTCATTACATTGCACAATGGTTTCTTCCATTACCGAGTGCATGTCTAGATCAGGGAATGGGGGAGAGGTCATCAACCACACAGTACAAATAATCACTTGAATGACAGAGCAGAAAAGGACAATGGAGTTGGTCAGTCTTTTTCCTACCCACTTCCTCATAGTGGACCCAGGCTTG
This sequence comes from Zootoca vivipara, assembly GCF_963506605.1. Lineage (NCBI taxonomy): Eukaryota > Metazoa > Chordata > Lepidosauria > Squamata > Lacertidae > Zootoca > Zootoca vivipara. The sequence goes on from NC_083288.1 coordinate 46,694,453, forward strand.
GTGGCCATGAAAGCTGCAACTACAGTGGTGGTTTTGGCCAACACACAAGAAACAGCCACGGAGAAAATGATGCCAAAAGTGGGTTGTTGAAGAAGGCAGGTCACTTTGCCAGGGTGTCCAATGAATAGAAGAGATGAGAGGAAGCAGAGTAGGAGGGCAATGAGGAGAGCGTAGGTGAGATCCCTGTTGTTGGCTTTGACAATGGGAGTGTCTTTGTGTTGGATAAATGTTCCTAGCACCAAAATTGTGATTAGGGAAAAAATAATTGGAACTGCCATTAAGCTGATACCTAAAGGTTCCTCATAAGAAAGAAAGGTTATTAATTTGGGAATGCATCCATTTTTGTTCTTATTTGCATACTGATCTTCTGGGCATCTGAAGCAGTCAGCCATATCTGAAAAACAGAAGAATGCCAAATTCCATTGACAATTTGTGTGTGACGTTTGCCCCCCCCCCATATAACAGTTTTTGCTGTTTTTCATGTGAATCTTCTGATTATGTGTGAGCCAATTATTATATAATATCTGAACTACTCTTTGATTTGTCTTATTAATTTGACGTAGATTTGTTGAAACATTTTAAATTGCCACTCGATGCACCAGAATCATAGCTGCCAAGTTTTCCCTTTTCTCGCGAGGAAGCCTATTCAGCATAAGGGAAAATCCCTTAAAAAAAGGGATAACTTGGCAGCTATGTCCAGAATGGCAGAAGGGATGGAATCTTGAATCTTTGGGTCACCAGTTAATTGGAACAATACAGTATATATATTACTCCCATGCTTAATTTTCTCTGGGTTGAGGGGTTTTCACCTTTCCCTCGGGATGTCAAAACAACCTTTTTTAGTTGATCTTAAGCTTTTGTTGAAAAGCTGGGCCAAAAAGCCATTAGGCAGAAACATATCATTATTGCGGACCATATTGGACCTAGCAACAGATAATATCAAGCCATGCCCCGAAGTCAGTTGGGGCCCAGAATTGCCCAAACCCCTCCCACAGTTGTGACTGGGAACCTGAATGCTTGTTTTGCCAACACACAAAAGTCTAACATTATTCAACTCTGAAGGGTGTTGAGTACATCTGCACAATCAAGTGGAATATCATTTGAACAGCATGTGCTGGCTGGAATCATGACCTTATCTTCACCCTAGTGCCATGCCATCCCCTCCTTCCTGAAACATAATGAATAAAGTTCACCTACAATGGATGTCTAGTGTGTTTCATTCTTGCCACAGACATGTTTCACAAATCTGCAACTTCTGTACAATTGTAGTACTTGAAAGGTTCTCTTAAATTATGTGCACAATGAAATCATTTTTTCTGATGACTGGGGCTTCCTTTCAAAACCATGTGCATGGGATTTTACCAGGCTTAATAGTCTTTGAATGCACACAATGCACAATATAATGTTTAAATTCTTTTCAACAGATACATGCTAACCCTGTACAATGAAAAAATATGATTTACCATTCTGGTTTGAAATCTCCCCTTCTGGACATGGAGTACAGTCATAGCAGCAAAATTTCTGCCCTTCCTTCCTTTTCTTCCGATTACCAGGGCGACAGTAGTCATTGCACACAGATATGGGCATCACCTTTAAACAAACAGGAAATAATTTCAGAAGGGAGAAATATTAGAAGCCACTGAAAGGTAATCTTTGACTGGAAAGTTCATCGTTTCATCCAACTAGCTATTCGAAAATTTTCAATCAACCTATCCAGGAAAACGGTGATGGTTATTGCCTAATCTGGAGAATGTAGCGACATAATAAACCCCTAGATTCCAGACCTGATTAAAACCATTGTGCCACTGAATCATGTCCTCAAAAAGGATGAATTCTCTTCCATCTCTTGCATCAGGATCAATCCATCCAACTTGCACTCGAATGAAGGACCTATTCAGGAACATGACCATATTCATGATGTCAAATCCACCTCCCATTTCTCTTTGATCAGTAAAAGTCACTGTTTCTCCAGCTGAGTTGTTAAATGAAATACTATGGAGATAAGAGTGGAGCTAAGAGAGGGAAAGAGAGGTGAGGGAGAGAGAGAGATATAGTGAAAATAACAAATGCCATGATTTACAGAAACCTTTCTTCATGAGCAGGGCCAGCCCACCCAGGAGATAAAGTAAGGCAACCTCCTTTGGTGACAAGATCCATAGGGGCAGCCATAGGGGCCAACTCATTTTCAAAACATTACCTGCCAAGGCTGTAGATCTTGAAGTAATCTTTTACTTCTCCCCATTGCTGTTCGCTTGTATTTAAGTGAGTAAATGTGATGCAGGGCATGGGCCGCAGTGTAGACACCATTGTAGATACTGTAGCTGTGACCAGTCATGCCCATTTCAAATAGAGACCCTGGAAGACTCTGCAACCTTTCCTCTCCAGTACACATTCCATTGACCTCCATTGGTGCATTGAAATTGGGAAGAATACAGTCAAATGCTTGCTCCCAGAAGCCTTTGATGAAACCATCTCCCTGGCTCCGGGAAGGCTTTACACTCTGAAGAAATTCTGGGAATGCTGGAAGATTTTGTGAATGAATTGTGAAGGAAATGGCACCTTGGAAGAGCAGAACATTCCAAGCCTTAAGAAGACCCATAGATATGAAATCAGTCTGTGCTGTAAAAATCCAAACCTTTTTAAATGATGTGTTTTCTTTATTTGTAGGATTTTGCAGAAACATAAGAGCTCTCAGTGCTATAATTGTTAGGGATTCTCCATAAACAATAAATGTAGTGACCTTATTATCTGTGAAGGGTACATGCATATTTAAGGCTATATCATGCATTTGATCCAAGTCATCAAGATAGACTTTTTTGGGGATTCTTTGTGCAAAGGCTGAACAAATTCCATTTTGAGAAAGCAATGGCTGGAATTTCTTGATGAAATTTTCTCCACTGTTATCATTCAGAGCAAAAAGTCCAATCCACGTCCACCCAAAATGCTTAAGCAAGCGGATAATACCCATGTACTGGTGGGCTTCATTGGGCACCATGTGGTAAAAAGAAGGACCTTGACTTGTATCACTCTCCACTGGGGGAAATGAACCATATGCGAACTAAAAGAAAATTTACCAAAAAAAAATCTAATTAAGCAGAAAGCATTCATCCTGCACCATATGACACTTTATGCAACAAATATATGTTGAACGCTTTTTAGTTGTTGTTTTTAAAACGTTTTTTAGATTCTAAATGATTGTACCATTCCCTCCTTATGCTTGTATAAGACCATAATAAAGATTTCTTGTTGTTGTATGTTGAAGTAATATATCAATTAAATCAAGAACCCTTCCAGTCAAGGCTTATTCTCAGCTTTATTTCTGATTGCACATTTTGATTCAAGATTTGAACAGATCAGTCTCACATCCCTAGAAATAACAGAGAAAAAGCAATGTGCAGGGAGCATGAGAGAAAGATGTATGTTGGTATCCAATTTAAGTTTCAATCAAGGATCATAACTAAGAGAGAGCCATTAATTTTGATTAGTCAGCTCTGAATAAACCACTGAGTAGAATACTTCTGAGCAGATCTGCTCTGCGTAGAACAAATATTGGATAAAAACCAAATATTGGGGGGGGGGGATAAATATCCTCATTTATGCATCTTACCTGTGGAATCTTGTAGAGTCCTAATGTGTCTGCCATATGGAAGGTCGTATCAGAGCCAAGTCCTCCAATGATGGCAATGAGGTTTTTCTGGGTGTCACATTTGTAGTTGGGGACAAATCTATGCATCTTAAAGAGGAGGTCTAGAGTCGTACGGTAGGTCATCCTTGCATCATAATAGCTGTCATAGATGTGGAAGCCAAGTGTGATATTGGGCAAGATATTGGGATTCTCATTGACTTCTTTCACAGCAAATGCCAATGCAAGGATGTGCTGATAAAATTTTGGCACCATACTGCAAATAAAGTGAATTAGTTATAAATATGAATATACTACAATATTGGACAGCTTCTGTTTCAAACTGAAGGGGTTTTTTTTGGCAATTAATTCATCTACAGTAAGTTAATCAACATCATACTGCCACAGAAAACCCATGGTTGATTAGGGCATCACTGCTGTATAGTATACTTTCACACACCTGCTGTTCATCTATTGCAGGGGTAGCAAACTTTTTCAGCAGGGGGCTGGTCCACTGTCCCTCAGACCTTGTGGGGGACCAGACTGTGTGTGTGTGTGTGTTGGCGGCCAAATTCCTATGCCCCACAAATAACCCAGAGATGCATTTTAAATAAAAGGACACATTCTACAGCATGTAAAAACATGCTGATTCCCAGACTGTCCGCAGGCCGGATTTAGAAGGCGATTGGGCCGGATTTATTTTCACTTTCACCCTTCTCTTCCTCACTCCTCACAATATTCATGCTGCACAGCAGTTGTGAATACACTTGGAGTAAATAAAATAAAATATTCATTTACAAAATTGAAAGTATTTATTATGGGAGAAGAAAAGTTGTATTTTCTATCTAGAAGCTTAGGTTGTGAAAGATTCATGAGGTGGCTGAAACAAATGGGTCTCTCAGAGATGTATAAACAGGAGAATTTTTGACAGCTATTCAAATCATTCTTCGTGAGCTGGTAGCTTTTAAACAATTGAAACATCTTTTTTTTTAATCCACCTTTCAGCCAAAAAGTGACCCCTGTTGCAGCTTGCAAATGCAGGCGATAAGATATCCCCTCTCCCCAAGATTCCTGTCAGAAAGGCATGAGACTAAGGGAAAGGCAATCCAGAGGGGGAATGGACGATTCTTACTATGAAACATCAAACAGGTTCTGTGATGGGTGTTCCTTGAAGAAAACTTCATAGAAAATGTAATAGCTCTGAGAGGCAATCCCACCGATTATTAGGTCACCCGGCTGGTACCACTCGTGTGGAACAGGGAAAGGATTATCCCTGGGGCACCAGATAGAGTTAGAGCTATCAGAAACAGGGGGAATTAGAAACAGCAACACCAATAGCAGCAACATTCTGGCAGCCAAGCTTCTCCCTGAGTGCAGATTCTGCTTTGAGCTTCCATAGTAGCTACGTTTGAATAGGCTACAGTGGATGATACATGGCTCAGTCAAACCACTCTTATGAGAGATATTATGGGCTGTATTTAATTAAAGGGTTGCATCTCTTGAGTACTAACAGAGATTATAATGTCAGATATTACATTGACCAAGCCCTGCCTGCCGCTTTCCTCTACCCTCGTTCTCCATAGCACATGAAATTATTTATAACCATTTCCAGGCTTGCTTATTGATCTTTTTCTATTTCCTTCTAGAAAGCACCTGGAGGTTTGTCCTGGTGAAGAAAGTGAAGTCACTTGAGTAATTGCTGGGTAGGACCATTAATTATTTCCTTGGAGTTGTGGTGTCTAAGTGGCACTTTGGTCTTTGTTTGTTTTTCAACTCCCAGTTCTAACCACAAGTCTCTTCTGCACCTTAGAGGCAAAAAAAGTGACAGACCAATAGGAAACTCAGAGTGAAGTCATTACAAAGGAGAAGTGCTGAATGTTGAGATAATGGCCACTTTCCAGCTCCAGTTCTCTCCAAGGGAATGGGGGTCAAGACTTCTCTGATTATAGTTCTTAAGACTATAGTTTAAAAACCAGTTGTTTGACTCACTTGCATGAACTAACAGAGAATATTCCTGTATTGGAGGGTTGAGCAATCTTTTTCAGCCTGAAGACTGAATTTCCTTCTGAGGTCATATGCCACTTGTGAGTGGGACCGAAGGTGAAAGTGTATAATGTAAATTTTACTACTGCATGGGGGCTAGATTCTACACTCACACATAGACCCCTCTCTGATCACCAAGAGGCATTATCCAAGTTCAGGTAAATTCCAGGCAACAAAACACACACATAAACACACACCAAAATCAAGCAGAGCTAGTGAGCGATATAACCTGTAGAGAGTTCTGTGGTCCAGATATAATATAACAAGGTCAGGGAGATGAACAACTACCTGACATTTAGAAAACACCTAAAGGGAAGTTTTTAATCTGTGATATTTTAATGTATTTTTATATTTGTTGGAAGCCACCCAGAGTGGCCAGGGAAACCCAGCCAGATGGGCAGGGTATAAATAATAAATAAAAATAATAATAAATAATAATACAAAATAAAGGCCATCATCCATTCTTTCCAGACTTTCCAATTCATACTTTCTCATTCCACAGTTTCCTTTTTTCCCAATTACTGTTCTAACCATGAAGCATATTTTTAAAAGGGGTTTGCTGTGCTTCGCAGGGCTCAAGAATTGTTCGCCTCCAGTTAGCCACATCTCCATCTGTGCTACCCTACATGGGCCAAATTATTAATAAGTGAATGGGACCATTAATCTGTCAGGCATCAGATTTTATGGTGATGTGCCTTTTGAAGGGACCTATCGGGGGAAAAACTTTATTCATAAGCAGTTCCTTCCCCATCCATTTTAGTACCTGTTTCAATGGTAGCAGCTTCCTTTACCTGGAGCAAGATGTGTTCCCATTCCCCATCATCATCATTTCATTTCTGTGCCACCTTCACAAAAGAACAATCACGTGACTTACAAAAAGAGAGGGGGGATATGTTTCAAAATGAGTTGAGAATAATTTTATTATAACTTATTGGTGGATGCCAACCCCTTGGTTTCACGCGATGTGGCCATCTACATTTTACAGGACCTGAAACTCAGGGCCATCTTTCTGGCTAACTTGCCCAGCCCTAGTCCTATGTAAATTCCTGTTATACTCACAGTCGACACGCCTTGCTTTGTCTTTTACCTTACCAGCAGCACTCAGCTGGATTTTATATTTAATGTTATAGTTGTATTTGTTGTGTTCTATGTTGTTGTGCGACAGTTGCCTGTTTGATCTTTTATATGTGCTATGGCTATATGGCTAATGTAATACACTTTTTTGATTTGAACTTTAAAAGAACAATGTTGTGATAGCAAATGTAACAATCTACAAAAAACAGCATTTCTGTACTGTGAATGAAATGGAACAATAGCAACATTACAGCATCTGGAAATAGCAGATTATCCTTGGTCCTAGAAACATTGACCACAGTTTTGCTCCTTCAGCAGCTTCTTTTAAGGCTTCCAAAAGTAGTGGGAGGGGTAGCAGGAAAGATCCCTCCCTTCAGCTATTGGGAAGGGGACTTTCCTCCAGCAAAGGAACCATCAGGAAATACATTCAAGCTAGGGTTCCGGTTTCCGCCTGCAGGAATGGCGGACCTGTTTTCCATCCCTCTGACCTTCGTAAGGAATTTGGCGGTTGCTAGGGGAGTAAATGGCAACCCCCTGCCCTCTCCGGGGGTTACGGAGAGGGGCCGCTGGTCCGCGATGCCCCCAGACCCACTCCGACTGTTTATGGAGTGGGGGGAGCTTGGGCTCAAGCCCTTACGACGGCCAGGACTCCCGGACGCTAATCTGCATGGCGGGGATTTCCATGATTAAAGAAGATAATTAGGCTTAAATCTATGGACATACTTCAGAAGGAGGGGCAGAAGCGCTGTTTACTGCCGAGAAATCTATGCTGCTGAAGGTGAGGAGTTAAAGGCTGTATTTCATCTGGAAGAAGGATTGATGGGGACAGAGCGATAAGGGAAGCGAGTCTTTTTTTAATTTTTTTTCATATGAGTTACTTCGTACCTTCCCAGACGCGATGTCCTGGCTTGTTTGGAGTGAAAGAGAAGCAAAAGACTGTGTGAGTTGAACTTTATAAACTGTTGTTATTGAGCATATTCTTTGAAGATGAGGAGTTGCTGATGAGAAAAGCCCCCCTCTAGTTGGACGGAAGGAGTGCCTGGACGCGTTCGGAGGATTTATGAGTTGTGACGCACTTTGAATTGGAGCAGCGACCTGAAGCTAAGTTCAGCTATAGGGCAAGGAGAACCATTAATTTACCAATAGTCAATGCATGGTGTGAGATCTGGTTCTTCGGCCTGGAAAAGCTGTAAATTTTATAATGATCATTTAATCTACATGGTTATGAGAGAAAACGAAAGTGATTTGAGTTTTTTTAAGATGGCGCTGCTTCGTGTTGAGAGCCGACGCAATAGGGACGCTCCGGACCAAGAAGATTTATGGGGGGGGGGCTGGACTGATTAACTCACACAGGAGAAAGAACATTTGTGAAACTTTGTTTGACATTTATCTCAGCAGCTGGGAAATAATCGGTTGAAAGAGGAAAACATCTATGTGACTGTAAAGGGAAAGATCTGGATTATTGTGGATTTGGAGAGACGATTTGAACTTTAGAAAAAAGACGACAGTGGACGGTTGCGAGGAATCCCCAATTTCTTGAAGCATGGGAACCCTAAAAAAAATTTTTTAGATGATTTGGCATAACATTCGGTTTGATTGATATATATGTGTATAATTTGAAATAATGAATGTGATATAATTGGTTTTAATTGGAAAAATTAATAAAATATATTTAAAAAAAAAAGGAAATACATTCAAGCTGCTGCTTATTTCTGTGAGGCCATGTCAATACCTGCACTTCATTCTCCTTATTAGTTGCTCCTTTTTGTTAAGCTCAGGTTTCAGCACAATGACGTAGCATTTCGGGGCAAAGATGCAGCCCAGTAACCCATCACTGGAGGACAAGATGGAGAAGATCTCCACCACCACCAAGGATTTCCCTTTGGTGCTCAGATAGGTTGGGAAAAAAGACAGCCAAACACTGCAGAACAGCAACATGCTGAAAGTAATGAATTTGGCTTCATTGAAACTGTCTGGTAATTTGCGAGCTGCAAATGCCACAATGAAGCTGGCAAGGGCCAGGAGGCCCATGTAGCCAAGGACACAGTAAAACATGGTCACAGACCCTTTACTACATTGCACAATGGTTTCTTCTGCTACTGAGTCTAGAGCAGGGAATGGGGGAGACATCTTCAACCACACAGTACAAATAATTGCTTGAATGAGTGACCCAGAAAGGACAATGGTGTTGGCCAGTCTTTTCCCCACCCACTTCCTCATACTGGAGCCTGGCTTGGTGGCCATGAAAGCTACAACTACGGTGATGGTTTTGGCCAACACACAGGAAACAGCCACAGAGAAGACAATGCCGAAAGTTGGTTGTCGAAGAAGGCAGGTCACTTTCCCAGGGTGTCCAATGAATAGAAGAGATGAGAGGAAACATAGTAGAAGGGCAATGAGGAGAGCGTAGGTGAGATCCCTGTTGTTGGCTTTGACAATAGGAGTGTCTTTGTGCTGAACAAATGTTCCTAGCACCAAAGTTGTGATCAGGGAAAAACAAAGAGCAAGTGCGGCCAAACTAAACCCTAAAGGTTCCTCGTAAGAAAGAAATTTGATAGTTTTAGGGATGCATCCATTTTTCTTCTTGTTTGCATACTGATCTTCAGGGCATCCGAAGCAGTCATCCATGTCTGAAAAACAGAAGAAAGCCAAACTCCATTTACAATTTGTGTGTGTGTGTTTTGTTCCTGTTAATCTGATACTTCTAAATATTAGAGAACATTTTGTATATCTGAATTACCATTTGAGTTTTCTGCCGAATCTGACATAGGTTTGTTTAAACCATTTTAAGTGGCCACGTGGTACTCACTGCAGGCAGGGGGTTGATGGATCCACGAAGGCAGAGGGGTTGGAACTTTAGGTTTCATTTGATGCTTGGGGTTGTCAGTTAACTGGGACAATAACGTAATTGCAGTCTAAAAAAGGCAACTGAAGAGGAAGGAGTAGAAAGCACTCGAGCTATAAAGCTCCTGTCTCCGTCTTCGTAACCTATCCTAATAATATCCAGCTAAACTCCAGTAGACAAGAAGGGAAGATTCATTTTATTGGTGCGAATGAAGGGGTTGGAAACAATATGCTCAGGTTAAAGACTCTCAACTCCTATCCTGCTACCAATATATTTCCCAGTTTGGGGCCAGAGGACCAAGAACAGCAGTTGCAGACTTTAGAATGCTCTGAGGTGGCTTTGGAAGTTACAGTGTATAGAATAATTCCTGCCACTCCCCAAGGATGGGTGCTGGTGGTAGGTGATTCCCTACTTACGGACATAGAGGCAGTAGTTTGTGGAGATAGCAAGATGTCCCGGTAGGACATTGATCAAGACATGGCTCTAGTTTGGATGGGATTCAGCCTTGCATAAATCCCTACCATGTTTGCCTAGCAGGTGTGTGAATTCTTGTTTTGCCACACCCTATGGTCCAACCCTGGCAAGCTCTGAAGGGTGTTGAGTGCATCCCAACCATCAAATGGAATACAATTTTAACAGCAAGTGCTGCCTAAGTTCAGAATCTTACATTTGTCCCTATTGAAATTCATGTTTTGTTAGCTTGCACCCAGTTCTCCAACCTGTTAAGGTCATATTGAATTCTGATTCTGTCTTCTGCGGCATTAGCTACCCCTCCCAGTTTGGTGTCATCTGCAAATTTGATGAGCTTCTCCTCGATCCTTTCATCCAAGTCCTTTATAAAAGACCTTGAGCAACAACGGGCCCAGGACGGAACCCTGTGGCACCCCACTTGTCACTTTTTCCCCAGGATGATGAGGAAGCATTAAAAATTAATAGAAAGCAGCAGAAAAATATTCACACTACTCCAAGCAGGATGGTGTGACTACATGCACAACACTGAAACAATATTTTTACCAATCTTGTATGGCAAGAAATATCATGTACCATTCTGGTTTGAAATCTTCCCCTCTGGACATGGAGTACAATCATAGCAGCAAAATTTCTGTCCTTCCATCATTTTCTTCTGATTACCAGGGTGGCAGGATTCACTGCATATAGAGACAGGCATCATCTATCCATAAACAGGAAACCATTTCAAAAGGGAAAATGTTTTTTTAAAAAATAAAAATAAAAATCAGTCACTGAATTTAGTGGACAACTCATCACAAAAATATTAGTGTTTGTATAGTGGGAAGAAAGATTCACGCCCTGTTTGAGGCCTCAAACTCCAAGCAAATGACACACATTAACCTAAAAAGTCAGCCATACTCTGCTCCATGGGTCACAGAATCCTGTGTACACATTTCTGGAATCAGAGTTCACCTGGGGAATAGCTCAGGATACTCATTATTATTTTTTACAAATTCTTACATTTATTTTATTTTTTTGCACAAGTAATGAGAAAACCAATTCTTACAATTACATGTCTGCCAGCAGTAACTGCATTTATGTGGCACTGCTGGGTAGGAGTAGGAAGTGGGTGGAAAAGGTCACTCAGCCTATCCCTGGCCCACCAACCACGAGGTTCCTACTTGTCCCCAGTTGTGCCAACCAGCACCCTGGGAGTGAGGGCTAGATTCCATGTACTGTATCTGAAGAAGGAAAAGGTGAAGAGGAAGGTGGAAGGAATTTTATATCCTAAAACCATCTTCTCCACAGCACAAGCACAAGGCTACAGACTGAGCTGGAAGTGGACGCTTGATAAGCTTCTTGCCCCACCCAGACTGGGATCAGACTAATGGTGCAATACAGAAATGCTTGGGGTTTTCAGCCCTTCATTGGCATGGATCCCCTGTACTGGTATGCCTCCAGGATATAAACCAGAAGTGGATACTTTCCTGGCTTCTGGCACCTCTCACAAATATACTTTCACCTGGACCCCTTTGTGACAAGACAGGGGGAACAATATTAGCTCTCTAGAAATACAAATGAGGTTCACTTAGACAAGAAAAAAAATTGATGTGAGATCTTCAACTGATCTTTGGCCACTTTTCAATGTAAACAGATACACATCCATTTTTAGTTCAGGAGTCAATTTTATCTAGATCATCTGGAATCCTGCCATATATAAATGTGGCACAGCAAATATTATTAGACGTTCATTTCAATTAAGACCATAGCATAGTTACATGCAACTAGATATCCAGATTCTTGCCATGACCCTGGCCAAGAGAAGAATGATAGCTATTTTGAGCATCTGAATGACTGATCTGGAGAGTGTGGAGCCCACAAAAATACCCCAGAATTCAGACCTGGTTGAAACCATTGTGCCACATAATTATGTCCTCGTGAATGTTGAATTCTTTTCCATCAAAAGCATTAGGATTCACCCATCCTATTTTCAAACGGATGAAAGACTTATTTGGGAATGTGATCATGTTCATAATGTCAAATCCACCTTGCATTTCTCTGTTTTCACTAAAGGACACTGTTTCTCCAGCTGAGTTGTTAAATGAAATGTCATGGATAAAATGGTGGAGCTAATTGAAAGAGCAGGGGGAAAACATAATGGGAAAAGAATGTAATGCAGACTTTGAGCAAAATGTCATGATTTACCAACATCCTACTTTATTAGTATTATTATGTATTATTATTTATTAGTATTATTATGTAGTATTATTATGTATTATGTAGCATAATTTAACGAAGACAAAGTGTGAAAAATCAGCTATTTTGACACAACAGATAGGAACTCTATCATGCATTCACTGAACACAAAACAAAATTTCAATCAAAATGTAGACAAGTTAAAATTCACACATAAATCTTTGCTGGTGAATAAGACATGCAATGGCATCACATCATTGCATGTGTGGATGAAAATTGTGATACAGTCATTTGTTGCACTTATCTGTTTATTGGAATAATAACAATACCTGCCACGGCTGAACGTCTTGAATTTTTAATCTTTTACTGCTCTCATTTGCTCTCTGTTTGGATCTAGATGAGTAAAGTGCATGCAAAGCATGAGCCACAACATAGACAGCATTGTAAATGCAGTAGCTGTGGCCAGTCATACTCATTTCAAAAAGAGACCCTGGAAGGCTCTGCAACCTCTCCTCCCCAGTACACATGTCCTTGACCTCCATTGGTGCATCAGGATTTGGAAATATACAGTCAAATGCTTGCTCCCAGAAGACTTTGGAAAAACCATTTCCCTGAGTCCAAGAAGGCTTTATGTTCTGAAGAAATTCTTGGAATGCTAGAAGTTTCTGTGAGTGAATTGTGAGGGATATGGCACCTTGGAAGAGCAGAACATTCCAAAACTTAGTAAGACCCATAGATATGAAATCAGTCTGGGCTGTCAAAATCCACACCTTCTTAAGTGATGCCTTTTCCTTATTTGTAGGATCTCGCAAAAATATAATAGCTCTCAGTCCTGTAATTGTCTGAGATTCTCCATAAACAATAAATGTTGTGGCTTTAGCATCCATAAATAGTGCATACATATCATACATTTCATCCAAGTTATCAAAATGGAGTAGTTTTGGGATTCTTTGTGTGAAGGCTGAACAAATTCCATTTTGAGAAAGCAGGGGCTCCAGGGTCTTGAGGAAATATTCCCCACTGTTATCATTCACAGCAAATAGCCCAACCCACGTCCATCCAAAATGCTTAAGCAAACTGATAATACCCATGTACTGGTGGGCTTCATTAGGCACCATGCGGTAAAAAGAAGGAACCTGACTTGAATCCCTCTCCTCCGGGGGAAACGAACCATATGTGAGCTGAGGGGAAAAAATGTACAGATATTGCCAAGTTGTGACTATGCGAGTTTCTTTCAACAAATATTTCTTCAATCAATTTATAGATTAAATTCAAGGACTATTCCAGCCAGGGCATATTTAAGCTTCTTCTTTTTTCAATTGCATATTTTGATTTGGGATTTGGACAGATTGGTTGCATAGATGGGAAATATGAGATTAAGATTTAGGTTTGTATTCAACTGAGATGCATGGACTGAAATCCATGGAAGAAGCAAAAATCAAATCCTGATGCCCCTGTTCATACCTGTGGGATCTTGTAGATTCTTAACGCATCTGCCATGTGGAAGGAGGTGTCAGAGCCAAGTCCCCCAATACTAGCTAGGAGGTTTTTCTGGGTGTCACATTTGTAGTTGGGGAAAAAGCTGTTTGATTTGAAGAGCAGGTCCAGCATGGTCCGATAGGTCATCCTTGCATCATAATAGCTATCATAGATGTGGAAGCCAAGTGTGACATTGGGCAAGATGTTTGGGTTCTCATTGATTTCTTTCTCAGCAAATGCCAAGACAAGAATGTGCTGGTAGAATTTAGTCATCATGCTGCAAATGAAGTTAATCTTTTAGAAATAAAACGTACCACAATATCAATTCTGTTCTGTCTCAAACTGCTTTAGACCAAAATGGAAGTATTTTCTTTATCATTAATGTTTCTAAGCTAATAAACACCATACAGTCAAAAATTAATGGTGGATGATAGCACTTCTATTTTGCATAGTACTTTCACTTCACCTTCTGTTGATCTGTTTGTTTGACCTTCTCAGTTAATTTAGTCAAAACAATAAATAACCTCTGTTTTCTCTTTAAGTATGTGACCATTTCATATGTCAGAAGAAGCATGATCTAGACCATGAAAACTGCAATCCCATACTTGCTTAACTAGAAATAAGTCCCAATGGAGTCAGTGGGGCTTATGTGTCAGTAGACAGTTGGGAGAAGGGCATAGCTCTGTAGCAGAGCATCTGATTTTCATGCAGAAGATTCCAAGTTTAATCCCCAGCAACTACAGGAAAGGCATTTCCAAAGCAGCTAGCAGCTTTGATGCAACATGCATGACGATGCTTTCTACCTCCAGGGTCTATGTATAATGTAAAGAAAAACACCCTCACCGATGTCAGCCACCAAAGGTAACCTCAAGCCCCCCAAACATCGAAGCTTTAAAACACTGTGAAAAAGAGGCCAAAAACACAGTACTTTTTAAAGGGGGATGAAAGCTGATTTGGCACATCTCTCGCTTTATGTTATGAATTTCTTCCCCACTATACTTTATTGAGTCATTCATTTATTTTCATTTTCATGAATCTGCACACCAACAGCTGTACCGCAGAGGAATTGCAAACACTACAAACACAAAATTACAAAGTCTCTTTCGCCATCCCTGTACAAAATCCCTGTTCTTTTTTTTTCTTTTTTTTACAACCACCGTTCCTCTCCTCTGCTCCTTAGGGACACAAAAAGTGGCAGGTACAATTTTTCCATAGTGAGCAAACACCAACAGGAAATTCAGAATGAAACCATTGGCTTTAGGGTGCAAACAGTAGCACCACATTTTGAGATTATGACCACTGCCTAGTCCAATGTTTCTGAAGGAATCCAAGTCAACATTTTTCATTGCAGCTCAGCAATAGTTTAAAAACACCTGTGTGAACCAACAGAAGGTCTGAGTAAGCTTCCAAGGGACCTATGCCAGTGGTGGCTGGGACCAGAGGTGAAAGTGGGTGGAGAACCTAATGGAAACATTATATCTGTACAGTGTCTAATTTCTACACTTCTACAAGTCCCATGTAACATCTAATGTGCCTTTTTAAGGCGTAGTATCTTTAATGTTAGTGATGTATGGAAGTGAGAGCTGGACCATAAAGAAGGCTGATCGCCGAAGAATTGATGCTTTTGAATTATGGTGCTGGAGGAGACTCTTGAGAGTCCCATGGACTGCAAGAAGATCAAACCTATCCATTCTGAAGGAAATCAGCCCTGAGTGCTCACTGGAAGGACAGATCGTGAAGCTGAGGCTCCAATACTTTGGCCACCTCATGAGAAGAGAAGACTCCCTGGAAAAGACCCTGATGCTGGGAAAGATGAAGGGCACAAGGAGAAGGGGACGGCAGAGGACTAGATGGCTGGACAGTGTTCTCGAAGCTACCAACATGAGTTTGACCAAACTGCGGGAGGCAGTGGAAGACAGGAGTGCTTGGCGTGGTCTGGTCCATTGGGTCACGAAGAGTTGGACACAACTAAATGACTAAACAACAACAACAACCTTTAATGTGGCAGAACTTGTCCTTTGGAACTGACATTAAGCATTCACATTCACTGTACTCTTTTAGATGCCTGCTGAATAATTTCCTTTTTTTCCTGGGTACATCCAGACATATAACTTGGTTGCATCTGTTATACACTTTGTACTCCATTCTCAGGGTAAAATCTTATGTGTGTATTTTATGCATCCCAAAATTGATTCAATCGTTAAAGCAGCACCGTAGATTATCACAGAAACAGACACCATATTGAGAGGAAAGTCTAGACTCCCTCTTCATATCAGTACCCAAAATAATTAGGGTTCAGAGAAAAATATTAGTCTCTTAATGTAATTAGCAGGTTTATTTCCTTAAGCAAATGCATTCAGAGTTAAATAAGATAAAATATAAGGTTAATCAACAACATATGGGAAATAGAATGAATATATTAAATACTACCACTAGTAGTAGTAATAACAATAAAAATTTTTTATTATTTATACCCCACCCATTTGGCTGGGTTTCCCCAGCCACTGTGGGCAGCAAATAAATCAAAGCTATTGAATCAAAGAGATGTGGCAAATATACTTAATTACCTGGATGCTAACTTCAGTCTCTCAGCAAGGAAAGACTGACTTAGTACCAAAAAGATAACAATATTTATACTCCATCTCTCCTTTGAAGAACATTCCATTATTAAAAAATTGAAAGATATTTTTTAACTTTGTAGCATATGTGTATGTATATTGAAACATAGCAATAATTTTAATATCAGTATTCTATGTTTTAGTTACAGGTAGGTAGCCGTGTTGGTCTGATGTAGTCAAAACAAAATAAAAAAATTCCTTCCAGCAGCACCTTAAAGACCAACTAAGTTTTTATTTTGGTAAAATAAAAAAATTCCTTCAGTAGCACCTTAAAGACCAACTAAGTTTTTATTTTGGTATGAGCTTTCGTGTGCATGCACACTTCTTCAGATACAGTGAAATGGAAGTTTCCAGGCACTTATGTAGAGAAGGGGTGGGGAGGGGTGGGGATGGGGAGGGGGGATCACTCAGAAGGGTGGTGGAAATGGGTGATTGACTGACTGATAGCTGTTGATGACCGCAAACGACTGCAAATGGGTGTGCATGCACATGAAAGCTCATACCAAAATAAAAACTTAGTTGGTCTTTAAGGTGCTGCTGGAAGGAGTATTCTATGTGCATGTGTTTTAATCTAAATATCATTTAAGGTAAAGGGGCCCCTGACCATCAGGTCCAGTCGTGTCCGACTCTGGGGTTGCGGCGCTCATCTCGCTCTATAGGCCGAGGGAGCCGGCGTTTGTCCGCAGACAGCTTCCGGGTCATGTGGCCAGCATGACAAAGCTGCTTCTGGCGAACCAGAGCAGCGCACGGAAACACCGTTTACCTTCCCGCCGGAGCGGTCCCTATTTATCTACTTGCACTTGGATGTGCTTTCGAACTGCTAGGTTGGCAGGAGCTGGGACCAAGCAACGGGAGCTCACCCCATTGCAGGGATTCGAACCGCCGACCTTCTGATCAGCAAGCCCTAGACTCTGTGGTTTAACCCACAGCGCCACCTGACCCCCCAAATATCATTTACTTGTTATATAAAGCAGGTGGTGGGGAACATTTGGCCCTCGAATTTTTGCTGACCTATAACTCCCATCACCCCTAGCCACTAGCCATACCTGCTTAGGATAAAGGGAGTTGCAGTTTCTCAGCATCTGGAAGGCCCCACATTTCAATCACTTGGTGTCGCAATGCCAGGCAATGAGTTTATCTGAAGGCACATTTCCACAGAAACATCGTCTTGGAGTTTTTGTCTGTATCTTAGTAGCAGTTGCTGTCAGGCGGCTGCCAGCAACTCCCATGACTGGTTGCCCAGGAACTTACAAACACAAGGAAATGTTTCTTACTGTCCGCTTTTTATTCAGTATTTACAGAGAGAAGCTTTAGAACTCAACCTCTTGGATAATCGTGTTGTCCCGAATGAATCTCCACACAGACACACACACACACACACACACACACACACACACACACACACACACACACGTCTCTCCCATTTCCTCATTCGTCATACTCATCACTTCCTTGGGTGCTGACAAGTGCCCTCTGCCTCTGAGCTCTTTGATCTCCTACTTTCAAAACTCGGTGGATTTTGGGAGATTGGGGGGGGGGTTTGTGTTCTAAAGACACTGTGTCCATCTGCTGTCGCCCCCTGGTGCTTCCTCTTCCTCTTCCTCCTCTCCCATTATTTCCCAACTTTTCCCCTCCTCTGCCTCCGAGCTATGACCTCCGTAAAACCCCTGTTGTAATTCTAAAGTGTCTTCCTCTCCCTGGGAGGGTAAACCTGGGGAGGTGGTCTCCACCATTCTTCCTCTGCCCAGCCCCTGACAGGCACCTTCTTACTGCAAATGAAAAAATCAAGAACTCACTTTAAGCTCCTGAGCATTCCTCTGAAATAATTGGTAACTGTGACACACTTAATGTCAGTTATATAGTCTGATGAGGGGTAGATGGGTGTGGATGGTCAGGAATGATCTGGTAATTTGGAATCATTCCTAGGTGAAATTTGGCTCACCAGCCAGAGGTTCCCTACCCCTGTGCTAGGTTGACATAACATATTAATCCACGTTAATTTCACAAATCTGAACTTTTTAGTATACTGTATGCTTGTATATGCACAACAGAGTTATAGACCACAGGTACTTATACAGTGGTACCTCAGGTTACAAACACTTCGGGTTACAGACTCCGCTAACTCGGAAGTAGTACCTCGGGTTGAGAACAGAAATCGCACGGCGGCAATGCAGCTGCAGCGGGAGGCCCCATTAGCTAAAGTGGTACCTTAGCTTAATAACAGTTTCAAGTTAAGAGCGGACCTCCAGAACGAATTAAGTTCATAACCAGAGCTACCACTGTAGTAACAACTTTGTACTAAACTCCTTTGTAACAGTACAATAGAATAAAAGAAGAAGATACAATTTACATCAGGGGTCAGCAAACTTTTTCAGCAGCAGGCTGTGGGGTGCCGGACTATATTTTGGAAAAAAAAATTATGGATGATTTCCTATGCCCCACAAATAACCCAGAGATGCATTTTCAATAAAAGGACACATTCTACCCATGTAAAAACATGCTGATTCCCAGACCGTCCACAGGCCAGATTTAGAAGGTGATTGGGCCACATCCGGTCCCCGGGCCTTAGTTTGGGGACCCCTGATTTACATATTTCTCCTTATCAATTGCTCCCTGTTGTTCAGCTCAGGCCTGAGCACAATGATGTAGCATTTAGGGGCAAAGATGCAGGCCAACAATCCAGCACAGGAAGACAAGATGGAGAAGATCTCCACCACCACCATGGATTTCCCTTTGGTGCTCAGGTATGTTGGGACAAAAGACAGCCAAACACTGCAAAACAGCAACATGCTGAAGGTAATGAACTTGGCTTCATTAAAACTGTCTGGCAGTTTGCGAGCTGAAAATGCCACAATGAAGCTGGCAATGGCCAGGAGGCCCATGTAGGCCAAAACACAGTAAAACAGGGTCACTGAGCCTTCGTTACATTGCACAATGGTTTCTTCCATTACTGAGTGCATGTCTAGATCAGGGAATGGGGGAGAGGTCATCAACCACCCACTACAAATGCTCACTTGAATGAGGGAGCAGGAAAGGACAATGGAGTTGGTCAGTCTTTTCCCCACCCACTTCCTCATAGTGGACCCAGGCTTGGTAGCCATGAAAGCTGCAACTACAGTGATGGTTTTGGCCAACACACAAGAAACAGCCACGGAGAAGATGATGCCAAAATTGGGTTGTCGAAGAAGACAGGTCATTTTGCCAGGGTGTCCAATGAATAGAAAAGATGAGAGGAAGCAGAGTAGGAGGGCAATGAGGAGAACGTAGGTGAGATCCCGGTTGTTGGCTTTGACAATGGGAGTGTCTTTGTGTTGGATAAACGTTCCTAGCACCAAAATTGTGATTAGGGAAAAAGCAGCTGCAACTGCGGTTAAGCTGATCCCTAAAGGTTCCTTATAGGAAAGAAAGGTTATTATTTTGGGAATGCATCTGTTTTTCTTCTTGTTCGCATACTGATTTTCTGGGCATCTGAAACAGTCATCCATGTCTGAAAAAATGTCAATTCATATGATCAAATACAAATGGTAATTCATGGATCTCCTTTGCCTCTTACGTAAAAGTTGTCATTCTTGTTTATCACAATCTTTGGAAATTTAGCTACTTAGTAGTGATATAATATTATCTGAATTACCTTTTGAGCTTAATTTATCACAACTTTGTTTACAACGTTTTAATTAAAAGTTATTTTTGAAAGTTTTTATAAGACGTTACTGGAAGGCAGCATAAAAAATGTTCATGCCACTCTAAGGAGGATAGTGCGGCAACATGCACAACATAGTATTTAAATTCTTATGAATAAATGTGACTCATTAATCATTACTAGTCTTGTATGATGAAAAATGTCTTTTACCATTCTGGTTTGAAATCTTCCCTTCTGGACACGGAGTACAATCATAGCAGCAAAATTTCTCTCCCTCCTTACTTTTCTTCTGATTACCAGGCTGGCAGTAGTCATTGCACACAGAAATGGGTGTCATCTATCCATACACAGGAAACAATTTCTTTTTTTAAAAAAATGTTCAGTCTCTGCACTTCAAATAAGAAAATGAACTGCTCAGCCCCTCCCCACAAATATTTTACAGATCCCTGTGGTAAGTTTCCAGAATCAGAATTCACCTGAAGTGAACCTCAACCTGTTTCCTTTTGTGCACCCACTTGCCAAGTGGCCAGAAAGTTAATTCATATAATTATAGGGATGTCATATGAAGCAGGGAGGAGCCAACACAATTTTTTTTTTGCACACAGAAATGGGCACCGCCTATCAACAGGAAAGTGTTTCAATTTTTTTGGAGGGGGGTGTTGAATAAACCTTATTAGGGTTCATAGATAAAAATACAAAACTTAATATCAAATATTTTTCCTCTTCTTTTTTGGGGGGGTCCAAACTAAGACTTTGATCTGAATACAATAAAAACATAAAGAGATGTGGGAGGAAGAAAGGAAGAAAGAAAGAGAAAGAAACAAAGGGGGGAATAGAAAAGAGGTTAAACAAGAGAGAAATAAAATTCAGAAGGTAAGGGACTTCTGAGTCTTCCTCTGTCCACTATAAATAAACAGTATTCCCTTTATCCACACCATGGACAGAATAATTGCCACACACAGGAAGAACAAGGATATAGTTTGAGTTCCTCACTTGTAGCTTTATAAATCACTTAATGTGTCAACACAAATAGAAGTTATTAATATTGCAGTTGTTGTATAAGGGATTTTTATTATGATTTGAATGTAATGGAAATCAATAAGATTTTGGAACGCAGAAATTAAGCAATAGATTATTCCACACGGGGAGCCACATTATCTAAATTATATAATTATATAATTATATAATTCGGTATTTGCACGATTGTTATTAATAATTGTATTATAAATTGGTATTGTTATAATGAGGCTATTAATCGATTGCAATCAAAAACTAATAAAAAGTATTATGAAAACAAATACAAGAAGAAGACGAAAAAAGAATGAATACCCCTCATGCCAGACCTGGTTAAAACCTTCATGCCACATAATCATGTCCTCATGAATGATGAATTCTTTTCCATCAAGAGCATAGGGATTCACCGATCCTATTTTCAATAGAATGAAAGACTTATTTGGAAATGTCACCATGTTCATAATGTCAAATCCACCTCGCATTTCTCTGGTATCAGTAAATGATACTGTTTCTCCAGCTGTGTTGTTAAATGAAATGTCATGGAAAAAATGGTGCAGCTAATGGAAAGAGACAAAATACATGAAAGGAAGATAACACAATACAATCAAACCTGCCCCGTTGTATATCAGGGGGGCCGTGTGGGGAGAGTCTCCTCCTTTAAATTCCTGGGAGTTTATCTTAGTGAGGATGTCACTTGGAAAATCAGCACAACTCAGGTGGTCAGAAAAGCCCAACAGAGACTCCATTTCCTCAGGGTCTTGCGAAGGAATAATGTTAAACAACAATGGATGAACTCCTTTTACCGGTCCACAATAGAAAGTGTCCTTTCATATTGTATCACAGTGTGGTATGCTGGCTTGACAGCCACGGACAGAAAGTCTCCTCAGAAGGTGGTGAATACAGCACATGATATCATGGGCTGTCCCTTGAGTCCGCTAGGTGACATTGCAAGGGATCGTTGCCTTAGGAGAGTGAGAAAAATTCTCAGGGATTACTCACACCTCGGCCAGCACCTCTTTTATCTTCTAACCTCGGGCAGGAGATATAGAAGTATAATCAGTTGTACCAACATGCTAAAAAATAGCTTCTATCTGTGGGCTGTTGAACGGAAAATAGCATAGCACAACTGACTTGCGAAGTGGTGTGGTGTGCGATAAGCACACAGAGTGCAATGAGATTGAGTGTTTGGGGGGGAGGGAGGCTCAGTTAATTTCATTGTACACAGGTTGTACATTGACAATAAAGTTATTATTATTATTATTATTGTTATTATTATTATTATGCAATGGAGTTTTTGATAAAATGCAATGATTTGCTACCACTATTCTTTAGGAATATTATTTACCTATAGTTACGTAGATTCTTTTAACAAAGACCATGCATGAATCAGCTGTTTGATCTTAAATATTTTTTTTTTAGTGAATGCAAGGTGTAATACCATTTCCGCAGCTACTTGTTTATGACAATTGTGATCAACCGATACTTTGCTACTCTTCAATTGCACAGTACATTACCTGCCAAGGCTGCAGATCCTGAATTTTTAATATTCCACTGTTTCCTGTTGCTCTTTTCTTGAAACTAGTCAAGTATATGCCTTGCAAAACACGAGCCACAACATAAACAGCCTTGTAGATACTGTAGCTGTGGCCAGTCATGCCCATTTCAAATAGAGACCCTGGGAGACTCTGCAACCTTTCCTCCCCAGTACACAGGTCATTGACCTCTATTGGTACACTGGGATTTGGAAATGTACAATCAAATGCTTGCTCCCAGAAGTCCTTGAAAAACCCATCTCCCTGTGTCCAGTAAAGTTTTATTCCCTGAAGAAATTCTTGGAACTGCAGGAGATTTTGTGAATGAATTGCGAAGGAAATAGCACCTTGGAAAATCTGAAGGCCCCAACTCCTTTGAAATCCTGTTAATACGAAATCAATCTGAGTTGTTATAATCCACACCTTTTTAAATGATGATGTTTCCTTATTTTCAGGATCTCTTAGAAATATAATACTTCTGAGCCATGTAATTGTAACAGATTCTCCGTACATTATAAATGCATTGGCTTTGTCATCTGTTAAATGAACATAAATATTGAAGAGTATATCATGAAGTTCATCCAAGTTATCAAAACGGGCTATTTGTGGGATTCGTTGTGTGAAGGCTAAACAGATTCCATTATGAGATAGTAATGGCTCCAGGGTCTGCAAGAAATGTTCTCCGCTATTATCATCGACAGTAAAAAGCCCGACCCACGTCCATCCAAAATGCTTAAGCAAACTGATAATCCCCATATGCTGATGGGCTTCATTGGGCACCATGCGATAAAATGAAGGTACTTGGCTTCCATAATTTTTGTCTGGGGGAAATGATCCATATGTGAGCTAAAAGAAAATGTAAGTTCATTATAGAGATTGGTTAGGAACATAGAATCATAGAGTTGGAAGAGACCACAAGGGCCATCCAGTCCAACGCCCTGCCAAGCAGGAAACACCATCAAAGCATTCTTGACATATGCCTGTCAGGCCTCTGCTTAAAGACCTCCAAAGAAGGAGACTCCACCACACTCCTTGGTAGCAAATTCCACTGCCAAACAGCTCTTACTGTCAGGAAGTTCTTCCTAATGTTTAGGTGGAATCTTCTTTCTTGTAGTTTGAATCCATTGCTCCGTGTCTGCTTCTCTGGAGCAGCAGAAAACAACCTTTCTCCCTCCTCTATTATGACATCCTTTTATATATTTGAACATGGCTATCATATCACCCCTTAACCTTCTCTTCTCCAGGCTAAACATACCCAGCTCCCTAAGCCGTTTCTCATAAGACATTGTTTCCAGGCCTTTGACCATTTTGGTTGCCCTCCTCTGGACACGTTCCAGCTTGTCAGTATCCTTCTTGAACTGTGGTGCCCAGAACTGGACACAGTACTCCAGGTGAGGTCTGACCAGAGCAGAATACAGTGGTACTATTACTTCCCTAGATCTAGATGCTATACTCCTATTGATGCAGCCCAGAATTGCATTGGCTTTTTTAGCTGCTGCATCACACTGCTGAGTCATGTCAAGATGCCTGTTTATTCAAGAAACACTTGTTTAAGCATTTTATGGGTTAAATTCAAGGATGGATGGATGGATGGATGGAAGACATATTTGTTCGTTCGTTTATTTGTTATGTATATTGCCCTTCATCTGAAGATCTCAAGGTGTTCTCAGCATAAAAAAAATTAAAATAAAAACACAAAATACCTAATATAAAAAGAACAACAAGAAGAACAAAACAATGACCCCCTACTCCCTCCCACATGATTTTTGTAAGTGACAGGAAGGGGGGAAATTGAAAATGCAAATGAATGGAGAAAGACAAATAACTAGAGTAGATTTTTTTTTCAAAATGGAAGGGACATTAACAGAGAAGGAATGAAAAAAGGGCCAGGAAGTTTGGGATGAAGTTGAAGAAGGAGCGAGTACTTTGAAAGAATTGAGGCATAAATTTTCCTGTAACTGAAGGATGTTGGAAGGCAGTGATTTCCATTTTGTTTCAGTGAGTGTGGCGGGGGAGGAGGTCGGGAGCTGTAACTTCCAGCCCCGGGTTTGTTCACGGAGCAAGCATGTTGGGGCTGGCATGGCTGTGTCCTCCTTATGGCTCACATGGAGATGGGAATAGATTGGCTAGAAATGGAATGCTAGGGAAATGGCTCTTGTAGGGGGATGCTCAGAGATGTACTAGGCCACCTTTAAACCACATAGTGTGGAGTTGAACAGAGCTCAGATCAACTTAACACACTGCTGTCTGTAATCATCATCATCATCATCATCAGATTTAAATGTT
Source organism: Zootoca vivipara (assembly GCF_963506605.1). Taxonomy (NCBI): domain Eukaryota; kingdom Metazoa; phylum Chordata; class Lepidosauria; order Squamata; family Lacertidae; genus Zootoca; species Zootoca vivipara. Next base: position 46,719,252 of record NC_083288.1, read on the forward strand.
AGTCAAAAACTCTTCCTCTTTCTAAAGTTCAAAATGACTCCCACAATGGTAAGGCAAGAGTGTATTTTGTGATACCCTTTCATAGATCCTACCTGTGGAATCTTGTAGAGGCTTAATGTGTCAGCCATATGGAAGGAGGTGTCAGCGCTAAGACCTCCAATGATGGCAATGAGATTTTTCTGGGTGTCACATTTGTAGTTGGGAACAAATCTATGTGATTTGAAGAGCAGGTCAAGAGTGGTACGATAGGTCATTCGGGCATCATAGTAGCTATCATAGATGTGGAACCCGAGAGTGATATTAGGACAAAACTTGTGGTTCTCATTTATCTCTTTCACGGCAAATGCCAAGGCAAGAATGTGCTGGTAGAATTTTGTTAGCATACTGCAAGCAAAGTTAATTAATGTACAGCTTTGGAATATGAAATCAACATGCCACAATGCCATTTTTATCTCAAACTGATTCAGATTGACATGAAATTATTTTCAGTGTTACTGATGTTTCTAAGCTAATAAACAGTGCAGTTCATATAAAAATGTCAGGGCATGCCTAACACTTTGAATCATCTGCTATTAATCTCCTTTTTGACCTTCTCATTTCTCTTGGTTCCCCAGTGGGAATCTTGGGGTACAGTCTACTATACTCCTGACAGCTATCCATTGTTACATATTTAAAAGTCCTTGTCTTTATTTTTCAAAAGGGGAGAAAATAAAATCAGCAAGACCATAAATCTCAGGGACTTACCAGCCAGACTCACCATCTCCCTACATTTATATTAAAGCTCAGGGAAATACAACATGAGTTATCTCCTTCCACAGAGGAGGCAATTTGAAAGCATTGAATAAATATTTAATAGAAAGAAACAAAATTTAAAAATTCATTCCGGTAGCAAACGAAGTTTGTCGTTGGTATGAACTTTCGTGTGCATGCACACTTCTTCAGATACCATGCACATTTTTAACTTTTTAATATGGCTTTTAACTTGGTTTACTGCTTGGTTTTTATGTATTTCTGATGTAAACTATGGTACTTTGATATTGTTTATAAAATAATGATATAAAAAAAATATTTAAAATAGATTTGTAAGTAAAATACATACACACATATGGTCCACTGCACAACAATGAGGCAAGCTTAACCTCACACCTTAAAAAATTACTAAGGTAAAAGGTAAAGGGACCCCTGATCATTAGGTGCAGTCATGACCGACTCTGGGATTGCGGCGCTCATCTCGCGTTATTAGTCAAGGGAGCCGGCGTACACCTTCCAGGTCATGTGGCCATGATGACAAAGCCACTTCTGGAGAACCAGAGCAGCACTCGGAAATGCCATTTACCTTCCTGCCGGAGTGGTACCTATTCATCTACTTGCACTTTGACGTGGTTTCGAAATGCTAGGTTGGCAGGAGCTGGGACCGAGCAACGGGAGCTCACCCCATCGTGGGGATTCGAACCGCCGACCTTCTGATCGGCAACCCCTGGGCTCTGTGGTTTAACCTACAGCGCCATCCGCATCCCTAAAAAAGTTCCCTGCAAATGCGGGGGAGGGGGAATAGGATTCTTTAATGTGGGAAGGAAACATGAGGAATTGAAGGACAATTTAGCCATGGCACTCGTCTTATCATTTGAATTTCTCCCCCATATTAGCCCCCCCCTTTCAACTTTATCCTCACAAATGTCTGAATTGCAGAACAATTTCAAATTTTGGTGCTATAATTTTTCACAACAAAAATTCAAAACCCTTTCCCTCATTTTGCTTTACAAAATGGAAAGCATTCTCGATATGGTAAACCAAACTTCTAAGGTCTACACCTTTATAAGATTTCCCAGGATACAGAATGTGACAGAGAATGGGTGTGGCCAGAGATTGCCCATATGATTTTCTGTCAATCATTAAAAATGACTCCTTGAGGCATGGTAGATGATTCAAGCATTGTTTTAATGCCTCTCTTCAGCTACATGTCTCCCACAGCACCTGAAAATATCTATCAAATCAAATCAAAATACTTGATTCGACCAATAGTCAGACAGATGAAAAAAATATCTAAGACAATCTCTATGTTCAGGTTTGCAATCTAAAGCACATGACACAAAAGCAAAGGAGATTTGGAATGATGCAAAGAGGAGAAAGGTTCTTACTATGGAACATCAAACATATTCTGTGAAGGGTGCTCCTTGAAGGAAACTTCATAGAAGACATAATAGACCTGAGAAGCAATCCCACCAATGATGAGGTCACCCGGTTGGTACCACTGATGTGGAGCAGGAAATGGATAATTCATGGGACACCTAAGAGTATCTACTTTGCACACAGCAGGAGGGAGAAGAGATGAAATCAATAGCCACAGCATCCTCGTGGTCAGACTTTTCTCTAAACACACCCCGTCCTGTTTCCATTCAGAGCAGCTGCGTGACTTGAACAGGCTACATTGGATAATTCCTAGCTCTGTCAATACAGCTTTAGAAGAATGGTTTACAACCAGCATTTGAAAACCAAAGGGTTATGATTGTATTACCTTGTTAGCGGAGATTGCCAACACTGTGATGCTAAATCTGATCAATACCACATGTATATAAAGGTTCACATGTGAGCATTGAAACTGACAGAACCTTGAATGCCTCTTATCCCAATTTCCTACTCCCAATAGCATGAGGTTTCTTTATAACCACTTTGAGGTTTGCTTATTGACTGATTTCTTGAGTTCCAGAAAGCCTGGAAAGGTTCAGAGAGGCGAACAAAATAGTGATTTGGATAATTGCTGGGTGAGATAATTCCTTTTTCATTGCTTTGGCTGCAAGTGGCAGTTTTGCTAACAAACATGCTGAGCTGCCCCCACTTTCAACCATCTGCTACTTAGGGGCAGTAAAAGTGACAAATACAATTATCCATGGTGAGCAAACACCAAAAGAAAAGTAAGAGTGAAACTTTTGGCTTTGATGAAAGGAGGCTGGTCAACTGCAGTTTTATCAAAGAAATGTGAAGCTACAATTTCTTTTTGCCAAGAATAGAGAGCCTGTGGGGTTCCAGAAGCTGCTGGGATACAGTTTCCATCATTTCCACCACTGAACATGTAGGCAGGGGCTGATAGGGTGGGGGGCAAATTTCCTTCTCTCTCCTCTAAGAAATAAATCTGAGAAAGAGAGTAAATCAGGGGCAATAATAAATTTTAATCTTATGGAATGCCATCAGTAATGTTCCAGATAGAGTATCTCTTTGTATTATTATTATTATTATTACTATTACTATTACTATTACTATTACTATTATTTTTATTATTATTTGATTTTTTTTTTAATTAAAAAAAACTATTCTACTGTGCCATATTCTTTTTTTGTAATTCAGACCCCTTTAAAAGCAGGAAATGGAGAAGCTGGCTTCCATTCTTGGGCATCATAGAATTCTAGAGTTGGGAGAGACTTCAAGAGTCATCTAGTACAACCTCCTTTAATGTGAAGTGAGATTGTGGCTGACAGGAAAATAGGATAACCTTTATCAATAGCATATATATTTTTTTAAGTTATGCATATTGCCACCAAACCTGGAAATGAGTTTTATGAGACATAAACTGTCACAACTTTATTAACGATAAACATGAGGGTGTGACACAGAACACTGAACATATTACACACTGGGATTTTTCAGAATCCATCGTGGAGGCCAGGCTTTGTGGTTTTTACCTGGCAGTTCATAAGCTGGCTAAGAGGGAATTGGAACAGCAAAAGAAATGATGGAAAGCCTAGAGTCCCCTCCAGACTGTTGCAATTTTGAAGGAGGAAATAAATCCCATACTGGCAAATTTAGATTTTGTTGTAATTAAAGAGAATTAAAGTGCTCTGGTGCAACAAGCAAACTTTTAAAAAATGGAATAAGGAGTGGGGGTGGGATATACTCGAATGTGTGGAATAATAATTGCTAGTCATAATTGCTAAAGGTAAAGGTAAAGGGACCCCTGACCATTAGGTCCAGTCGTGACCGACTCTGGGATTGCGGCGCTCATCTCGCATTATTGGCCAAGGGAGCCGGTGTACAGCTTCCAGGTCATGTGGCCAGCATGACAAAGCCACTTCTGGTGAACCAGAGCAGCGCACAGAAACACCGTTTACCTTCCCACTTGGAGCGGTACCTATTTATCTACTTGCACTTTGACGTGCTTTCGAACTGCTAGGTTGGCAGGAGCTGGGATCGAGCAATGGGAGCTCACCCCGTTGCAGGGATTCGAACCGCCAACCTTCTGATCAGCAAGCACTAAGCTCTGTGGTTTAACCCACAACGCCACCCACATCCTATGATTGCTAATAAATCATAAAATATCTCTGCAACCAAATAAGGGTGAATGCGCAATGAACAGAGGGCATTAAGAATCGTGAAGATTGAATTCTCAATAAGGACATTGCATATTGGCACCCAAAGCAGACCATTTTAAATAAATTTCATTGATTAATATTAATCTATTTTCTCCTAAAATCATTGTTATTTTTCTAGAAAAGAGGTGCTGGAACACCATAAATCATAGAATCATAGAATCATAGAGTTGGAAGAGACCACAAGGGCCATCCAGTCGAACCCCCTGCCAAGCAGGAAACACCATCAAAGCATTCCTGACAGATGGCTGTCAAGCCTCTGCTTAAAGACCTCCAAAGAAGGAGACTCCACCACACTCCTTGGCAGCAAATTCCACTGCCGAACAGCTCTTACTGTCAGGAAGTTCTTCCTAATGTTTAGGTGGAATTTTCTTTCTTGTAGTTTGAATCCGTTGCTCCGTGTCCGCTTCTCTGGAGCAGCAGAAAACAATCTTTCTCCCTCCTCTATATGACATCCTTTTATATATTTGAACATGGCTATCATATCACCCCTTAACCTTCTCTTCTCCAGGCTAAACATACCCAGCTCCCTAAGCCGTTCCTCATAAGGCATCGTTTCCAGGCCTTTGACCATTTTGGTTGCCCTCTTCTGGACACGTTCCAGCTTGTCAATATCCTTCTTGAACTGTGGTGCCCAGAACTGGACACAGTACTCCAGGTGAGGTCTGACCAGAGCAGAATACAGTGGTACTATTACTTCCCTTGATCTAGATGCTATACTCCTATTGATGCAGCCCAGAATTGCATTGGCTTTTTTAGCTGCTGCATCACACTGCTGACTCATGTCAAGTTTGTGGTCAACCAAGACTCCTAGATCCTTTTCACATGTACTGCTCTCAAGACAGGTGTCTCCCATCCTATATTTGTGCCTTTCATTTTTTTTTGCCCAAGTGTAGTACTTTACATTTCTCCTTGTTAAAATTCATCTTGTTTGCTTTGGCCCAGTTGTCTAATCTGTTAAGGTCATTCTGAAGTGTGATCCTGTCCTCTGGGGTGTTAGCCACCCCTCCCAATTTGGTGTCATCTGCAAACTTGCTCAGGATGCCCTCAAGCCCATCATCCAAGTCATTGATAAAGATGTTGAACAAGACTGGGCCCAAGACAGAACCCTGTGGCACCCCACTAGTCACTACTCTCCAGGATGAGGAGGAGCCATTGATGAGCACCCTTTGGGTTCGGTCAGTAAGCCAGTTACAAATCCACTGAATGCCGCTGCTGTTTCCTTACTATGGCAATGGCACCCACCGGGAAGGTAACGAAACTGAGTTCTGGCAAGTTCTGGCAAGTTCTGGCTGGACAAGTTCTGGCTGGACAACCAAACAAAAAGCCCTTCCTAAAATCATTACCCTTCATATAAAACAATACAAACAATACAAAAGGTGGGAGAATCAAGAGTTCCTTTAATTCTTTTTTCTCCTTACTTGTTCTCTGCTGTTCAGTTCAGGCTTCAGAACAATGATATAGCATTTAGGCACAAAGATGCAGCCCAATAACCCAGCAGTGGAGACCAAGATGGAGAAGATCTCCACAGCCACCATGTATTTCCCTTTTGCGCTCAGAAAAGTTGGGATAAAGGACAACCAAACACTGCAAAATAGCAACATACTGAAAGTAATAAACTTGGCTTCATTAAAGCTGTCAGGTAGCCTGCGGGCTATGAATGCCACAATGAAGCTGATAAAGGCCAGGAGACCCATGTAGCCCAGGACACAATAAAACATAGCAATGGACCCCTCATTACATTGCACAATGATTTTTCCAGTTACTGAGTGCATGTCTAAATCAGGGAATGAGGGAGAGGTTGCTAACCACGCAATACAAATACTTGCTTGGATAACACAACAGAAAAGGACAATGGAATGAGACAGTCTTTTCCCTACCCACTTCCTCATACTGGACCCTGGTTCGGTGGCCCTGAAAGCTACAACCACAGTGTTGGTTTTGGCCAACACACAAGAAATGGCCACTGAGAAGATGATGCCAAAAGTTGGTTGTCGGAGCAGGCAAGTCACTTTGCTAGGTTGGCCAAAGAACAGGAAAGAAGAGAGAAAGCAGAGTAGGAGGGAGACAAGGAGAGTGTAGGTGAGGTCCCGATTGTTTGCTTTGACAATGGGTGTGTGTCTATGCTTAATGAATATTGCTAGCACAAAAGTTGTGACAAGAGAAAAAGAAATAGCAATTGATGCTAAGCTGATCCCTAATGGTTCTTCATAAGAAAGAAAGTTCAGAGTTTTGGCAACGCATCCGTTTTTGTTCTTGTTTGGATACTGATCTTCTGGGCACATGAAACAGTCATCCATATCTGAAAAGAAGAAGAAGAAGAAGAACAAGTTCACTTTCTAGTGGCAATTCATTTAAGATGCATGATTAATTTCTCTGCCTCTCACATGATAGCTATTGCTCCTCTTAATTTGAATCCATTTGTTCAAGTGTTAGGATATTGGAATAGGATCTATCTATTATAGTGATGTACAGCATGTAAGAGTTGTATTAACAAATGGAATACTGGGAGTGACGGGCAGCTGCATATCATCCTTTTTGGTGCATTCTGGCATTCCAACCATGAAATTCGGCAAAAATCAATTTATCAAAAGGTGATCATAGAATCATAGAGTTGGAAGAGACCACAAGGGCCATCCAGTCCAACGCCCTGCCAAGCAGGAAACACCATCAAAGCATTCTTGACATATGCCTGTCAAGCCTCTGCTTAAAGACCTCCAAAGAAGGAGACTCCACCACACTCCTTGGTAGCAAATTCCACTGCCGAACAGCTCTTACTGTCAGGAAGTTCTTCCTAATGTTTAGGTGGAATCTTCTTTCTTGAAGTTTGAATCCATCAACTTTCATTGAAGTTGATGAATAACTTCATTGCCTAACAGACGTTTCTTCTTTCTTGATGTTCATAACATACCACTCTGGTTTGAAATCTTCCCTTCTGGGCATGGGGCACAATCATAGCAACAAAATTTCGCCTCTTCCTTCCTTTTCTTCTGATTGCCAGGGTGGCAGTAGTCATTGCACACAGAAAAAAGCATCATCTGTCCACAAACAGAGAAGATTCTTTAAAATAATAATATAAAAAGTTCTGCTCTTCAGACAAAGAAATTGAATACCCAGGTCAGTAATGCACCCTAAATGACCTCAGCCCAGTACACCTGAAGGAGCTTCTCCACCCCCATTGTTCTGCCCGAACACTGAGGTCCAGCTCTGAGAGCCGAGGGCAGTTCCCTTACTGCAAGATGTGAGATTACAGGGAACCAGGCGGAGTGCCTTCTCAGTGGTGGCGCCTGCCCTGTGGAACACCTTCCCATCAGATGTCAAGGGAATTAGCAACTATCTGACTTTTAGAAGACATCTGAAGGCAGCCCTGTTTGGGGAAGTTTTTCATGTTAATGCTGCATTGTGTTTTTAATATTTGGTTGGGAGCTGCCCAGAGTGGCTTGGGAAACCCAGCTGTATGGGTGGGGTATAAATTATTATTATTATTATTATTATTATTATTATTATTAGATGCACTTGAAGGACCATCTACAAGGAGATTTCCTAAAATGTCATTCAAGATCCCGATTATTATTATTAGGATATAGCCTTGATATTGCCCTGTTCCTCTTCAGGGGTGAGGAATTTTTTTCCAGCCATCATACACAAAAATGTGGGGTTTGCATACTAACTGCAAAATTGGACAATGAATGTAACCCTTACCTTTGTAACTTGCAGTCCAACTAAGTACACATGCATACGCCAATGAGAGGGGGGAATGACCTGGTAGGTATTTGAGGACCAAACAAAAGTGATCTGCATTTAGCCTCTGGTACTGAGGTTCTCCACACACAGTGTCAGAAAGGGTAGCTTCAAGCCCTGCCTGGATAGGCAAGGGATTGACATTATTAACCCATTCAAAGCATTTGTTCTGGTGACCACAACCCAGTAGAAATTGTGATGGCCAACTTGTGGCAATTTTGTTCTGAATTTCCTAGAACCCTCCCATATTTAAGAAAGACACAGTCAATACCACCAACACTTCATCTGCCAAAAATACAGCATTGTTTTGGCAGAGCAAAATGTTGCATCTGAATTTTGGGTGTGGAGGGCAGTGAGATTCTCTAGGTAAAGGTAAAGGACCCCTGAATGGTTAAGTCCGGTCAAAGGTGACTATGGAGTGCAGCGGTCATCTCACTTCAGAACGCATGGAAACGCCATTTACCTTCCTGTCACAGTGGTACCTATTTATCTAGGGATGCTGTTGTCTAAAGCACTGGGCCTCTTGGGCTTGCCAATCAGGAAGTTGGCAAATCCATGTGATGGGGTGAGCTCCCATTGTTTTGTCCCAGCTTCTTCCAACCTAGCAGTTCGAAAGCATACCAGTGCAAGTAAATAAATAAAAAAATTCCTTCAGTAGCACCTTAAAGACCAACTAAGTTTTTATTTTGGTATGAGCTTTCGTGTGCATGCACACTTCTCATACCAAAATAAAAACTTAGTTGGTCTTTAAGGTGCTACTGAAGGAATTTTTTTATTTTACTTCGATCCAGACCAACACGGCTACCTACCTGTAACCAGTAAATAAATAGATACTGCTGCAGTGGGAATGTGAATGGTGTTTCCGTGAGCTCTTGCACTTGTCACGGTCCTCCATGCACCTGTAGCAGTTTAGTCACGCTGGCCAAATGAGTCAGAAAGCTGTCTTTGGACAAACTCTGGCTCCTTTGGCCTGAAGCAATATGAGTGCCGCACCCTGTGTATGCCTTTGACTGGATTTAACCTTCCAGGGGTCCTTTATCCTTAACTTTTCACCTATTTATCTATTGCACTGGCATGCTTTCAAACTGCTAGGTTGGCAGAGGTTGGGACAGAGCAACGGGAGCTCACCCCGCCACATGGGTTCGAACCACCGACCTTCCGATCGGCAAGCCCAAGAGGCTCAGTGGTTTAGACAACAGTGCCACCTGCATCTCCTTTCAGATTCTCTATGGTCCTATCCAGGAGAAACATAAATGATTGTACAGAAAAGGGGATTTTCAGATACCCAAATGACCCATCTGGAAAATGAAGGGAATCCAAAGAATACCCTAGAATGCAAACCTGATGAACACCATTGTGCCACACAATCATGTCCTCATGAATGATGAATTCTTTTCCTTCAAGAGCATCAGGATCCACCCATCCAACTTTCACTTGAAGGAAGGACTTGTTTGGGAATGTGACAACATTCACGATGTCAAATCCACCCTCTATTTCTCTTTTATCATTAAATGAAACTGTTTCTCCAGCTGAGTTATTAAAATAAATTCTTTGAAGAAAAGAGTGGAGCTAATTGAAAGAGAAAGAAACACACCAGAATAATATAGCGAACATTTACAAAAACCCACTCTAACTAATATTGTTTAAATAACTTCATCCAACAAAGATCAATGCATAAAAGAGCTACTTTGCAACGAACAAGGAAAAATATATACTGCAAATGTAAAATGTTTTAAACATTGGTTGAAAACTAAAAAAATAAAAAATAAAAAATCCATGCCCTATATACTCAGAAAACTTCAACAGTGAATGAAAAATACACAATTGTGGGCATTCAATACTAGTTCTACTCATAGTAGACCCTTGAATTCAATGGACATAACTAAATTAAGTTTGTTAAGTATACTGGGTCTACTCTGAGTAGGACAATTCCAAAATATCAGCTGCTCCCTATAACTCAGAGTAGGACTTTCACTGGGGCTCCCCGTGTTTTGTAGAAAAATATTAATGTTAAGTTACAAGCGTTCATTATCTGTACTTTCTGAAAATGAGTCGAGGCATTCTTATTTTCCATGTAATTTTCAAGATTGATGAAAAGATCTCTGCCTAGGTGTTCATTCTCTGTTGTTTTTTTAATCCTAAACTCTGCTGTTCTTCTAATTTAAAAATCATTGTAGCTGTTTGGGTTTCTTTTTTAAAAAGATCATCTTTGGAAGTCAGTGCACAAGTCCGTAATTATTATATCATCACCATCATCATCATCATCATCATCATTACATTAATTAGTTGTGCGTGGCTATCCATATGTAGTAGCGCCTTGCACAAATTAGTTCCTTGAAATAAGGTTTCCTTTCCATGACATTACCTGCCAAGGCTGTGGATCTTGAAGTTCAAATCCTTTATAGCGCATTATCCTGTGCTTCATTCTAGTAGAGTAAATGGCTTGCAAAGCATGAGCCACAACATAGACAGCATTGTAGATACTGTAGCTGTGGCCAGTCACACTCATTTCAAACAGTGGCTCAGGAAGGCTCTCCAATCTCTCCTCACCAGTACATGCTTCATTTACTTCTGTTGGCTCATGAAGAGTCAAAAATGTACAGTCAAATGCTTGCTCCCAGAAGTCCTTGAGGAAACCATTTCCTGAGGTCCAGTAAGGCTTTGCAACCTGAAGAAAATGCTTGAATCCTGTAAGTTCTTTTGAATGACTTGAGAAGGCAATGGTGCCTTGCAAGAACTGGAGATCCCATCCTCTTTGAAAGCCTGCTAATACAAAATCAGTCTGTGTTGTCAAGATCCACACCTTTCTTAACGACATGATTTCGTTATTTATAGGATCCTGCATAACTATAATCACTGTCAGCCATGTCAGTGTCAAAGATTCTCCATGGATGATAAATGTACTGGGTTTATCATCTGTGAATGGTATATAAATATTTGAGGCCAGGTCAATAACATCACCAATGGAATTGAAATGGGGTATGTGTGGGATTCGCCGTGTGAAGGCTGAGCAGATTCCATTCTGGGTAAACAAGGACTCCATTGTCCGTAAGAAATGTTCTCCACTGTTATCATTCACGGTAAAGAGTCCAATCCATGTCCATCCAAAATGCTTCAGCAATGTGATAATCCCCATGTACTCCTGGGTTTCATTGGGCACCATATGGTACAAAAAAGCAACCTGACTTTTATCGCTCTCCTCTGAAGGAAACGAACCATATGTCAGCTAAAAATAAATGATCAAATAGGGTAGAGATGTGTTAGGGCTGTTATATCTGAGAATGTGCTTGTTTATCCATGAAATATTTCTTAAAGTTCTTTGTAGGTTCCGTGAGTATTATACTAAATTTTCAGCTAAATTTTCTAGAGATATGGAAACAGTATACAATTTCTAGGAATCGTCATCCCTCAGGAATTGTAGAGGGAGTGGTTTCCTCAATTCCATTTTTTATCAACAGTTGTTCAGATATTGTATTCAGGGATCAATGGAACCCCAAACCCCAATAACTCAGAGTCCCTCGATGTGAACCTTTTTTGCTTCCACCTGCAGCATAGGAATGGCAGCCAAATGACACAGCAACAGTGTTATTTATGGAAACCCCCATGTCTCCAATACATTCCTACCTGTGGAATGCTGTACAAGTCTAAGATGTCTGCCATATGGAAAGACGTGTCCGAGCCAAGTCCTCCGATGATAGCTAAGAGGTTTTTCTGGGTGTCACATTTGTAGTTGGGGACAAATCTATGCAACTTGAAGAGCAGACCTAGAGTGCTACAATAGGTCATCCTCGCATCATAGTAGCTGTCATAGATGTGGAACCCAAGTGTGACATTGGGTAAGATCTTGGGATTCCCATTGATCTCTCTCACAGCAAATGCCACAGCAATGGTGTGCTGGTAGAATTTTGTCAGCATTCTGTAAACAAAGCAAATTAATTTACCATTTTAGAAGAAAATTTTGCAATGCATGAAATAAACATATTATTTCTGAGCTAATAGACACCTTCCTCCTTAGAACAAATATAATTTAGGCTGCATGAGTATATTCTGCATAGTATTTCGACACCTCTTGGAGTCTGAGTTTCTGCTGCAATCCACAATCCCCTGGAAACAAGTGGGGTTTACTCATGAATAGGCATATATGGAACTGCATCATATTTGTTACATTTATTCCCACTGAAATATTTGAAATTAATTAATCTGATTTTTCTTTTCTTTTTTTAAAAAACCCATTCATTTTAGTGGGGGGGGGATGTACAGTGCAAGCCTATTAATTTTTAGTCAGATGTCCTATTATGATGGATGACTAATATGTAAGATGGCAGTTTTAGTCTGAATACAATCCTTAATCTTTAAAGTACCAGAAGGTTCTTCCCTGTTTTGGTTAAGGATTGGATATTGAGTGATAGCAATTAATTTCAATGGTTCTACTCTGAATACCACCCAGTGTTTATGTTTCCCCCTATAATTTTTTGTTACTAGCTGCTTGGGTTCAAGAAATATGAAGTTGTGTGTGTGTGTGTGTGTGTGTGTGTGTGTGTGTGTGCGCAACAAATAAGCATTCTGCAAAATATCTAAGAATGATGCACAAAAATCAGTGTGGGTGCGCACACACACACACACACACACAGAGAGAGAGAGAGAGAGAGAGAGAGAGAGAGAGAGAGAGAGAGAGAGAGAGAGAAATGAAGTGTCTTCTGTCACCTTGAAGACTAATGAACCTAATATGGATACACTTTTGTTGATTACAATCAATTTCATTAGTTGGAAGAAGTGTTACCCTCAGATATCTCTCCTTGTTCCTGTGCTCCTTGCTAAAAATAGAAACATTCCTATTGTATGTTTTATTAGTTCCCTAATAAAAATCAGCTACTAGTTGACTTTCAAAACATACGGTAGCACAATACACCAAAAAAACCAATCAAGCTCAATAAACACAACAACAACAACAACAACAACAACAACAACAACAACAACAACAACCAGTGAAATATCAGCAGCATAAATACACTAAATGCCTGATAATATACTGGAATAAAGTCCATATGTACTGCCTGAAAGCTTAGCAGAATGCACAAAATTCAAAATGTGATTTAGAACGAGGAGCTGGCCAACAGGATTTCTGTCAGTTATCAAGGCATTTCCCATGTGAACTGGCCAAGCCCAGAAGACAGAGAGTGGGGATTGATCCTTACAGTGGAACCTCAAACATTTTCTGCGAAGGGTGCTCATTGAAAGGAATTTCAGAGAAAACGTAAAATATCTGAGAAGTAATTGTGCCAATGATGAGTTCACCTGGCTGGTACCACTCGTGGGGAACAAGGAGAAGTTTGGTCACATCATCTATTCTGCACACCATGGGAGGAAGCAAAAACAGAAACACCAATAGTGGCAACATACTGGCAACAAAGTTTCGCTCTAAATACAGTCCTTCCTTTCCCCATCCATACCACCTGCCTTAATTAAATAGGTTTTGTTGAATGGTGTTTGACTGTGTCAATACAGCTGCAGAAGAATAATTTATCAGTTGTAATTTTACTATTAAATGATTGACTCTGAATGTCTTGATTAACTGCTGATATTACAAACACTTTGATATGACATCTGACCAGTATTACAGGGGTGGGCAGAAGAAGCATCAGAAAGGATACTAACAAAGCTCTGTTTGCCTTATGCTCCTATGGATCTAAGGGGGATTATTTATAAACACTTTCAGACTTACTTGTTGATTGTTTCATTGTGCCTTCTGGGCAGTCTCTTGAGCTATGCCCTTTTTTGTGATTTGGATAATTGCAGGGGGAGAAAATCACTTATTCAGAGTTTGGATCCTGAGTGGCCCTTTTGATAGAAAACATGTTGGTCCATATGCCACCTCTGTTCTCTAGTGGCAAAGAAAGTTGTGGATTGGTTACACTTTTCTCCAAAGAACAAATGCCAAATGGAAAATCAGAGTGAATCCATTTTCTTTGAAAAAACAAATCATTGCTAAATGCTAAAAATAATGGCTACTGCCAAAGCAATGTGCAGCTACAATTTATCCATGCAATAAATCAATGGCTTAAAAAAGTATGGAATTGACTATAGGGGTTAAAATTGTAGATTTAATCTCAAAGAATGTCTAGGGTTGGCTTGACTTTGAACATCTATGAAATTTATTTCATAGTCATTTCCAACTTATTAAAAATAAATAAATGAAACACTGAGTGACCTATTTGTTTTATGGTGGTGTGTACAGAATGCAAACAAACAAGTAAATGCCGTGTTAGAAACATAGCTGCCAAGTCTCCCGTATTCCCTGGGAAACCCCCGTTTTTCCAGCCGTTCCCAGCTGGAAAAATGGATTTTTTTGTTTTCCCCCGGTTTACTTACCGGCCGGGGGAGGCTCCTTCTGCGCATGTCTGGAGTCTCTGGTCATGCGCAGAAGCGATTTCTGGCGCGGCAGCCATTTTGGAACTGGGAAGAGCATGCTCAGAAGCGACTTCCGGTGCTGCTCTACCCAGCTCCAAAATGGCGGCAGTGCTACTTCCGGTCTGCCGATCCCTTATTTTTCTGGCAGGAACTTGGCAGGTATGGTTAGAAACCTACTTGTAAGCAGTGCCCAGAAGGCTATCAAATCAGCACATATTACATGAGTGAGGAACTGCCTGGGTAGACTGACATGCTCACCATGGGCTGAAGAAAAAGTTCACTCCCTTCCCATGTAGTTTGGCCCCAATCAAAATCACACACATGTGCACACAGACATATACACACTTATTTATGATAAATAAAAAAGGATTCAAAGAGTTTGCTGTGATGTATAACATGCCATTTTCTTTTAAATTTAAATCCACCGAGAAAAGTGCAGCTACAGGCTGACTGAAGAGTTCCTATATTAGTCTAAACCTGCATTCATGATTTAGAACATAACTCGTACCAAATTCTTCTCCAAAGAAGTAATTCAAAGGTCATTTGGCAGGACAGCTGTGAAAATGCTGGTTGTTGTTCATCATTTTGCTGAGGCCTTTGACTAATTAAACAAACTATTGGGGGGGGGGGGTAGTATTATTTCTGTTTGTTTCCATGCTGTGCATTTATGTGTTTTTAAATTGTAAACCACCCTGTGATCCTCGGCCAAGTGGTATAGAATTTTTTTTTTCATTATTCAATTTTCCAAATAAACAAAACAAATTACATTTCAAATCAACAAAACAAATTACATTTCATCTTAAATTCACCCTTCTAAATCCTTTCGCTCTGCCGAGCTTATGACTTCATGAAGAAGGAAAGCAATAGAGAAAGTCAAATATAAGTTTGACTGCTTTGCTGCACAGCCATCAGCTCGTGATTGCATGCTAATGTATTGCTTTGTGAGGAGGCAATGATGGAACCAGTCTAACATTCAGTTATTGTTGTTTTTAAACATAAACACCACATCTTTAAAAGGAGAGGGATGGAGAAACTGGGTGTAATCAATGGGAAATGAGCAGAAAGGGACAAACCTGGTTTGAACTTGGTTGATTTGTGTTTGGTAGAAAAAAATGGATAAACTGTAAACAGTATTTCCAAATATATATATGTTGGAAGTGAATGATTAGTGGAAAGGTGTTTTTTAGTTGAATTTGAATACTGGTGGGAAACAGTTGAAGGAGGTATTGGCTGTGGGAGAGAGTGGGTGGTTGTGGTAGGGTTAGTGAGAAAAAACTAGGTCAGCATTGTTATTGGTCATGTTTGGAGGATAAATGGTGAGGGAGAATTTATTTAAAGGTATATTTTAATAGACTGTGTATATGAACCAAAGGAACATCTAAGAAAGGATGTAGCAGGAACAACATGCTTCTGTATGCTAAATTATCATAAAACATTTAATTATATTCTTTATCAATAAAGTAGTTGTATCATACAAAGGTGTGCCTTGATGTTGGATTCAGACTGATACTTGGTATCTGCGGTGGCAGTGAAAATAAATTAAGTTTAAAATCCCTAATAAAAACCCAGATCAGGGCTGTAGACCTTAGAGCAGCCTTTCTTCCTAGATGTTGTTGAACTAGAACTTACATCATCCCTAGCTAGCTGGACCAGTGGTCAGGGGTGATGGGAGCTGTGATCCAACATCACTGGGGACCCAGGGTTGAGAAAGGCTACCTGAAAGCTAGAGAAGGTGGTACATGGGAGTTGAGGTAGATTGCAGGTTGCATTTTGTAAATGCTTCTGGGATTCCATTGAGCAGGCACTATTGATGTGCATTGAAGCATCGTGAAACTACACCAGAGAATCAACAACACAGCTATGTCAGCAAAAGAGAGGAGCAGATCCCTGATTGGTTTGAGGCCGGCATTAAGAATATGGAGCTTGTTTTCACTGCAAAGTTCATGGTTCTTATGAACTACAAGTGTGCACTGGGAAAGAAAAGGAGCGATGCCCAGCAGATTGCTAGACAACGTGCCACTGACTCAGGGCTGGCACATCCATTAAGGCGAACTAGGCAGTTGCCTAGGGCGCCAAAATGGAGGGGGCGCTGGCACGATGGGGAGCGCTGCTGGCTTCACAGGACTCACTCTGCCGCGTGGCCGCTGCACCCCAACGCCACCTACCCGTGTCCAGGGTGGGTGGCAGCAGTGGCGCCGGTGCAGCTCAGGCGTGCCCAGAGCGCCAAGGGCAGCAGTGTGTGGAGGACACGTGGGGCGAGAGCAGCCACAGCCGGGCCTTTGGCTCCAGGCACCGGTGCCGCGCTCTACTTCTCGGGCAGGCGGAAGCAGCTGCTGTTGCGCCCGGGGGTCCGTGGCTGAAGCCCGAGGGCGGCCAGAGCAACCCAGCCGTCGACGTCGCAGGTAAGCAGGAGGGGCATTGGGAAGGGAAGGGGGTGAAGGCTGGGCCAGGCCCGCAGGGAGGAGGCAGACACCTGGGGGGTGCCAGAAGGTGATCTCTCTTAGAATTTTTAAGTGTCAGGTGTGACTGTAGCCTGAACACAGCAGAGTTTGCGCAGGTTTTTTTCCGGAAGCTTCTGGCGGTAACTGAAATGACTAGACGTCTGGACGCAGAATAAACTATTTACAGGATTTATTAAAATAAAAGAAAACAGAGTTTCTATATACAAAGCAAAGCAAAATAAATCCTCTCCTCTCTGTCTCTCTCTCAACCTATACAGCAATTTCTCTCCTACACTCACCACACCACATACTGAACTGGCTTTCACAGATAACAAGTCTCAGTGTTGAACCTCAACCAATAGAAACGCTGTTGCTAAGGTAGAAGCAGACCTTGGCTTTCTGCCAAATGTTATTAGTTTGACCTAGATTAGTTTGACCTAGATTCGATTGTGTGAAGAAGTAATCTGATGGTGTTTTATGCTACTGACTCAGCAAAAACCCGAACACCCCCTCTCAGATTCTTCTGAACCAATTAACTCTTGTGTAGAGAAATTTTCACTTGCTTTTTCTAGCAACCCTAAACCTTTACACATTTGTTTGTTCTTGATCTTTGACAACGGTTTAGTTAACACATCAGCAATATTTTCCTCACTAGATACATAAGTACATTTAATCACATCATTCTGTACACAGCAACGTACGTTTTGGTATTTCACTGCAATGTGTTTCGAACGTGATTTCAAACCTTCTGTATTACTCAAAGTTATGCATGCTTGGTTATCCACATAAACTTGTACATGTTGTTCACAATTTACATTTATATCTGTTAACAACTGCTTGAAATAAATCACTTCATTGCATAATTCATTAATTGCAGCAAATTCCGACTCAGTAGACGATCCACTTACTACGTTTTGCTTCCTGGACCGCCAACTAATTAATGTCCCTCCAAACATAATGACTAAACCAGTAACAGATTTTCGATCTGGCAGATTTCCCCAGTCACTATCACAGTAACAATACAGTACTTCATCTCCTTCTGAATTTAATTGTAAAACATAGCCAATTGTTTGCTTAAGGTACCTTAGTACTTGTTTCACTGCTTTCCATGCATTAAGCGTAGGTTTTGAAACCAGTCTGCTTAGTATGCCAACTGCGTAACTAATATCTGGTCTGGACCACTGTGCCAGATATAACAAACTCCCAATAACTGAATGATATAGTTCAGGGTGTTCAAACAATGAGCTCTCATCTGTGTGAAGTGATTTTATAAATCCAGGCTCCATAGGTACTGCAGTTCCTTTGCAGTCTTGCATCCTATAGTTAATTAAAAGCTGCTTGATTTTACTCTGCTGACTTATCAAACAACTACCATCCTTGGCCCAGCACACTTCCAAGCCTAAATATGACCGAACTGGACCTAGGTCCTTTACTTTAAATTTGCTAGACAGTTGTTTTGCAAACCTTTTTGTCTGTTTGTCTGACTTGCAACCATATAAGACATCATCAACATATATTAGACACAACTCTTGTTCACTTCCAGTTCCACGAACATAGACACAATTGTCTGCTACACTCTGTTTGAAATTTAAAGATACCAATGCTTCGTGAAGACATTTATTCCAGGATCTAGCAGCCTGCTTAAGCCCATAGAGAGCTTTATTTAACTTTAACACTCTATTGCACCCTGTCCCAAATCCAGGTGGCTCAGTAAGGTAAAGTTCTTCAGTTAAAGATGCATGTAAGTATGCAGCTTGTATATCAAAATGATTGAGTTTCAGCTTTCTTTTAGCTCCTATTGTCAGAAGTAACCTTACACTTTCAGGCCTGACAGTCGGGGCAAAAGTCTCGTCAAAGTCCAGTCCAGGTCTTTGAGTATACCCCTGTGCTACTAAACGAGCCTTGTGTTTGTACCCTCCTGTTACTAGAGGCTTAAGCTTATACACCCATCTGCAGCCCACAATTTTAACCCCCTCAGGCTTTGCTACTGGTGTAAAAACTTTATGCTCATTTAGAGAAGACATCTCTTCCTGCATAGCCTGTAACCACATGTTAGCCTGCTCTTCTGGCAAACTCAGCACTTCCTGATAGCTTCTTGGCTCCACAAAAACATTAAACACGTTAGCCATATCAGGAGAATAACGTTCTGGTGGTACACCTTTGTTTTTCCTCTGAGATCGCCTGGGAGAAAAAGTTTCTGCAGTCTCACTTTCCCCCTCAGAACTTTGCCCCCCTTTCGGTTCCTTAGCAACAGGTGAAGTCTGACTAGTTTCTTGCTGTGAGGATATCTTATCTGTACTTTTCTCCCCCTCATTCTCAGACTCTCCACTCTCAGGCTCTTTTTTACTATCACTGCGTCCTTGGGAAGATTGAAACCAAATTTCTGTGTTAGCATGTAATTTCTCCCAACCACTATGCTCACAAAAAGTGGCATTTCTGGAAATTACAATTCCATTTGCTCCTTCTGCGAACCTATATCCTTTTCCAAGCTCCTGATAACCCACAAAAATTAGCTGCTTGGTTTTAGGCTCTCCTTTCTCGCGTACCTGTTTGGGAATAAGTACCCATGCTTTTGACCCAAACACATGCAAATGGTCTACTTTAGGACATTGGTAACCCAGCATCTTCAATCATAGAAAACATCATAGTTTGTAAAGATCTATTTTTCCTTTCCACAAGTCCGTTCTCCTCCGGGGGAAAAACGTTTGTTTTTCTATGCCCTATGCCCCGTTTATGCAACCAATCACGGAAAGCATTTGACAAAAATTCTCCACCTTTATCCGTCTGAATCCTTTTCAGTTTGAAAGAAAAAAACCTCTCCACAGACGCCACCCAGCCTTTGAACTTAGTAAACACGTCTCCCTTGCTTTTCATGGGATAAACCCAGGAATAACGCGTTGCGTCATCCACAATAGTCAAAGAAAAACGTGCTCCACCTCTGCTAACAGCAAATGGACCAATTACATCCATATGAACAAGCTGTAGCGGTGTATCGCTCACTCTATCACTTCTGGGAAATGATACTCTCTGGGTTTTAACTTTTTTGCAAACATTGCAATCCAAAAATTTATTACAATTCTTCAATTTGCACCCATCAGCTAGCAGAGGCATTTTTAAAATACTTTTCCAACCAGCATGTCCCATTTTTCTATGTAATAAATGCACACAGTTGTCATGCACAGCTTTGTTACCCAACACAGGCTGAGATTCACTGACTACTGCTGAAATTGGAGAACCTGCTTTAAGCATAAACAAACCTCCCTCTGACTTAGCAGTTCCCAGAATCTCACCATTCTTTTTGATAACACAGCTGTTTTCTTCAAAATGTACTTTGAAACCAGCTTTTAGCAAACAATCTACTGACATTAAGTTGCTTCTTAGTGAGGGCACACATAACACATTCTCCAGGCACTCACGCAGACAAGGAACAAACACTGAACCCCCTGAATGTACCTCAGAAGTTCTCCCGTCAGCGAGAGCAATTTGGCTACGTTGTGCCATGCTCTTTGAAACAAACAACTCGTCAGAATTTACGATGTGACGAGTGGCACCTGAGTCAACCACCCAGACAGTTTGTTTCTCATTAGCAACCTTGACCACGGCTGTCACAAGATGAGCCGACTGTTTATGCTTGAAAAATTTCTTCTGCCGCTGTTGCTGCTGCTGTTGCTGCTGCTGATCTTGTCGCTGATACTTGGTCACCTCTGGGCACCCACGTTTTAGATGTTTTGTCGATCCACACTGAAAACACCATCGCACAGCATACGCTGACTCTTCACAGGAACGTGGTGGTTGCTGCTTCCCTTCTGGAACGGCATTCACATTCTTTCCAAGCTGACCGCTTGTCGATGCCTCTGCAGCCAATGACCTGTCTTCCCGTTTCTGCCATTCTTCCAGCAAACGCCCAGTAACATAACTAACAGTTAAATCATCTTCTTTCATTGCCTCAAAAGTCATTACTAAATTGTCCCAGCTTTCAGGGAGAGAGCTCAAAATGATAGACACTTTCTCCTCCTGGGCTAATTTACAGTCTCTTTCCTGAAGTTCTACAAACTTCATCTGTAAACTGTGCAGATGATCATGCATTGTCACTCCAGGCTGTAACATCGCCTTGTATAATGACTTACGAATAGATAACTTGGAAACAGCAGTTTCACGTACATGTGGGTCTTTCAACGCTGTCCACACACCTTTGGCTGTTTAAATCCCCCGTACATGCGGTAACTGGGAATTCTCTAGCCCCAAGATAATGGTGGCCCTTGCTCTTTAGTCATTATCCAGGTCTTCATCATCTGGCTTCGTAGGTGGCTTATTCACAGCCTGCCAGAGATGCTCCCTTTGCAGCACTGCCTGCATGCGTTCAGACCATAGCAAGTAGTTGCTGTCATTCAGACGCTCAAACGCCATCTGAAACGGTTGTGACGCCATCTGAGAGCAATGTTCCCTGGAACCTGGAACCAGCTACTCACGGCCTCCGAGAGAGAACAGGAAACACAGCATCCAGCACTTCCACGCTGCAGCTGTTGTCCAAACGATTCCACGCGTCCACGGCTTCACCAGCTCACTGATGCCAACACGCCAGCCAGGAACCAGCCAGTGTCCTTCCCATAACCTCTTAGAATTTTTAAGTGTCAGGTGTGACTGCAGCCTGAACACAGCAGAGTTTGCGCAGGTTTTTTTCCGGAAGCTTCTGGCGGTAACTGAAATGACTAGACGTCTGGACGCAGAATAAACTATTTACAGGATTTATTAAAATAAAAGAAAACAGAGTTTCTATATACAAAGCAAAGCAAAATAAATCCTCTCCTCTCTGTCTCTCTCTCAACCTATACAGCAATTTCTCTCCTACACTCACCACACCACATACTGAACTGGCTTTCACAGATAACAAGTCTCAGTGTTGAACATCAACCAATAGAAAAGCTGTTGCTAAGGTAGAAGCAGACCTTGGCTTTCTGCCAAATTTGATTAGTTTGACCTAGATTAGTTTGACCTAGATTCGATTGTGTGAAGAAGTAATCTGATGGTGTTTTATGCTACTGACTCAGCAAAAACCCGAACAATCTCACCTAGGGCGCAAAAAACCCTAGCACCGGCCCTGCATTGACTACTGGTTAAAGCTGTGTCAGAGCCTTCAACTCAACAGGGACAAGACTGTTGAGAGGCAACACTGTCGTAGATAGGCATGGAATCAGCATTTGAAGCAATAGGAAAATTGCACCACTGAAAACCTTGCCTAGAGAGATCATCACAGACTGCAGAAAGCAGATGAAGAGATGGGCAGAGATCAATCAGAAACTGTACTTACTAATGGGAAAACACAGCAATTGAAATAATCCAAACTCTGTCTCGGTAGAGCTGGATGTCCCTCCCGCCCTTGAAGAGCTGAATAATGATCTATGTTATTTTATTGATGCTGTTGCTGTGGGTTTGTCATGGGCTTTGCTTAGAACAATAAATTTATTTTGATTAAATGAGAACAAATGAACATAGAACTTAAGTCCCAATCAGTTCCACATTTGAAAGAGCAAGGCTTTCAAGAGCAAGCCTATCACACTCAGAAGTAACCACCATGAAGGAATTCATTTCCAGGACAAATACCACCGGCAAATGCAGCATGGAAAAGGTGATTAACAAGCAGACTATGTTCCTCTGGCTTAGAGTTAATGAAAGAAAGCAAAGTAGCTAGTCATAAAGGAATTTATTGGATCCCAACGCCCACCAATTTGCCATGCTTGGTCAATTTGTCAGCCAAATAGACAAGTGGTTGTCACTTTCCAGAGGTCCACAGTGACACTCCTGTTCATTTGCGGAGGTTTCATTTTTTGTGGGCCTCATGACAGATCTCTGCAACGGGAAATGAATATTAGAAAACTTTGATTACTCCCAAACAATGGATTCATATCTATCTTTAAATTGTGCAAATATTATTCCACATACCAGAATAATTACCTCCAATTAGTCACTTTTGATGATATATTTCCTTTTTACTGACTCAGTTTTCTGGCTGGCTTCTTTTATTTAACCTGCTTTTTTCTATGCTGAGACCCAATAAAACTTTATTTCTCTCCCTACTAAGTAGGACCAGATGAAACTTTGGCTTTGATAAGGTAAACATGATCTATGGCAATCTGATAGAAACACTTCAACTTAGAACTGGCAATTATCTCTGGTGTAATTATCCAATTAATCATAAGCACATCGGCTTCTCTTCTCCACCTCAGGGGAGTGAAAATAGCCACATACAAACTATGAAGCAAAACTGGATGAAGCAATCTCCAGACACTGTGCCATTCAGAGCTCATGCTGCATCCAAGGCAGCCTCAAACTGATCACTGGTTTGTTTACCCAGAGTGGGCCACATTTTCACATGCATGTCAGAGAGACTTTCCTCATCAACAATACTTGAATGATGATGTTTAAGGTTCCTATTGCTCAATGTTCTATGAGGGATCCACTTCCAATTTTTCACCAATATTATCAGTCTGGAGATTTCATCATTGGTGGCATCATGTCTCAGATTTATATAACTTCAATAATATTAACCTTCCGTAAACCTCCCTCTCCTCAATTTTTTGATGAGATTTTGTAAGGAATTGTGTTTTTTAATATATTAAATATATGTTTAATGAATATATTTCTGCATTTCACATATGACGATTAAGAAGATGGCGATGGTTTCTATTAGCCTTCTCTCCTTCTTAGTAGTTTAGATGCTTATTGGGGGTGGGATGGAAGACCTTGAGGTATACCTAAAAATTATTTGTGCAAGCTGTGCCAACCTTAGATTCAGAATTTCAATTTATAAGGAAGGTCTGAAACTAGCATCTAGTTATTATAAGATTATCAAAAGGCAGCAGAAACAGTTTCACTTTTTAAAGGTTTTAGTGCTATTACCCATGGAAGACTTTGAAATTGAAAATCCATATTTGACATTTCTGAAACCTGCCATGAATGGTTAATCACTAAGATTAGAAAATGACCTTGTTACCAGCTTTGGGTAGTGCTGTATGAATGGATGTCCGGGCATTGTCAACTCATTAAACATTATAATATATCATTACTATCATCATTAAGTTTGGTAATAATAAAATGATAATAGAGTTGGCAGGGGCAACTACTTACATTCTGCAAATAAGAAGCTCATTCCTACTTGAAATATGGTCCTAGATCACATTATGTTGTGTTATATGCACAAAATGTCCAAATACCAACATAACATTGTATTGGTAGAATCCTTTCTCTTTCCCAAACTGTAATAAAATTATGGGGGAAAGTAAATTAGATTTTTGTAATTTCTCTCATGCTCACAACATATTTCAATGGATTGAATCCATTCAATATAGGATTCAATGGCAGTATTGTGTGATTTTTGACACATAGATAGGGAAATATGTTAATATTGAGTTTTTCAGGAAACAATAGCAGGGGAAACAGAGTGTTGTGCTTGTATCTGTGCAAAGAGGCTGTTACTTATCAACATCAAAACCATTTTTTCTTTTTTAAAAAAAAATGTTTAGGGGTACTCTTATTTTCCTACTCATATTGAAATACTGCCCCACAATGAGGCCAAACTTAGATTCACAAAAAGTTTAGGGTATGTGTACCCCTGCGTATCCCCAGAAAAAGCACTGATCAAAGCCATGTCAAGAGTTGACTGTACAGGAAAGCCAAATGTTCAGGTCTATCTATCGACCCTGAACAAATCTCCATGGACAATCAATTTTTCTGAGCCTGCGCTGTTATTCAATGTGTTATGCTTTCCTTTCAGCCCAGTGACACAACTCTATCAGCATATCCTAGCTTTGACATTTGCTGTGAAGGAAATAAATGAGAATCCACGTATCCTACCCAATGTCACACTCGGCTTCCACATCTATAACAGCCATTTCATTGCAAGTTGGACCTATCAAGCCTCTCTTGAACTTCTATCCAGGCAAGGCAGATTCATCCCTAACTACAAGTGTGATGCTGAACATATTCCAATAGCTGTCATTGGGGGGTCAAACTCAGACTCATGTCTCCAGATAGCCACCATCCTGTGCAGATACAAGATGCCCCAGGTGAGATTTGTGCCTAGAGCATGGATGGCAGTCAAAAGATTTACATTTGTCTTTGATGATATCCCTTCAGGCTGAATGTTGGTACTTGTACTTGAGCATCTTTAAAAATTGGAGGTACATCACAAACCTCAGGGATAAAACAATTTAGACCTCAAGAGAACAGGGATCATTTTATACTGCCTGAAGCAGTTGTTTAAAAAGAATAGGTCACTGGTAATATTTGAATGTATTTTCATGGATATTGAAAAATGGAATTTTAATATACATGCATACCTATATAGAAAACATAAGGGAAACAAGGTAAAAACATAAGTTGTAATCCATGAATTACCGGTATAACTTGTTTGTCCTCGCTGATTCCTCTGGCCAGCATGTTCTTTAAGTTTCCACACTCAGCAAAACAACGGTGAAACAACCAGCCAACCTCCAACTCCTCCCTTCTTTTCTAAGACAAACACACACTTTTAAATGTCCCAGGACATTCTATACAAGATCTCAAAGTAGCTGTCTTACTACAAAAGAATTTCAGAAATAGACTGGAAAGAGAAGTTGCTGAATTGCAACTTATCACCAAGCTCAAAACCATGGAGGGACCTGGTTTGAACAGAGATATCGGATTCTTATCTCATTATACATGATAAGCGATCTTCAGCCATCTCAACCCTTGCTTTTTCATGCAAAACCATTTGCAGTCGTTTGCGGTCATCAACAGCTATCAGTCAGTCAATCACCCATTTCCACCACCCTTCTGAGTGATCCCCCCTCCCCATCCCCACCCCTCCCCACCCCTTCTCTACATAAGTGCCTGGAAACTTCCATTTCACTGTATCTGAAGAAGTGTGCATGCACACGAAAGCTCATACCAAAATAAAAACTTAGTTGGTCTTTAAGGTGCTACTGAAGGAATTTTTTTTATTTTACACACTTTTAAAGGGAGTTAACAAATCAACAAGACAATGATTCAGGATTTCTGTGACATTAATAGGAGTCACAATATTTTGCAGCTGTTACATTTTATTGCATAGGTTTTCTTTCCCCCAGTACAATTTATTCTTTGTTAAATACATTTTTTAACAGATAAAGTACATATAGTAACAATTCCATACTAACATAAATGAATAAAATGGTGGATTTATCCCTATTGTTAAGTACTAATAAGATTTCTTTAAAAATGAAATGTAGTTTTCAGTTGAATTGGTGCTTCTTAGCACAATTTACTAGCAACTTCTGCCGCCCTTCCTTTTAGCTCATCTATGGCTCTTCTCCCATAATGGAAGACAATGTACAAACACTTTTCTCCCACTGGATGTCCCCAGATGGGACACATCAGTACAATGGGATACTCCAGCTTCTGCTGCATTTCAGCTGGATATGGATTGGGGTGCTTTCTCTGAGTGATGACACTGGAGAGAGATTCGTACAGAATGTCCTTCCCATGTTTGCGCAGAAGGGCATCTGCTTTGATTTTATAGGAAGATTTCCTCAAGTTAAGTTTTCTGGAGAGTTCAGTCAAATGGTGGCTGATGGTTTCGAAACGATGCGCATTGTTAAGGACAGCACTGCCAGTGTTGTGATGGTTTATGGTGAAATTTTAACAATTCTGGTCCTGAGAATAATCCCAAAGTTTGCAGAAGTAGATGATATACCATTTCAAGCCACATCAAAAGTCTGGATAATGACTACACAGATTGAATTCACATCGCTTCCCTTTCAAAGAGGATGGGAAATAGATTTCCTGCATGGGGCTTTCTCCTTGGCTGTTTATTCAAAGGATCTTACAGGATTCCGTAAATTTATTGAGGTGAGAAACCCTACCTTAGAAAGAGAAGATGGGTTTCTCAGGGTTTTATGGGAAGAAATATTCCTCTGTTCTTTCCCCAATACTCCTTGGGATAAGAAACATGAGGCATTCTGCACTGGGCAGGAGAAGATGGACACCCTTCCTGGGACTGTTTTAGAAAGGAGCATGACTGCCCAAAGCTACAGTGTCTACAATGCTCTATATACTGTGGCACATGCTTTGCATACCATGCAGTGCTCCAAATTCAAAGGTAGAGCAATGGCAGATGGAATAACATGGAACCAGCTAAACCAACAGACATGGCAGGTAATGCTCTGACACAATCAATTATATATATATATATATATATATATATATATATATATATATATATATATATATATATGCATTTGGCTAAATGTGGGCTCTCCTCTTGTAGATTATTTATTCTTTAGATTTTCCCTTTTAGGAAGACTTGGCACTAGGGCAGGCATAGGCAACCTTGGCTCTCCAGATGTTTTGGAACTACAACTCCCATGATCCCTGACCACTGGCCCTGTTAGCTAGGGATCATGGGAGTTGTAGTTCCAAAACATCTGGAGAGCCAAGGTTGCCTATGTCTGCACTAGGGTGATGACTTTTTTACAACCTCATTTCCCTGTATCATAATTTGATGAGTTTTCATTAAAGATTAGATAACATCTTACTTTCAAAGAGATTTGATTAAAAAACCTCTCACACAAAATGATTTTAAAAAAATTATTCATCAGTTTTTTTGACCATTTTTGAAGTCACTGTAAGCAGATATAAAATTGAACCCAAGCTTTAGAGTCACATACATACAACATTATATAGGGTCATCAAACACACAAGGAAGCTTTTTTTAGCTGCAGTAACAGTATAGACGCCGCTAGAGGACGATGTTTTGCTACCCCTCCTGTAGGTTCTTTTCCCAGCATGTCTGGCAGGGTCTGCTGGCTGAGTTTTGAGGTTCCAAAAGAGGGCTTTTACCTTGCGCAGGTGTGACATTTGTATACCCTATGTTGCTAAGAACACTCCCCATTGTGGAATGTGGTGTTGTGTCCTAATTTGATATGAAATATATATAGAATTGTTAATACAATTTTATGAAATGGTAAAATGGCATACAAAAAAATAAAAACGGTTTGTGTGTGACCTTTTAAAATATTTCAATGGAATATATCTCATTTTAGTCATTAATCAGCAAAAATTCATCCATTTGTGCTACAGGAAATAATTTTTGAGGGGAAAAAATGAAAACATCATCACCCTACTTGGCACTTTAGTTTGTTACAGAATCAGGCACCCCATGTATTAACATCGACAAAGTTTTGAATTCCCTAAATTGTATTTTCAGAGGCCAGGCACATTTATTTCTACTCACATCTGCCTAGTGTAACTCCACGTCATCATATATGCAAGAAACTAAAGGTTTGTCTCATCATGCGTGTCACAGAATGGCTCTTTTAATGTTTGATATTCTGGCATGACAATGGGTATCATGATCATGTCCAATACAAAAAGTGGGTTTCTACTCTTTGTCTCTAGGTCCCCCTGCATGTGTGTCTTGTTCTTTCATTTCTCGCCACTGTCTTTCTTCAGTTTCCGTCTCCATGCAACATTCTCAGGCTTCTCTTTTCATGGTCCATCTACAAATGTATCCCAGCTTCCAATGTTGTATTTCCCTGCTCACTTTCCAGCAACACATTTCTTAAAGAGATTAAGATAGGTGCCTTCATTCCCTGCACTTTCATCTTCACTTTGTGTCATCCATTGGGCCATGCCACATTGATCTTGCTCCTTCACCTAGCTGAAACACCATCTCACATTCACATACCAGCAGATAAATCAAAAGACCTGAATCTGTATTTGCCCCAAACTCTACATAACATTGGCCATCAGGTTTGCAGTAGGTAGGTATAGTTTAGGGAAAACTGCATCACAACTCAAAATGGGTGGAGTGC
This sequence comes from Zootoca vivipara, assembly GCF_963506605.1. NCBI lineage: Eukaryota > Metazoa > Chordata > Lepidosauria > Squamata > Lacertidae > Zootoca > Zootoca vivipara. The sequence goes on from NC_083288.1 coordinate 46,748,031, forward strand.
CATGGAGAGACCTGATGTTCACAGTCATTACTGTGTTTGAAGATGACAGAGTATTGAATGTGAGTTGGCAGACTAAAACTTTTTTGGACAAGATTATTGCAGTGTATTTTCAACTGTTCAATTAATATAATGAGATGGTCATTTAAACAAATCAGGAACCAAAGCTCTCAGCTGTGAAATATAATCTCACTTATGTAATAAGGAATCCTTTTGTAGATCATCATGATTTCCCCCCACCCCCAATTTAGCTCCAGCACTTTCTGAGAAGTGTCTCCTTCAACAATAATGCTGGAGAAGAGATTTCCTTTGACCAAAAGGGAGCATTGGTAGTTGGATTTGATGTTATCAACTGGGTCACATTCCAAAATGAGTCCTTTCTTAGAGTCAAAGTTGGAAAAATGGACACACAGATTCCCCAAGAAAAGGGATTCACAATTAATGATGATGCCCAGCTACTTCAACCAGGTAAATTCCATTTTATAGTATATCCAGTCCTTTCCCCAATGTTTAACCTCCTCTCTCCTTATGTCAATAAAGACTTGGCTAGAAAATCCATTGCAATTGCACTTATCTGGGGTCATTTCACCAACCTAAAAATATCTACCAAAGCAGTTATTGGAAGTGTGGTAGGGAAAAAATACAGATTAACGCATTCCTGAAAACATCTGGGAACATGTACTCTTTCACAAACACCCAGTCTTCTCCTTAGATCATCCAGCCACCCTCCCTATGCAGCATGGGCTTTTGCTTGTAGGAATTTCGGGGCCAGGACTCATTTTTCCCATCTACTTCATACAGTTGGGAGTAATTAGTTGAGGTAGTGTATTCATTTATTTGTTTTAATTGGCTGTTGGTCCAGGGAAGATAGACAATTCAAGAGATGATATGGCAAATAGCCGAGGCAGAAGTGAGTGAAGGGCGCTCCTTGATCACCTTACACTAGCTATCAATGAGTCTTTGGGTGAGCCCTCTAGGCTTGGCATGCAAACTGGATGAAACATTGAGCCAGTGAGTCTGCTACTTGTTTCTCCCAAGAAGGAAGCATTCCTTCCAATTCTTTGCTCCAAGGCTGCAGGCATTGCCAGTAAACATGTCCAGGAGAGGGGAGTGACCTGCCTTAGAGAACTTTCTGCCCAGACTCTATTTTGATTGCCAAAGTCACTCTGATTTGCACATCCTCTATTTAATAACTATAACCTTTCTTCCAAAATAATGTTTTGAGTCTTCTTTAAGTTGTGTTGGTAAAGGCAGTGTTCCCAATGGTATAATTGATTCTGTCTGCAGCTGCGTGAAAATTGCTATCAGGGGCTGGAGATGGCATTTTCCTATATTATTATCATTCTAATTCTGAACTGGTATTTCACTTGTGCCAGCAAGATGTAATCACTGAAACCGTTATCTTCTTTTATTTTTACACAGACGCCACCTCTTTCTTTGTGTAATGAGAAATGCCCTTTAGGTTACGCCCGAGCCAAGAAGGAAGGGAAACCTTCTTGCTGCTATGATTGTCACCTATGTCCAGAAGGGAAGATCTCAAACAAGAAGGGTAGGTGATGTAATTATTATTATTATTACTGGTATTATTACTGGTATTATTATTATTATTATTATTATTATTATTATTATTATTATTATTTACTTATACCCTGTCCATCTGGCCAGGCCTCCCCAGGCACTCTGGGTGGCTCTAAACAGAATATTAAAAACATGATAAAACATTAGAAACTTGATCATCACCCATGTCC